>NC_091167.1:22078478-22103478 GCF_040958095.1 Procambarus clarkii
TAGTGGTGCTAGTAACGCTACTAGTGGTGCTAGTGACGCTACTAGTGGTGCTAGTGCTGCTAGTGGTGCTAGTGGTGCTAGTGCCGCTGCTAGTGGTGCTAGTGCCGCTGCTAGTGGTGCTAGTGACGCTGCTAGTGGTGCTAGTGCCGCTGCTAGTGGTGCTAGTGCCGCTGCTAGTGGTGCTAGTGCCGTTGCTAGTGGTGCTAGTGCCGCTGCTAGTGGTGCTAGTGCCACTGCTAGTGGTGCTAGTGCCGCTGCTAGTGGTGCTAGTGACGCTGCTAGTGGTGCTAGTGACGCTGCTAGTGGTGCTAGTGGTGCTAGTGACGCTACTAGTGGTGTTAGTGACGCTACTAGTGGTGCTAGTGACGCTACTAGTGCTGCTAGTGGTGCTAGTGACGCTACTAGTGGTGCTAGTGACGCTGCTAGTGCTGCTGCTAGTGGTGCTAGTACTGCTGCTAGTGGTGCTAGTGACGCTGCTAGTGGTGCTAGTGACGCTGCTAGTGGTGCTAGTGACGCTGCTAGTGGTGCTAGTGACTCTGCTAGTGGTGCTAGTGCTGCTAGTGGTGCTAGTGACGCTACTAGTGGTGTTAGTGACGCTGCTAGTGGTGCTAGTGACGCTACTAGTGGTGCTAGTGACGCTGCTAGTGGTGCTAGTGCTGCTAGTGACGCTGCTAGTGGTGCTAGTACTGCTGCTAGTGGTGCTAGTGACGCTGCTAGTGACGCTGCTAGTGGTGCTAGTACTGCTGCTAGTGCTGCTAGTGGTGCTAGTGACGCTGCTAGTGGTGCTAGTGGTGCTAGTGACACTGCTAGTGGTGCTAGTGGTGCTAGTGACGCTGCTAGTGGTGCTAGTGACGCTGCTAGTGGTGCTAGTGACGCTACTAGTGGTGCTAGTACTGCTGCTAGTGGTGCTAGTGACGCTGCTAGTGGTGCTAGTACTGCTGCTAGTGGTGCTAGTGACGCTGCTAGTGGTGCTAGTGACGCTGCTAGTGGTGCTAGTGACGCTGCAAGCGGTGCTAGTACTGCTGTTAGTGGTGCTAGTGACGCTGCTAGTGCTGCTAGTACTGCTGCTAGTGCTGCTAGTTACGTTGCTAGTGGTGCTAGTTAAGCTGCTAGTGCTGCTGCTAGTGGTGCTGCTAGTGGTGCTATGAACGCTGATAATGGTGCTAGTGACGCTGCTAGTGGTGCTAGTGTCGCTGCTAGTGGTGCTAGTGACGCTGCTAGTGGTGCTAGTGACGCTGCTAGTGCCGCTGCTAGTGGTGCTAGTGACGCTGCTAGTAGTGCTAGTGACGCTTCTAGTGCCGCTGCTAGTGGTGCTAGTGACGCTGCTAGTAGTGCTAGTGATGCTGCTAGTGACGCTGTTAGTGGTGCTAGTGACGCTGCTAGTGGTACTAGTGACGCTGCTAGTGGTGCTAGGGACGCTGCTAGTGGTGCTAGTGACGCTGCTAGTGGTGCTAGTGACGCTGCTAGTGACGCTGCTAGTGGTGCTAGTGACGCTGCTAGTGCCGCTGCTAGTGGTGCTAGTGACGCAGCTAGTAGTGCTAGTGATGCTGCTAGTGACGCTGGTAGTAGTGCTAGTGATGCTGCTAGTGGTGCTAGTGACGCTGCTAGTGGTGCTAGTGACGCTGGTAGTGGTGCTAGTACTGCTGCTAGTGCTGCTAGTGACGCTGCTAGTGGTGCTAGTGACGCTGCTAGTGGTGCTAGTGACGCTGCTAGTGGTGCTAGTGACGCTGCTAGTGGTGCTAGTGACGCTGCTAGTGGTGCTAGTACTGCTTCTAGTGGTGTTAGTACCGCTGCTAGTGGTGTTAGTACCACTGCTAGTGGTGCTAGTGACGCTGCTAGTGGTGCTAGTACTGCTTCTAGTGGTGTTAGTACCGCTGCTAGTGGTGTTAGTACCACTGCTAGTGGTGCTAGTGACGCTGCTAGTGGTGTTAGTACCGCTGCTAGTGGTGTTAGTACCACTGCTAGTGGTGCTAGTACTGCTTCTAGTGGTGTTAGTACCGCTGCTAGTGGTGCTAGTACCGCTGCTAGTGGTGATCCATAGGGGAGCTCCCCAGCTCTCCTATGAGTAATATTGGAGAGCTTTGAGACGATCCCAATAATTTAGGTGCTTTATCTCGTCTATGCGTGCCGTATATGTTCTCTGTATTCCCTCTATTTCAGCAATCTCTCCTGCTGTGAAGGGGGAAGTGAGTACTGAGCAGTACTCGAGACGGGACAACACAAGTGACTTGAAGAGTACAACCATTGTGATGGGATCCCTGGATGTGAAAGTTCTCGTAATCCATCCTATCATTTTTCTGGCTGTCGCAATATTTGGTTGGTTATGCTCCCTAAACGTTAGGTCGTCAGACATTATTATTCCCAAATCCTTTACATGCTGTATTCCTACTATGGGCAGATTTGAGTGTGTTTTGTACTCTGTATTATGTTTAAGGTCCTCATTTTTACCGTACCTGAGTACCTGGAATTTATCACTGTTAAAGATCATGTTATTTTCCTCGGCCCAGTCCAAAACTTTATTAATATCTGTAGTTTTTCAATGCCTTCAGCAGAGGTATTTTCATGCTGATTTTTGTGTCATCTGCAAAGGATGTTACGAAGCTGTGACTTGTACTTGAGTCTGATATGAGAATAAGGAACAGCAGTGGTGCAAGGACTGTACCTTGAGGTACAGAGCTTTTAACTTCGCTTGGACTCAGTTTTATTTGATTGTCTGTTACTCTTTGTGTTCTGTTCCACAGGAAATTGAGTATCCAGCGTCCCACTTTAACAGTTATTCCCATTGACCTCATTTTGTGTGTAATCACTCCATGGTCACATTTATCGAATGCGAAGTCCGTGTATACCACATCTGCATTCGGCTTTTCTTCTAATGCCTCAGTGATTTTGTCGTAGTGGTCAAGTAGCTGCGAGAGGCATGATCTTCCCGCTCTAAATCCATGTTGGCCAGGGTTGTGGAGGTCATTGGTCTCCATGCTGGCCTGGGTTGTGGAGGTCATTGGTCTCCATGCTGGCCTGGGTTGTGGAGGTCATTGGTCTCCATGCTGGCCTGGGTTGTGGAGGTCATTGGTCTCCATGTTGGCCTAGGTTGTGGAGGTCATTGGTCTCCATGTTGGCCAGGGTTGTGGAGGTCATTGGTCTCCATGCTGGCCTGGGTTGTGGAGGTCATTGGTCTCCATGCTGGCCTGGGTTGTGGAGGTCATTGGTCTCCATGCTGGCCTGGGTTGTGGAGGTCATTGGTCTCCATGTTGGCCTGGGTTGTGGAGGTCATTGGTCTCCATGTTGGCCTGGGTTGTGGAGGTCATTGGTCTCCATGTTGGCCTGGGTTGTGGAGGTCATTGGTCTCCATGCTGGCCTGAGTTGTGGAGGTCATTGGTCTCCATGTTGGCCTGGGTTGTGGAGGTCATTGGTCTCCATGTTGGCCTGGGTTGTGGAGGTCATTGGTCTCCATGTTGGCCAGGGTTGTGGAGGTCATTGGTCTCCATGCTGGCCTGGGTTGTGGTGGTCATTGGTCTCCATGCTGGCCTGAGTTGTGGAGGTCATTGGTCTCCATGTTGGCCTGGGTTGTGGTGGTCATTGGTCTCCATGTTGGCCTGGGTTGTGGAGGTCATTGGTCTCCATGCTGGCCTGAGTTGTGGAGGTCATTGGTCTCCATGTTGGCCTGGGTTGTGGAGGTCATTGGTCTCCATGCTGGCCTGAGTTGTGGAGGTCATTGGTCTCCATGTTGGCCTGGGTTGTGGAGGTCATTGGTCTCCATGCTGGCCTGAGTTGTGGAGGTCATTGGTCTCCATGCTGGCCTGGGTTGTGGAGGTCATCTTTCCTCAAAGGAACATGTTTCAGACAGACTTAATATGCTTCAGAAGTCAGTTTTTCTATTCCCTGTGTAGGATTTTTATTACTTAGAACAGTTTCCTATTGAATGTTTGTAAGTTCCCTGTTTATTTTCTCCCAGTCTATCCTCTTATTATTAAAATAGAATTTACTGAATAGCCCTTCTCGCTTGTTGTATCTCTTGGGCCTACTACCGTTATTAATGTTAGTTTGCACTTCAATGAGCTTGTGGTCCGAGTATGAAGTGTCTGAGACAGTAATGTCTCGGATTAGTTCATAATTGTTCGTGAATATCAGGTCCAGCGTGTTCTCGTTCCTAGTTGGTTTCGTAATCTGCTGACCGAGCGAGAATTTGTCACAGTAGTTCTCTGACCTGTGGGTTATCTTGAGATTATTTCGGGACTTAGAGTCCCCGCGGCCCGTTCATCGACCAGGCCTCCTTTTTTGTTACACCCCCCCCCCAGGAAGCATCCCGTAGCAGCTGCTAGGTAACAGGGGCATCAGGGTGAAAGAAACTTTTTGCCCCTTTGTCTCTGCCTCCACCGGGGATCGAACCCGGAACCCCAGGACTACGAATCCGAAGCGTTGTCCACTCAGCTGTGAGGCGCCGTAAATGGGTGGCACTCCGGACTGTAATGGCGCGGAGGATACTCCCACAGCTCCTGATGTTGGTTATTTTCAGGTTGACTTCCTGCTATAATGTTATTGTTTACTATTCTCCATTTTAAACAGGGTAGATTGAAGTCCCCAAGGAAGATGATATCTTATGCTGGGTTTGCTAAGTTATCAAGGATATTCTCTATTTTGTGGATCTGCTCAGTGAATTCCTCAACTGTTGCATCTGGCGGTTTGTAAATTAGAATAATAATTAGATTTATAGTTTTCTACCGTGATTCCCAGTACCTCTACCACCTCATTGGACGAGTTCAGGAGCTCTGTGCATGCCAGCTCCTCTTTAATATACACACCTACTCCTCCACTTGACCTAATTACTCTGTCACATCTATATAGATTATAATTTGGGGTCCAGATTTTACTATCCATATAGTCTTTTGTGTGGGTTTCTGTAAATGCACCAAATATTGTGTACGATTCTATTAGGAGGCCATTTATGAACATAACATTCTTTCTTGATTTTGATTTTAGACTTTGTATGTTTGGAAATTATGAATGATTTCCCACATTGTGTGTCACTTCTGGTGGGCTTTGGTAGTTCTCCCCCCCCCCCTCTCCACCCTGGTCCAGGGTGTGTTGTGTTGGTAGTGGTTGGTCCAGTGTTGGTAGTGGTTCATCCAGTGTTGGTAGTGGTTCGTCCAGTGTTGGTAGTGGTTCGTCCAGTGTTGGTAGTGGTTCGTCCAGTGTTGGCAGTGGTTCGTCCAGTGTTGGTAGTGGTTGGTCCAGTGTTGGTAGTGGTTGGTCCAGTGTTGGTAGTGGTTGGTCCAGTGTTGGTAGTGGTTCGTCCAGTGTTGGTAGTGGTTGGTCCAGTGTTGGTAGTGGTTCGTCCAGTGTTGGTAGTGGTTGGTCCAGTGTTGGTAGTGGTTCGTCCAGTGTTGGTAGTGGTTGGTCCAGTGTTGGTAGTGGTTCGTCCAGTGTTGGTAGTGGTTCGTCCAGTGTTGGTAGTGGTTGGTCCAGTGTTGGTAGTGGTTCGTCCAGTGTTGGTAGTGGTTGGTCCAGTGTTGGTAGTGGTTGGTCCAGTGTTGGTAGTGGTTGGTCCAGTGTTGGTAGTGGTTCGTCCAGTGTTGGTAGTGGTTGGTCCAGTGTTGGTAGTGGTTCGTCCAGTGTTGGTAGTGGTTGGTCCAGTGTTGGTAGTGGTTCGTCCAGTGTTGGTAGTGGTTCGTCCAGTGTTGGTAGTGGTTGGTCCAGTGTTGGCAGTGGTTCGTCCAGTGTTGGCAGTGGTTCGTCCAGTGTTGGCAGTGGTTCGTCCAGTGTTGGTAGTGGTTCGTCCAGTGTTGGCAGTGGTTCGTCCAGTGTTGGTAGTGGTTGGTCCAGTGTTGGTAGTGGTTGGTCCAGTGTTGGTAGTGGTTGGTCCAGTGTTGGTAGTGGTTCGTCCAGTGTTGGTAGTGGTTCGTCCAGTGTTGGTAGTGGTTCGTCCAGTGTTGGTAGTGGTTGGTCCAGTGTTGGTAGTGGTTGGTCCAGTGTTGGTAGTGGTCCGTCCAGTGTTGGTAGTGGTTGGTCCAGTGTTGGTAGTAGTCCGTCCAGTGTTGGTAGTGGTTCGTCCAGTGTTGGTAGTGGTTCATCCAGTGTTGGCAGTGGTTCGTCCAGTGTTGGCAGTGGTTCGTCCAGTGTTGGTAGTGGTTCGTCCAGTGTTGGCAGTGGTTCGTCCAGTGTTGGCAGTGGTTCGTCCAGTGTTGGTAGTGGTTCGTCCAGTGTTGGTAGTGGTTCATCCAGTGTTGGTAGTGGTTGGTCCAGTGTTGGTAGTGGTTCGTCCAGTGTTGGTAGTAGTGTGGGTGTTGTGTGGTGTAGTACCTGTGTACTTGTTGATGACTTGTATTCCAGTCTTGTGCATATCTCCACCTCCCCCCCCCTCCCTCCCCCTCTGTAATCCTGCAGTCGTTCTATCAGTCTGTTCCTCGCTGTTCTATGTTCTCTCTCTTATGTGTTCTACTCTTATAAGTTCTTATATGTTTCTGTTTCTGCCTTCCTCTAAAAGGTTTCCAGTAGTGTCATATTGATCTTCCCGTCTATAACGCTCTGTACCTCTCACGTGGAATTCCGGACACTGAAGATTGTAAAAATTTTTGTCCCTAATTGATAATTGACATAGTTTAGGGTGGAATTATTTACACCCTGTTCCAAAACGGCATATATCCCTCGCCAACATGTTCCTGCACTTTCCAGGATGCAGAAAGTGCATTTTGCACCACTTTTCCCATATTTGCAGATGTCTTGTGCATAGATTTTGCAGATATACTGAGTTTTTATTTTATCCAAGTTATTTATACCTGCGTTTATCTTAGCCACCTCTTTATTGGAGCCATCTCCGTCTTTCGTCCCAATTCCTTCATTTATGCATTATTTCCCACTGTTGTTGACCAGACCACACACTAGAAATTGAAGGGACGACGACGTTTCGGTCCGTCCTGGACCATTCTCAAGTCGATTGCACAATCGACTTGAGAATGGTCCAGGACGGACCGAAACGTCGTCGTCCCTTCAACTTCTAGTGTGTGGTCTGGTCAACATACTTCAGCCACGTTATTGTGACTCATCCCACTGTTGCTCTCATCGTTCATATTACCTGGCTCTGTAATATCGCTGTTGTTTAGTACCACAATAGCCTCTTCCTCCACACTACCACTGTGGCTCTCTAAACTACCTGTCCCTGAGTTTTGGTCGTTATCCAGTGGGTTTTTTTTTATTACAATCCGCATATATCACTTTTAGTTTCTTTGTGAATGTTAATGTGTATGACTGAGGTATGACCTTCATCAGTTGGGTTATGTTGTCCCGTATTAACCTGTCAGTGTTGCACACCCAGTGTAGCCCTTGTCTGTTTGTGCATGGTGTAGATAATGCTACACTGCTCAGGTGATATCTTGTGCTACAGATGGAACACAATGCCAGATGCTGGAGTCAGGCGGCGGGAGTCTTATGACAAGAGGGAAGACAAGAGAGGGGACAGGGAGAGATGAGGGGAGAGTGAGAGTGAGAGAGGGGAGAGTGAGAGTGAGAGAGGGGAGAGTGAGAGTGAGAGAGGGGAGAGTGAGAGTGAGAGGGAACTATGCAGGCGAGGTATAGGTGCTGGGGAGCGTTTTACTCTACATAATTGATGGTGCCATTAGTGCCATGTTGCCCGGGGCCGCCCTCAGCTAGTCTTAATTGTGCCCGCTGAGGCCCTCACCTCTCCTCCTCCTCCTCTCTCACCTCTCCTCCTCCTCCTCCCTCACCTCTCCTCCTCCTCCTCCCTCACCTCTCCTCCCTCACCTGGCCTCCCTCACCTCTCCTCCTCCTCCTCCCTCACCTCTCCTCCTCCTCCTCCCTCACCTGGCCTCCCTCACCTCTCCTCCTCCTCCTCCCTCACCTCTCCTCCTCCTCATCCCTCACCTCTCCTCCCTCACCTGGCCTCCCTCACCTCTCCTCCTCCTCCTCCCTCACCTCTCCTCCTCCTCCTCCCTCACCTCTCCTCCTCCTCCTCCCTCACCTCTCCTCCCTCACCTGGCCTCCCTCACCTCTCCTCCTCCTCCTCCCTCACCTCTCCTCCCTCACCTGGCCTCCCTCACCTCTCCTCCTCCTCCTCCCTCACCTCTCCTCCTCCTCATCCCTCACCTCTCCTCCCTCACCTGGCCTCCCTCACCTCTCCTCCTCCTCCTCCCTCACCTCTCCTCCTCCTCCTCCCTCACCTCTCCTCCCTCACCTGGCCTCCCTCACCTCTCCTCCTCCTCCTCCCTCATCTCCCCTCCTTCTCCTCCCTCACCTCTCCTCCCTCACCTGGCCTTGGGGTTGACGTGTGGTCAACTAGGCTGTTAGAGGTGGCTGCAAGGAGCCCGACTGAGCAGGGCGGCTCAGGAGAGGTGCACTGGGCCTCCGTGTGAGGGAGCGGGCCGCCGGCCAGTCATGCCCCGACGGTGATGGCCACATGAACCGCTTCTCTCCAGTAGTACGTCGTATTTTGACGTATAGCGTCCCCTACAGCCTAAATATGATGGACTAAACACCTGAGCGGCTCGCAAAATTGGCGGGCTGTCCCGTTTTCTGTTTGTGAGTCTACTGTATGGTTAGGTTTGGGGTGTTTTGTGTATTTAGAGTGAGGAGTGTTGTGATGGAGAGTGAGGGTGTTGTGAGGGAGAGTGAGGGTGTTGTGAGGGAGAGTGAGGGTGTTGTGAGGGAGAGTGAGGAGTGTTGTGAGGGAGAGTGAGGGTGTAGTGAGGGAGAGTGAGGGAGAGTGAGGGGTGTTGTGAGGGAGAGTGAGGGGTGTTGTGAGGGAGAGTGAGGGTGTTGTGAGGGAGAGTGAGGGTGTTGTGAGGGAGAGTGAGGGGTGTTGTGAGGGAGAGTGAGGGTGTTGTGAGGGAGAGTGAGGGTGTTGTGAGGGAGAGTGAGGGTGTTGTGAGGGAGAGTGAGGAGTGTTGTGAGGGAGAGTGAGGGTGTAGTGAGGGAGAGTGAGGGGTGTTGTGAGGGAGAGTGAGGGGTGTTGTGAGGGAGAGTGAGGGTTTTGTGAGGGTGTTGTGAGGGAGAGTGAGGGGTGTTGTGAGGGAGAGTGAGGGGTGTTGTGAGGGAGAGTGAGAGGTGTTGTGAGTGAGAGTGAGGGAGAGTGAGAGGTGTTGTGAGGGAAAGTGAGGGTGTTGTGAGGGAGAGTGAGAGGTGTTGTGAGGGAGAGTGAGAGGTGTTGTGAGGGAGAGTGAGGGTGTTGTGAGGGAGAGTGAGGAGTGTTGTGAGGGAGAGTGAGGGTGTTGTGAGGTAGAGTGAGAGGTGTTGTGAGGGAGAGTGAGGGGTGTTGTGAGGGAGAGTGAGGAGTGTTGTGAGGGAGAGTGAGGGTGTTGTGAGGGAGAGTGAGAGGTGTTGTGAGGGAGAGTGAGGAGTGTTGTGAGGGAGAGTGAGGAGTGTTGTGAGGGAGAGTGAGGAGTGTTGTGAGGGAGAGTGAGGGTGTTGTGAGGGAGAGTGAGGAGTGTTGTGAGGGAGAGTGAGGGTGTTGTGAGGGAGAGTGAGGAGTGTTGTGAGGGAGAGTGAGGAGTGTTGTGAGGGAGAGTGAGGGGTGTTGTGAGGGAGAGTGAGGGTGTTGTGAGGGAGAGTGAGGGTGTTGTGAGGGAGAGTGAGGGTGTTGTGAGGAAGAGTGAGGGAGAGTGAGGGGTGTTGTGAGGGAGAGTGAGGAGTGTTGTGAGGGAGAGTGAGGGTGTTGTGAGGGAGAGTGAGAGGTGTTGTGAGTGAGAGTGAGGGAGAGTGAGAGGTGTTGTGAGGGAAAGTGAGGGTGTTGTGAGGGAGAGTGAGAGGTGTTGTGAGGGAGAGTGAGAGGTGTTGTGAGGGAGAGTGAGGGTGTTGTGAGGGAGAGTGAGGAGTGTTGTGAGGGAGAGTGAGGGTGTTGTGAGGTAGAGTGAGAGGTGTTGTGAGGGAGAGTGAGGGGTGTTGTGAGGGAGAGTGAGGAGTGTTGTGAGGGAGAGTGAGGGTGTTGTGAGGGAGAGTGAGAGGTGTTGTGAGGGAGAGTGAGGAGTGTTGTGAGGGAGAGTGAGGAGTGTTGTGAGGGAGAGTGAGGAGTGTTGTGAGGGAGAGTGAGGGTGTTGTGAGGGAGAGTGAGGAGTGTTGTGAGGGAGAGTGAGGGTGTTGTGAGGGAGAGTGAGGAGTGTTGTGAGGGAGAGTGAGGGTGTTGTGAGGGAGAGTGAGGGTGTTGTGAGGGAGAGTGAGAAGTGTTGTGAGGGAGAGTGAGGGGTGTTGTGAGGGAGAGTGAGGGGTGTTGTGAGGGAGAGTGAGGGGTGTTGTGAGGGAGAGTGAGGGTGTTGTGAGGGAGAGTGAGGAGTGTTGTGAGGGAGAGTGAGGGGTGTTGTGAGGGAGAGTGAGGAGTGTTGTGAGGGAGAGTGAGGGGTGTTGTGAGGGAGAGTGAGGGGTGTTGTGAGGGAGAGTGAGGAGTGTTGTGAGGGAGAGTGAGGGGTGTTGTGAGGGAGAGTGAGGGGTGTTGTGAGGGAGAGTGAGGGTGTTGTGAGGGAGAGTGAGGGTGTTGTGAGGGAGAGTGAGGGGTGTTGTGAGGGAGAGTGAGGGGTGTTGTGAGGGAGAGTGAGGAGTGTTGTGAGGGAGAGTGAGGGGTGTTGTGAGGGAGAGTGAGGGGTGTTGTGAGGGAGAGTGAGGGTGTTGTGAGGGAGAGTGAGGAGTGTTGTGAGGGAGAGTGAGGGGTGTTGTGAGGGAGAGTGAGGGTGTTGTGAGGGAGAGTGAGGGTGTTGTGAGGGAGAGTGAGGGGTGTTGTGAGGGAGAGTGAGGGGTGTTGTGAGGGAGAGTGAGGGTGTTGTGAGGGAGAGTGAGGAGTGTTGTGAGGGAGAGTGAGGGGTGTTGTGAGGGAGAGTGAGGGTGTTGTGAGGGAGAGTGAGGGTGTTGTGAGGGAGAGTGAGGGTGTTGTGAGGGAGAGTGAGGGGTGTTGTGAGGGAGAGTGAGAGGTGTTGTGAGTGAGTGAGGGTGTTGTGAGGGAGAGTGAGGGGTGTTGTGAGGGAGAGTGAGGGGTGTTGTGAGGGAGAGTGAGAGGTGTTGTGAGGGAGAGTGAGGGGTGTTGTGAGGGAGAGTGAGAGGTGTTGTGAGTGAGTGAGGGTGTTGTGAGGGAGAGTGAGGGGTGTTGTGAGGGAGAGTGAGGGGTGTTGTGAGGGAGAGTGAGAGGTGTTGTGAGGAAGAGTGAGGGAGAGTGAGAGGTGTTGTGAGTGAGTGAGGGTGTTGTGAGGGAGAGTGAGGAGTGTTGTGAGGGAGAGTGAGGGTGTTGTGAGGGAGAGTGAGGGAGAGTGAGGGTGTTGTGAGGGAGAGTGAGGGGTGTTGTGAGGGAGAGTGAGGGAGAGTGAGAGGTGTTGTGAGTGAGAGTGAGGGGTGTTGTGAGGGAGAGTGAGGAGTGTTGTGAGGGAGAGTGAGGGTGTTGTGAGGGAGAGTGAGGGGTGTTGTGAGGGAGAGTGAGGGAGAGTGAGAGGTGTTGTGAGGGAGAGTGAGGGGTGTTGTGAGGGAGAGTGAGGAGTGTTGTGAGGGAGAGTGAGGGTGTTGTGAGGGAGAGTGAGGGAGAGTGAGGGTGTTGTGAGGGAGAGTGAGGGGTGTTGTGAGGGAGAGTGAGAGGTGTTGTGAGTGAGAGTGAGGGGTGTTGTGAGGGAGAGTGAGGAGTGTTGTGAGGGAGAGTGAGGGTGTTGTGAGGGAGAGTGAGGGGTGTTGTGAGGGAGAGTGAGGGAGAGTGAGAGGTGTTGTGAGGGAGAGTGAGGGGTGTTGTGAGGGAGAGTGAGGAGTGTTGTGAGGGAGAGTGAGGGTGTTGTGAGGGAGAGTGAGGGGTGTTGTGAGGGAGAGTGAGGGAGAGTGAGAGGTGTTGTGAGGGAGAGTGAGGGGTGTTGTGAGGGAGAGTGAGAGGTGTTGTGAGGGAGAGTGAGGAGTGTTGTGAGGGAGAGTGAGGGGTGTTGTGAGGGAGAGTGAGGAGTGTTGTGAGGGAGAGTGAGGGTGTTGTGAGGGAGAGTGAGGGGTGTTGTGAGGGAGAGTGAGAGGTGTTGTGAGGGAGAGTGAGGAGTGTTGTGAGGGAGAGTGAGGGGTGTTGTGAGGGAGAGTGAGAGGTGTTGTGAGGGAGAGTAAGGAGTGTTGTGAGGGAGAGTGAGGGGTGTTG
The DNA here is from genome assembly GCF_040958095.1 of Procambarus clarkii. Lineage (NCBI taxonomy): Eukaryota > Metazoa > Arthropoda > Malacostraca > Decapoda > Cambaridae > Procambarus > Procambarus clarkii. The sequence goes on from NC_091167.1 coordinate 22,090,564, forward strand.
TGAGGGAGAGTGAGGAGTGTTGTGAGGGAGAGTGAGGGTGTTGTGAGGGAGAGTGAGGGTGTTGTGAGGGAGAGTGAGAGGTGTTGTGAGGGAGAGTGAGGGGTGTTGTGAGGGAGAGTGAGGAGTGTTGTGAGGGAGAGTGAGGAGTGTTGTGAGGGAGAGTGAGGGGTGTTGTGAGGGAGAGTGAGAGGTGTTGTGAGTGAGAGTGAGGTGAGGGAGAGTGAGGGGTGTTGTGAGTGAGAGTGAGGTGAGGGAGAGTGAGGGGTGTTGTGAGGGAGAGTGAGGGTGTTGTGAGGGAGAGTGAGGGGTGTTGTGAGGGAGAGTGAGGAGTGTTGTGAGGGAGAGTGAAACTCTCACAAGTCAAGCCTGGCCTCGGGCCGCTCCAAGCAACAGCCTGGTGGACCAAACTCTCACAAGTCAAGCCTGGCCTCGGGCCGGGTTTGGGTGTAGAAGAACTCCCAGAACCCCATCAACCAGGTAGGAAATTCAGCTTTGGTGGAAGACAGTCAGTGAGAGCAGCTTAGCGAGGGGCAAATAGGTGGGTAGGTTGAAGGAGGGATAGACTGTTGGGCATGTGGGCTGAGGATAGACGAGTGTCCCTGCTTGATGGGGTTCTGGGAGTTCTTCTACTCCCCAAGCCCGGCCCGAGGCGAGGCTTGACTTGTGAGAGTTTGGTCCACCAGGCTGTTGCTTGGAGCGGCCCGAGGCCAGGCTTGACTTGTGAGAGTTTGGTCCACCAGGCTGTTGCTTGTAGCTGCATATCCACATGTAAATCCGGACCGCGGCATTTCGTCCAGGAAACAATTTAATATTTTCTTGACCATGTTCACTTTTGATCTCATAAAATTTCTAATGCTCGCTGGGAGGATGTTGAACAACCGGGGACCTCTGATATTTATACAGTGTTCTCTGATTGTGCCTATGGCACCTCTGCTCTACACTGGACCTCTGATGTTTATACAGTGTTCTCTGATTGTGCCTATGGCACCTCTGCTCTTCACTGGTTCTGTTCTGCATTTTCTTCCATATCGTTCACTCCAGTATGTTGTTATTTGACTGTGTAGATTTGGGACCTGTCCCTCCAGTATCTTCCTTGTGTATAATATTTCGTATCTCTCTCGTCTCCTTTCTAGTGAGTACATTTGGAGAGTTTTGAGACGATCCCAATAATTTAGGTGCTTTATCGCGTCTATGCGTGCCGTATATGTTCTCTGTATTCCCTCTATTTCAGCAATCTCTCCTGCTGTGAAGGGGGAAGTGAGTACTGAGCAGTACTCAAGACGGGACAACACAAGTGACTTGAAGAGTACAACCATTGTGATGGGATCTCTGGATTTGAAAGTTCTCGTAATCCATCCGATCATTTTTCTGGCTGACGCAATATTTGCTTGGTTATGCTCCTTAAACGTTAGGTCGTCAGACATCATTATTCCCAAATCCTTTACATGCTGCTTTCCTACTATGGGCAGATTTGAGTGTGTTTTGTACCCTGTATTATGTTTAAGGTCCTCATTTTTACCGTACTTGAGTACCTGGAATTTATCACTGTTAAACATCATGTTATTTTCCTCTGTCCAGTCCAAAACTTTATTAATATATTTTTGAAGTTTTTCAATGCCTTCAGCAGAGATAATTTTAATGCTGATTTTTGAATCATCTGAAAAGGATGATACGAAGCTGTGACTTGTACTGTATGATACGTAGGTTGTATTTTTGTCTATGTTTGATATGAGAATAAGGAAAATCATTGGTGCAAGGACTGTACTCAAAGGTACAGGACTTTTAACTGCGCTTGGACTCGATTTTATATAGTTGTCTGTTACTGTTTGTGTTCTGTTCAACAGAAAACTGAGTATCCAGCGTCCTACTTTACCAGTTATTCCCATTGACCTCATTTTGTGTACTATCACTCCATGGTCATATTTATCGAATGCCTTTGTGTAGTCCGTGTATATCACATCTGTATTCTGTTTTTCTTCTAATGCTTCAGTGATTGTCGTAGTGGTCAAGTAGCTGTGAGAGGCATGATCTTCCCGCTCTAAATCCATGTTGGCCTGGGTTGTGAAGGTCATTGGTCTCCATGAAACTAGTGACCTGACTCCTAATCACTCTCTCAAATACTTTTATTATGTGGGACGTTAGTGCAACTGGTCTATAATTCTTTGCCAATGCTTTGCTACCACCCTTGTGTAGAGGGGCAATGTCTGCTGCTTTAAGTGCATCTGGTATCTCCCCCGTGTCCAAGCTCTTCCTCCACACTATACTGAGTGCCTGTGCTACCGGCACTTTGCATTGCTGTATAAATACTGAATTCCATGAGTCTGGACCCGGGGCTGAGTGTACGGGCATATTGTCAATTTCTCTTTCAAACACTTGATATCAGTTATATATTGTTCGATTGTTCAGTTATATACTGTTTAATTTCTTCAATCTCCCTGTTTAAATTATTCCTTCTTTGTGATGAAATTCTTGTCTGCTTAAGCATTTCCATTATTTTTTGATCTTCTTTTGTAGTGTCGTCTGCGTTCTCTTTCTACATTGGACCTCTTTCTGACTTTCCTCAAAGGAACATGTTTCAGACAGACTTCATATGCTTCAGAAGTCAGTTTTTTTATATTCCTTGTGTAGGATTTTTATTATTTGACACTCAACTGGCCAATTGGCTCCCCTGCCTCCCACCACCAATACATATTTGCCTAACAAGGTTCCGTGTCTCGCCCCTCGCCAGCTGGGGCGGGGAGAGGCCAGCTGGGGCGGCCACAGCTGGCCTTTGAAGCATGCAGCCCCGGACCCGGCCACACTCCACCACGCTATTGTGTTACAATATATTCTTTGAGGCCACCCACACCCCCGGGGCGGCCCCGCCTGCCACCCACACCCCCGGGGCGGCCCCACCTGCCACCCACACCCTCGGGGCGGCCCCGCCTGCCACCCACACCCTCGGGGCGGCTCCGCATGCCACCCACACTCCCGGGGTGGCCCCGCCTGCCACCCACACCCCCGGGGTGGCCCCGCCTGCCACCCACACCCCCGGGGTGGCCCCGCCTGCCACCCACACCCCCGGGGCGGCCCCGCCTGCCACCCACACCCTCGGGGCGGCCCCGCCTGCCACCCACACCCCCGGGGCGGCCCCGTCTGCCACCCACACCACCGGGGCGGCCCCGCCTGCCACCCACACCACCGGGGCGGCCCCCTGCCACCCACACCCCCGGGGCGGCCCCGCCTGCCACCCACACCACCGGGGCGGCCCCGCTTGCCACCCACACCACCGGGGCGGCCCCGCTTGCCACCCACACCACCGGGGCGGCCCCCTGCCACCCACACCCCCGGGGCGGCCCCGCCTGCCACCCACACCACCGGGGCGGCCCCCTGCCACCCACACCACCGGGGCGGCCCCGCCTGCCACCCACACCACCGGGGCGGCCCCGCCTGCCACCCACACCCCCGGGGCGGCCCCGCCTGCCACCCACACCACCGGGGCGGCCCCGCCTGCCACCCACACCCCCGGGGCGGCCCCGCCTGCCACCCACACCCCCGGGGCGGCCCCGCCTGCTACCCACACCCCCGGGGCGGCCCCGCCTGCCACCCACACCACCGGGGCGGCCCCGCCTGCTACCCACACCACCGGGGCGGCCCCGCTTGCCACCCACACCACCGGGGCGGCCCCGCCTGCCACCCACACCCCCGGGGCGGCCCCGCTTGCCACCCCACACCACCGGGGCGGCCCCGCCTGCCACCCACACCACCGGGGCGGCCCTGTCTCTCAACCTGACGTACGAGTCACAGCCTGGTTGATCAGGTATCCTTTGGAGGTGTTTATCAAGTTCTCTCTTGAACACTGTGAGGGGTCGGCCAGTTATGCCCCTTATGTGTAGTGGAAGCGTGTTGAACAGTCTCGGGCCTCTGATGTTGATAGTTCTCTCTTGAACACTGTGAGGGGTCGGCCAGTTATGTCCCTTATGTGTAGTGGAAGCGTGTTGAACAGTCTCGGGCCTCTGATGTTGATAGTTCTCTCTTGAACACTGTGAGGGGTAGACCAGTTATGTCCCTTATGTGTAGTGGAAGCGTGTTGAACAGTCTCGGGCCTCTGATGTTGATAGTTCTCTCTTGAACACTGTGAGGGGTAGACCAGTTATGTCCCTAATGTGTAGTGGAAGCGTGTTGAACAGTCTCGGGCCTCTGATGTTGATAGTTCTCTCTTCAACACTGTGAGGGGTAGACCAGTTATGTCCCTTATGTGTAGTGGAAGCGTGTTGAACAGTCTCGGACCTCTGATGTTGATAGTTCTCTCTTGAACACTGTGAGGGGTAGACCAGTTATGTCCCTTATGTGTAGTGGAAGCGTGTTGAACAGTCTCGGGCCTCTGATGTTGATAGTTCTCTCTTGAACACTGTGAGGGGTAGACTAGTTATGTCCCTTATGTGTAGTGGAAGCGTGTTGAGCAGTCTCGGGCCTCTGATGGTGATAGTTCTCTCTTGAACACTGTGAGGGGTCGGCCAGTTATATCCCTTATGTGTAGTGGAAGCGTGTTGAACAGTCTCGGACCTCTGATGTTGATAGTTCTCTCTTGAACACTGTGAGGGGTAGACCAGTTATGTCCCTTGTGTGTAGTGGAAGCGTGTTGAACAGTCTCGGGCCTCTGATGTTGATAGTTCTCTCTTGAACACTGTGAGGGGTAGACTAGTTATGTCCCTTATGTGTAGTGGAAGCGTGTTGAACAGTCTCGGGCCTCTGATGTTGATAGTTCTCTCTTGAACACTGTGAGGGGTAGACTAGTTATGTCCCTTATGTGTAGTGGAAGCGTGTTGAACAGTCTCGGGCCTCTGATGTTGATAGTTCTCTCTTGAACACTGTGAGGGGTAGACTAGTTATGTCCCTTATGTGTAGTGGAAGCGTGTTGAACAGTCTCGGGCCTCTGATGTTGATAGTTCTCTCTTGAACACTGTGAGGGGTCGGCCAGTTATGTCCCTTATGTGTAGTGGAAGCGTGTTGAACAGTCTCGGGCCTCTGATGTTGATAGTTCTCTCTTGAACACTGTAAGGGGTCGGCCAGTTATGTCCCTTATGTGTAGTGGAAGCGTGTTGAACAGTCTCGGGCCTCTGATGTTGATAGTTCTCTCTTGAACACTGTGAGGGGTCGGCCAGTTATGTCCCTTATGTGTAGTGGAAGCGTGTTGAACAGTCTCGGGCCTCTGATGTTGATAGTTCTCTCTTGAACACTGTGAGGGGTCGGCCAGTTATGTCCCTTATGTGTAGTGGAAGCGTGTTGAACAGTCTCGGGCCTCTGATGTTGATAGTTCTCTCTTGAACACTGTGAGGGGTCGGCCAGTTATGTCCCTTATGTGTAGTGGAAGCGTGTTGAACAGTCTCGGGCCTCTGATGTTGATAGTTCTCTCTTGAACACTGTGAGGGGTCGGCCAGTTATGTCCCTTATGTGTAGTGGAAGTGTGTTGAACAGTCTCGGGCCTCTGATGTTGATAGTTCTCTCTTGAACACTGTGAGGGGTCGGCCAGTTATGTCCCTTATGTGTAGTGGAAGCGTGTTGAACAGTCTCGGGCCTCTGATGTTGATAGTTCTCTCTTGAACACTGTGAGGGGTCGGCCAGTTATGTCCCTTATGTGTAGTGGAAGCGTGTTGAACAGTCTCGGGCCTCTGATGTTGATAGTTCTCTCTTGAACACTGTGAGGGGTCGGCCAGTTATGTCCCTTATGTGTAGTGGAAGCGTGTTGAACAGTCTCGGGCCTCTGATGTTGATAGTTCTCTCTTGAACACTGTGAGGGGTCGGCCAGTTATGTCCCTTATGTGTAGTGGAAGCGTGTTGAACAGTCTCGGGGCTCTGATGTTGACAGTTCTCTCTTGAACACTGTGAGGGGTCGGCCAGTTATGTCCCTTATGTGTAGTGGAAGCGTGTTGAACAGTCTCGGGGCTCTGATGTTGACAGTTCTCTCTTGAACACTGTGAGGGGTCGGCCAGTTATGTCCCTTATGTGTAGTGGAAGCGTGTTGAACAGTCTCGGGGCTCTGATGTTGACAGTTCTCTCTTGAACACTGTGAGGGGTCGGCCAGTTATGTCCCTTATGTGTAGTGGAAGCGTGTTGAACAGTCTCGGGCCTCTGATGTTGATAGTTCTCTCTTGAACGCTGTGAGGGGTCGGCCAGTTATGTCCCTTATGTGTAGTGGAAGCGTGTTGAACAGTCTCGGGCCTCTGATGTTGATAGTTCTCTCTTGAACACTGTGAGGGGTCGGCCAGTTATGTCCCTTATGTGTAGTGGAAGCGTGTTGAACAGTCTCGGGCCTCTGATGTTGATAGTTCTCTCTTGAACACTGTGAGGGGTCGGCCAGTTATGTCCCTTATGTGTAGTGGAAGCGTGTTGAACAGTCTCGGGCCTCTGATGTTGATAGTTCTCTCTTGAACACTGTGAGGGGTCGGCCAGTTATGTCCCTTATGTGTAGTGGAAGCGTGTTGAACAGTCTCGGGGCTCTGATGTTGATAGTTCTCTCTTGAACACTGTGAGTGGTCGGCCAGTTATGTCCCTTATGTGTAGTGGAAGCGTGTTGAACAGTCTCGGGGCTCTGATGTTGATAGTTCTCTCTTGAACACTGTGAGGGGTCGGCCAGTTATGTCCCTTATGTGTAGTGGAAGCGTGTTGAACAGTCTCGGGCCTCTGATGTTGATAGTTCTCTCTTGAACACTGTGAGGGGTCGGCCAGTTATGTCCCTTATGTGTAGTGGAAGCGTGTTGAACAGTCTCGGGCCTCTGATGTTGATAGTTCTCTCTTGAACACTGTGAGGGGTCGGCCAGTTATGTCCCTTATGTGTAGTGGAAGTGTGTTGAACAGTCTCGGGCCTCTGATGTTGATAGTTCTCTCTTGAACACTGTGAGGGGTCGGCCAGTTATGTCCCTTATGTGTAGTGGAAGCGTGTTGAACAGTCTCGGGTCTCTGATGTTGATAGTTCTCTCTTGAACACTGTGAGGGGTCGGCCAGTTATGTCCCTTATGTGTAGTGGAAGCGTGTTGAACAGTCTCGGGCCTCTGATGTTGATAGTTCTCTCTTGAACACTGTGAGGGGTCGGTGTTGTTGTTATAAATGTTGTTATAAATGTTGTTATAAATGTTGTTATAAATGTTGTTATAAATGTTGTTATCAATGTTGTTATCAATGTTGTTATCAATGTTAATTTATATTTGAAAAATTCCTGTTTTGAATGAACATAATGTTAAAATTTATGAATGCGTTTTGGGGGGTCGACCGCTGGATGGAATGGTCGTGGTCTGAGGACGGGTCGACCCCACAGACGCATTCGTAAATTTTAACATGCTGTTCATTCAAAACGGAAATTTTCTCAAGTATGAATTAATATTATAATATATTAGCATATTGTCTATACATAGGATAGGTTAGGTGTTTAGGTTCTGTTGGCGATTATTTGTATTTGTAGTACGTGGGTGAAGCATTTATAGCGTTGTGATTCGAACAAAATTCGTCAGTGAAGCACTTGTTCCGGAAGTGTTCGAACGTCAGCAGTTGTGAGTCGTGTGTAAACCGCTTTTCATTCATAAACACCTGAGGGGTGGGGGTGTTGGCAGGGTGCATGGAATGGACTTTAACCTTTGTTTATGAGGACGGACTCTGCATATATACCAAGCGAGCCGATGAAGGCTGTTGTGATAAACTTCGTAGAAATGAACACGTTACAGTGATTACAGCTTGTGCTGTGGTGGTTATATATCTTAGCTGAAAAGACAACATTGGATAACGACCAAAACTCAGGAACAGAGAGTTTAGAGAGCCGCAGCAGCAGTGTGGAGGAAGAGGGTATTGTGGTACAAAATAACAGCAATATTACAGAGCCAGATAATATAAACAATGAGAGCAACAGTGAGACAGAGTGCATAAATGAAGGAATTGGGACGAAAGACGGAGATGGCTCCAATAAAGAGGTAGACAAGACAGACACAGATATAAATACCTTGAAAAACGCAAAACCGGAACACATTTGCAAATTCTACGCTAAAGGAATATGCAAATATGGAAAATTAGGAGCAAAATGCCATTTTCTGCATCCTCGAAAATGCAGGAACATGTTGGAGAGGGGTACATGCCGTTTTGGACCAGGGTGTAGATACTTCCACCCTAAATTATGTCAATTTTCAATTAGGGACAAAAAATGCTACAATCTTCAGTGTCCGGAATTCCACGTGAGAGGTACACAGCGTTATAGACGGGAAGATCAATATGACACTACTGGAAACCTTTTAGAGGAAGGCAGAAACAGAAACATATAAGAACTTATAAGAGTAGAACACATAAGAGAGAGAACATAGAAGAGCGAGGAACAGACTGATAGAACGACTGCAGGATTACAGAGAGGGGAGGGGGGGGGGTGGAGATACCCACAAGACTGGAATACAAGTCATCAACAAGTACACAGGTACTACACTACACAACACCCACACTACTACCAACACTGGACGAACCACTACCAACACAACACACCTTGGACGCAAACACAGTGGCCTCCTTACCAGAGCCTCAGATATTAATACCAAGTAAGGCATCCAGCACTTCCACTAACACGATAACATCATTTATATTTGCCAACATCCAGGGTATAAAAACACGCAAATCCAACAAAGTTCACTTTATAGATGGTCTCCTTCATGAGGCAAATGCAGTGTTTGCAGCCCTAACGGAAACCCACACAAAGAACTACCCTGATGGTGAAATATGGATCTCAGAGTACAATCTTTTCAGATGTGATAGGAAACACCGGCTTCAGGGTGGGGTCAGCCTCTACATCAAAGACACACTCATCTGTACTGAGCTGCTAAACACCTCAAATGATATGGTGGAAGTGCTGATAATCAAAATAGAGATTTTAAATGTAGTTATTGTCCTTGTATATAAGTCACCGGAGGCAAACCCTCAGCAGTTTAAAGACCAACTAATGAAAATAGAACACTGCTTGGAAAACCTCACAAATCCAGCTCCGAACATCATCCTGCTTGGGGACTTCAACCTACGGCACCTGAAATGGAAGCACCTGGCTAATACAGTAATATCAGAAAGAATACCAGGAAGTAGCCTAAATGAACAGGCACATGCAAATGACCTGCTACGGATGTGCGACAGGTTTGCCTTAAACCAGCAAATAGTAGAACCAACTAGGAAGGAGAACACGCTGGACCTCATTTTCACTAATAATGATGAATTGATCAGGAACATAATGATTACAAATACCTGTTACTCAGATCACAACTTAATTGAAGTTATGACAACCATGGGGAGTAGACCTTCAAAACCAGTCCAGATTCCCGGTGGAGGAGATTTCAGCAAATTCAACTTCAATAATAAACAGATAAACTGGGAGCAAATAAACCAGGACTTCACAGAAATAAACTGGGAAGAACAGCTAGAAAATGCAAACCTGAACCAGTGCCTGGAAAAAATAAGCTCAGTAGCACTAGAAATATGTTCAAACCGCATACCTCTAAGAAAAAAAAGGAAGAGATGCAGATTGGAACGGGAACGTCGTTCCCTATATAGGCGAAGAAAACGAATCGCGGAACAACTTGAGAGTCGCACCCTATCTCAAGAACGGCGAAGAAGGTTAGGTAGAGAAATAGAAACAATTGAACGGAAGCTACAAGAATCATACAAAACCCAGGAGAGGCAAAGAGAGCAAAAGGCCATCAGTGAAATAGAGAGAAATCCGAAATATTTTTTCTCCTATGCAAAATCAAGATAAAAAACCACATCTAGTATCGGGCCTCTGCGAAAGGGAGATGGAACTTTCACCGATGACAACAAAGAAATGAGCGAGCTACTGAGGACGCAGTACGACTCTGTTTTCAGCGAGCCATTAAATGCACTAAAGATTGATAACCCAAATGAATTTTTCATGGATATGATACCAACATCAAATCATATATCAGACGTCACCCTATCCCCACTAGATTCTGAAGAAGCCATAAACAGTATGCCTATGCACTCTGCACCAGGCCCGGATTCTTGGAACTCCATATTCATCAAGAACTGTAAAAAACCACTATCGCAGGCCCTTCACATTCTGTGGAGACAAAGCCTAGATACTGGCGTTATTCCTGACATACTAAAAACAGCAGAGATAGCACCACTTCATAAAAGAAGGAAATAAGGCAGAGGCAAAAAATTACAGACCGATAGCACTAACATCGCATATCATAAAAAATTTTGAGAGAGTGCTAAGAAGTAAGATCACAAAATATATGGAATCCCAGCATCTCTATAACCCCGGACAACATGGTTTCAGAACAGGGCGCTCTTGCCTGTCGCAGTTGCTGGACCACTATGATATGGCATTAGATCCTATGGAAGACAAACAAAACGCTGATGTAATTTACACAGATTTCGCAAAAGCTTTTGATAAATGTGACCATGGTGTTATTGCACATAAAATGCGTTCAAAAGGAATTACCGGAAAAATAGGCAGATGGATCTACAATTTCCTGACCAACAGAACCCAATGTGTAATAGTCAACAAAATAAAATCCAGCCCATCAACCGTGAAGAGCTCAGTCCCCCAGGGTACTGTGCTTGCTCCAGTACTTTTTCTCATCCTCATATCGGACATAGACAAGAACACAACCTATAGCACTGTATCATCCTTTGCAGATGACACTAGGATCTTCATGAGAGTAGGCAACATAGAGGACACGGCAAACCTCCAGTCAGATGTAGATCAGGTCTTTCTATGGGCTACAGAAAATAATATGGTGTTTAACGAAGATAAGTTCCAGCTCATGCGCTATGGAAAAAATGAAAATATAAAAACAGAAACCACGTACAAAACTCAGGCAAATCATAACATAGAACGAAAAGGCAATGAAAAGGATCTGGGTGTACTCATGTCGGAAGACCTTACCTTTAAAGAACACAATAAAGTAGCCGTCACAACTGCAAGAAAAATGACAGGTTGGATAAGAAGAACTTTTCACACTAGAGATGCTATACCGATGATGATACTTTTCAAGACGCTAGTGCTCTCTAGAGTGGAGTACTGCTGCACAATGACAACCCCTTTCAAAGCTGGAGAAATTACTGACCTGGAGAGCGTGCAGAGATCCTTTACTGCTAGAATCCACTCAGTAAAACATCTAAACTATTGGGACCGACTAAAGAGCCTAAAACTGTACTCCCTTGAGCGCAGGCGGGAGAGATACATAATAATTTACACGTGGAAAATATTAGAGGGGCTGGTCCCAAACCTGCACACAGAAATAACATCACATGAGACCAGAAGACATGGCAGGATGTGCAGAATACCCCCGTTGAAAAGCGGAGGTGCAACAGGTACTCTGAGAGAGAACTCTATCAACATCAGAGGTCCGAGACTGTTCAACACGCTTCCACTACACATAAGGGGCATAACTGGCCGACCCCTCACAGTGTTCAAGAGAGAACTATCAACATCAGAGGCCCGAGACTGTTCAACACGCTTCCACTACACATAAGGGACATAACTGGCCGACCCCTCACAGTGTTCAAGAGAGAACTATCAACATCAGAGGCCCGAGACTGTTCAACACGCTTCCACTACACATAAGGGGCATAACTGGCCGACCCCTCACAGTGTTCAAGAGAGAACTATCAACATCAGAGGCCCGAGACTGTTCAACACGCTTCCACTACACATAAGGGACATAACTGGCCGACCCCTCACAGTGTTCAAGAGAGAACTATCAACATCAGAGGCCCGAGACTGTTCAACACGCTTCCACTACACATAAGGGGCATAACTGGCCGACCCTCACAGTGTACAAGAGAGAACTATCAACATCAGAGGCCCGAGACTGTTCAGCACGCTTCCACTACACATAAGGGACATAACTGGCCGACCCCTCACAGTGTTCAAGAGAGAACTATCAACATCAGAGGCCCGAGACTGTTCAACACGCTTCCACTACACATAAGGGACATAACTGGCCGACCCCTCACAGTGTTCAAGAGAGAACTATCAACATCAGAGGCCCGAGACTGTTCAACACGCTTCCACTACACATAAGGGACATAACTGGCCGACCCCTCACAGTGTTCAAGAGAGAACTGGATAAGCACCTCCAAAGGATACCTGATCAACCAGGCTGTGACTCATACGTCAGGCTGCGAGCAGCCGCGTCCAACAGCCTGGTTGATCAATCCGGCAACCAGGAGGCCTGGTCGATGACCGGGCCGCGGGGACGCTAAGCCCCGGAAGCACCTCAAGGTAACTTCAAGGTAAGGTAGCACACAGGTGATGATATCTTAGCACACAGGTGATTATATCTTAGCACACAGGGGATGATATCGTAGCACACAGGGGATGATATCGTAGCACACAGGTGATTATATCTTAGCACACAGGGTGATGATATCTTAGCACACAGGGGATGATATCTTAGCACACAGGGGATGATATCGTAGCACACAGGGGATGATATCTTAGCACACAGGGTGATGATATCTTAGCACACAGGGGATGATATCTTAGCACACAGGGGATGATATCTTAGCACACAGGGGATGATATCTTAGCACACAGGGGATGATATCTTAGCACACAGGGGATGATATCTTAGCACACAGGGGATGATATCTTAGCACACAGGGGATGATATCTTAGCACACAGGGGATGATATCTTAGCACACAGGGGATGATATCTTAGCACACAGGGGATGATATCTTAGCACACAGGGGATGATATCTTAGCACACAGGGGATGATATCTTAGCACACAGGGGATGATATCTTAGCACACAGGGGATGATATCTTAGCACACAGGTGATGATAACTTAGCACACAGGGGATGATATCTTAGCACACAGGGTGATGATATCTTAGCACACAGGTGATGATATCTTAGCACACAGGGGATGATATCTTATATATATATAT
>NC_091167.1:22105978-22130978 GCF_040958095.1 Procambarus clarkii
GGCCCATACGAGGCAGCTCCTATTTATAACCACCCAATTTATAACCACCAAATTATGAGTGAGGCTAGCTCTGAGTGTCTGGTCCTAGAAGCCTCGGCCAGATTGAGAGAACACACAGACGCAGACATTCTCTCCCTCTCTCCAACAGTTGTCTTGAACAGTTCCATTGTCTCGGTTGAGAGCAGCACCTGTGGAGACTGTGCACCTGCACATGTAGAGTGCATGCCATGACGGAGTGCACACAGGGAACAACACCCACCAGCACATGAACCAGTAAGGGCACAGTACCTTATCCAGTACCCGCGGCGAGCGCCATGACGGAGTGCACACAGGGAACAACACCCACCAGCACATGAACCAGTAAGGGGCACAGTACCTTATCCAGTACTCGCGGCGCTCTGTGAGGGAGATCACAAAATAAACTCGTGTCATCACTTTGCTTCATCAGTAAACTTAAAGATTTAACTAAAGTTCTGGGGCCTCGATTTATGTTAAAGGTTTACACACACATTAAGTGTTCAACATTGTGATTTAGAGCCCCGCTATACTGGCCTGTGCGGCTGTGAACACTTGTCCTTCTTGTGCACGTGTTCACTACACCTCACCACGTGCTCACACGTGCCATAAACCCTTATTCAAATTATTATTTTATTAATTATTATTATTATTATTATTATTATTATTATTATTATTATTATTATTATACTTATTATTATTATTATAAACTAGCTGTACCCGGCCACACGTTGCTGTGGCTCAGCAACCCTCCCGTGTCCCCCAGGCCTCCCCAACATTCCCCACTCCCTCATTTGATGCATTACCAAACGATCTGATGCTCCCATGACTGAAATATAAGATAAACAGTTAAAAACGAAATGAAAAAAATGAAAAAAATACAAAAATAACCTATCCTCAGGAGATGAACGGTATGGTAAACAACACAGCTCAAGTCCAACTCAATGTCACACAAAATAATTAAATCAAAATGAAAATCAATCGCAATCTATGAAAATTCCATTTGTCATTGCAATCAGAAACATTGAAATGGAATCGTAACATATTTAGTATAGCATGTGTGTTGCTCTTACATGAAACAGATGGCGCTGTTTCTTCAACAATTAATTATTTTACCTGTCACAGGTGTTGCATCTATACTTGTACTTATGATATGAACGAGATGGTAAACAACAAAACCTAATTTCAATGCAATGTCACTCAAAATAATTAAATCAAAATGAAAATAAATCTAAATATATGAAAAATTCAATTTATCATTGCAATCGAAAACATTCAAATGGAATCGTAACATTTGAATCGTAATTCAAATGGCATGTTTTACCTGTTACAGGTGTGGCATCTACATAGTCGGTATATAAAAACACGTGTGAGTGAACACACCGCCATAGTGACAGTATTGGGCATCACCTCTCATCCTGTCAGTGGATAATACTGTCACTATGGTGGTGTGTCTACTCACAGGATGAGTGGCGCTGCCCAATACTGTCACTATGGTGGTGTGTCTACTCACAGGATGAGTGGCGCTGCCCAATACTGTCACTATGGTGGTGTGTCTACTCACAGGATGAGTGGCGCTGCTCAATACTGTCACTATGGTGGTGTGTCTACTCACAGGATGAGTGGCGCTGCCCAATACTGTCACTATGGCGGTGTGTCTACTCACAGGATGAGTGGCGCTGCCCAATACTGTCACTATGGCGGTGTTACGGCCCTCTCGGGACGCAACGGGGTTCTCACTGATGTTGTTAGAGTCAGAGATATATATCTGTTCCCAAGCCAGTAGTGGCTATCAAGGGATGAGATCCGTGACGCAAGTAACTTAAAGGGAGTAGGGAAAGAAAGCTAAGAACTTAATATTATAATTAACACCATCACCGATTAAATATATAAAATAAAAGAGTGCACAAGGGGGAGGGGTATTAACACTTTACAAGGGGATTAATCCACAAATTAGTCTTCTGCTGAAGACTCTGGATCCAGAAGCTAGGTGCTGAGTCCGCGGTGCTTTCTTCGTGGCCTCACGACGTGTCCTCTGAGAATGCCGAGCCTACCCGGGCCACAGGTCAGCCAAAACACAGGTCCACTGGGGGCACCGCCGTGGAGGCCGTCAACCACACGTCCAGCTGGTCTGCTGGCAGGTTCTGAGCTAACAAGGCTGGTACGGCCACTCCACGAACGATAAAAGGGGAACGCCCTAGACAGGAGCCTCGTGTGACAACACAAGTCACTCTCCTGTCTTCAGTACCCCAGTGGATGATCGTCTCCAACAGTCGGTCCCGGGTAAATCCTTTCACTGCCACTCCACTGGCAGGCTAACACACCACAGTGTTCTTCCGGGGGGGGCGACTTCACAACAGCTGCAGCAAACTTCAAGGTATGGAGACTGGCTTCCTCGGGTAGACTGACTCCACTTCCATCACAGTGGTCCCAGGTCGGCTCTGTAAGCAGACACGTCATCAATAACCGGGACACTAATACACCTCACTTACGGGCTCGGGCACAAACACCTGACGTATCCAGTCCATAGATGGCGCTGTCGTCGGAGCACCACCTCACCAGAGGTCAGGAGTGGCGGTGTTGAGCGCTGAACCAGACTGGAAACTGGTCCTCGAGGCCAGTACACGCTGTCCTCACCAGGTGTCGTCGTCCGCTTGGCGGGGGTTTCGGGAGCTGACCCACAGATGGCGTGGTTGTCACTGCTCCAGGCTCGGACGCTGGATCCGGGTTCGTAACAGGCGGTGTGTCCACTCACAAGATGAGTGGCGCTGCCCAATACTGTCACTATGGCGGTGTGTCCACTCACAGGATGAGTGGCGCTGCCCAATACTGTCACTATGGCGGTGTGTCCACTCACAGGATGAGTGGCGCTGCCCAATACTGTCACTATGGCAGTGTGTCCACTCACAGGATGAGTGGCGCTGCCCAATACTGTCACTATGGTGGTGTGTCCACTCACAGGATGAGTGGCGCTGCCCAATACTGTCACTATGGCGGTGTGTCCGCTCACAGGATGAGTGGCGCTGCCCAATACTGTCACTATGGCGGTGTGTCCACTCACAGGATGAGTGGCGCTGCCCAATACTGTCACTATGGCGGTGTGTCCACTCACAGGATGAGTGGCGCTGCCCAATACTGTCACTATGGTGGTGTGTTCACTCACAGGATGAGTGACGCTGCCCAATACTGTCACTATGGCGGTGTGTCCGCTCACAGGATGAGTGGCGCTGCCCAGTACTGTCACTATGGCAGTGTGTCCACTCACAGGATGAGTGGCGCTGCCCAATACTGTCACTATGGCGGTGTGTCCACTCACAGGATGAGTGGCGCTGCCCAATACTGTCACTATGGCGGTGTGTCCACTCACAGGATGAGTGGCGCTGCCCAATACTCTCACTATGGCAGTGTGTCCACTCACAGGATGAGTGGCGCTGCCCAATACTGTCACTATGGCGGTGTGTCCACTTACAGGATGAGTGGCGCTGCCCAATACTGTCACTATGGCGGTGTGTCCACTCACTGGATGAGTGACGCTGCCCAATACTGTCACTATGGCGGTGTGTCCACTCACAGGATGAGTGGCGCTGACCAATACTGTCACTATGGCGGTGTGTCCACTCACAGGATGAGTGGCGCTGCCCAATACTGTCACTATGGCAGTGTGTCCACTTAGAGGATGAGTGGCGCTGCCCAATACTGTCACTATGGCGGTGTGTCCACTCACAGGATGAGTGGCGCTGCCCAATACTGTCACTATGGCGGTGTGTCCACTCACAGGATGAGTGACGCTGCCCTGTACTGTCACTATGGCGGTGTGTCCACTCACAGGATGAGTGACGCTGCCCAGTACTGTCACTATGGCGGTGTGTCCACTCACAGGATGAGTGGCGCTGCCCAATACTGTCACTATGGCGGTGTGTCCACTCACAGGATGAGTGACGCTGCCCAGTACTGTCACTATGGCTGTGTGTCCACTCACAGGATGAGTGGCGCTGCCCAATACTGTCACTATGGCGGTGTGTCCACTCACAGGATGAGTGACGCTGCCCAATACTGTCACTATGGCGGTGTGTCCACTCACAGGATGAGTGGCGCTGCCCAGTACTGTCACTATGGCAGTGTGTCCACTCAGAGGATGAGTGGCGCTGCCCAGTACTGTCACTATGGCGGTGTGTTCACTCACAGGATGAGTGACGCTGCCCAATACTGTCACTATGGCGGTGTGTTCACTCACAGGTTGAGTGGCGCTGCCCAGTACTGTCACTATGGCGGTGTGTTCACTCACAGGATGAGTGGCACTGCCCAGTACTGTCACTATCGCGGTGTGTCCACTCACAGGATGAGTGACGCTTCGCAATACTGTCACTATGGTGGTGTGTCCACTCACAGGATGAGTGGAGCTGCCCAATACTGTCACTATGGTGGTGTGTCCACTCACAGGATGAGTGGCGCTGCCCAATACTGTCACTATGGCAGTGTGTCCACTCACAAGATGAGTGGCGCTGCCCAATACTGTCACTATGGCGGTGTGTCCACTCACAGGATGAGTGGCGCTGCCCAATACTGTCACTATGGCGGTGTGTCCACTCACAGGATGAGTGGCGCTGCCCAATACTGTCACTATGGCAGTGTGTCCACTCAGAGGATGAGTGACGCTGCCCAGTACTGTCACTATGGCGGTGTGTCCACTCACAGGATGAGTGGCGCTGCCCAGTACTGTCACTATGGCGGTGTGTCCACTCACAGGATGAGTGGCGCTGCCCAGTACTGTCACTATGGCAGTGTGTCCACTCACAGGATGAGTGGCGCTGCCCAGTACTGTCACTATGGCAGTGTGTCCACTAACAGGATGAGTGGCGCTGCCCAATACTGTCACTATGGCAGTGTGTCCACTCAGAGGATGAGTGGCGCTGCCCAGTACTGCCACTATGGCGGTGTGTTCACTCACAGGATGAGTGACGCTGCCCAATACTGTCACTATGGCGGTGTGTTCACTCACAGGATGAGTGGCGCTGCCCAGTACTGTCACTATGGCGGTGTGTCCACTCACAGGATGAGTGACGCTGCCCAATACTGTCACTATGGTGGTGTGTCCACTCACAGGATGAGTGGAGCTGCCCAATACTGTCACTATGGTGGTGTGTCCACTCACAGGATGAGTGGCGCTGCCCAATACTGTCACTATGGCAGTGTGTCCACTCACAGGATGAGTGGCGCTGCCCAATACTGTCACTATGGCGGTGTGTCCACTCACAGGATGAGTGGCGCTGCCCAATACTGTCACTATGGCAGTGTGTCCACTCAGAGGATGAGTGACGCTGCACAATACTGTCACTATGGCGGTGTGTCCACTCACAGGATGAGTGACGCTGCCCAATACTGTCACTATGGTGGTGTGTCCACTCACAGGATGAGTGGCGCTGCCGAATACTGTCACTATGGCAGTGTGTCCACTCAGAGGATGAGTGACGCTGCCCAATATTGTCACTATGGCAGTGTGTCCACTCAGAGGATGAGTGACGCTGCCCAATACGGTCACTATGGCAGTGTGTTCACTCACAGGATGAGTGGCGCTGCCCAGTACTGTCACTATGGCAGTGTGTCCACTCAGAGGATGAGTGACGCTGCTCAATACTGTCACTATGGCAGTGTGTCCACTCAGAGGATGAGTGACGCTGCCCAATACTGTCACTATGGCAGTGTGTCCACTCAGAGGATGAGTGACGCTGCCCAGTACTGTCACTATGGCAGTGTGTCCACTCACAGGATGAGTGGCGCTGCCCAGTACTGTCACTATGGCGGTGTCTCCACTCACAGGATGAGTGGTGCTGCCCAGTACTGTCACTATGGCAGTGTGTCCACTCACAGGATGAGTGGCGCTGCCCAATACTGTCACTATGGTGGTGTGTCCACTCACAGGATGAGTGGCGCTGCCCAATACTGTCACTATGGTGGTGTGTCCACTCACAGGATGAGTGGCGCTGCCCAATACTGTCACTATGGTGGTGTGTCCACTCACAGGATGAGTGGCGCTGCCCAGTACTGTCACTATGGTGGTGTGTCCACTCACAGGATGAGTGGAGCTGCCCAATACTGTCACTATGGCGGTGTGTCCACTCACAGGATGAGTGGAGCTGCCCAATACTGTCACTATGGCGGTGTGTCCACTCACAGGATGAGTGGAGCTGCCCAATACTGTCACTATGGCGGTGTGTCCACTCACAGGATGAGTGGCGCTGCCCAATACTGTCACTATGGCGGTGTGTCCACTCACAGGATGAGTGGCGCTGCCCAATACTGTCACTATGGCGGTGTGTCCACCTGCTGGACCTGCTTGTTACCGTCACCTCATAAT
Organism: Procambarus clarkii; assembly: GCF_040958095.1. Taxonomy (NCBI): domain Eukaryota; kingdom Metazoa; phylum Arthropoda; class Malacostraca; order Decapoda; family Cambaridae; genus Procambarus; species Procambarus clarkii. The sequence goes on from NC_091167.1 coordinate 22,112,349, forward strand.
ACCTCAATTAGAAACTCACAAAGTTCTCATGAGGACGTAATGAGGCGGAGTGAGTAGCCTCACGCTTCACGGAACATAAAAAACGTGGCTCAGGTTCCAACTCTTCCTTAAAGAGCAACTAGTCGATGTCTGCGGAAAGAGTTGACAAGGACGGACCACCGCCACATTTCATCCCCCATTACACTCCAAAGTGGCCATTGACTCGGACAAACACCATATGAGACCACAAACTCACGCACAAGGGGAAAAAAACGGTATAAAAAGATGAAAAAAAAGAGTATCAAACTTCACTCCTTTTATCCCCGCCACGCGAAGGTCGGGGTAAAAAACCCTACATTCCCGCCAAAAAAAATAAAAGCCGCGGTGGGCGCTGGGACACGAGCGCGGACCTGTGCGCCTGGAGGGTGCGGAGGCTGCTGCTCCCTGCGGCTGCTGCTCCCTGTGGCTGCTGCTCCCTGCGGCTGCTGCTCCCTGTGGCTGCTGCTCCCTGCGGCTGCTCCCTGCGGCTACTCCCTGCGGCTGCTCCCTGAGGCTACTCCCTGAGGCTGCTCCCTGCGGCTGCTGCTCCCTGTGGCTATACTCCCTGCGGCTGCTCCCTGCGGCTTCCTGAAGAGATTCCTTCTTCTTTCCCAGTCGCGTCAGTGTCACACTGTGTTGTGGTGATGGAGTGTTGTAGAGCAAGGTCGTGTGGTGCTGGCGACGACGACAAGAGACGCACCAGGAGTTATGGTGGTCACGGGGGGGGGGGGGGCGGGCGGGGCTGGAAGACCTTCATGTGACTCTTGAAGACTAACCAGAAGCAAAGATATCACAGTAACATCAACAGATTAAAGATTTTTGTTTTTAACATTGACGCCAGTGACTGTGTCCTGCCACCGTGGCTGCCTCCTCCGTGTCCTGCTACCCCGTGTCCTGCCTCCCCGTGTCCTGCCACTCCGTGTCCTGCCTCCCCGTGTATCTAAGCCTAAACGTACACCGCCGCCGCAGGTACGCGCTAAAAAGCTTCCGTGGGAATTCTTTGTAACGGGTTAGTTTACACGGAGGTGAGGCCACGGAGAGGCCCAGGAGAGCCCCGGCCAGCCACGGAGAGGCCCAGGAGAGCCCCGGCCAGCCACGGAGGCCAACAATGGGACACGTTCCTCCGCGGCTCCCCACAAAAGGGGTGGAGAGACGGGAAAAGGTCCCAGCTAACACGGATTTAGTAGAAGCTGTTGGGGTCGTGTTCCTGAGACGACACAAGTATGTCCTGTTGCCTCTGGCGGGTCCCTGCCTGTGTTGCCATCTGTGTCGTGGTGCCATCTGTGTCGTGTTGCCATCTGTGTCGTGGTGCCATCTGTGTCGTGGTGCCATCTGTGTCGTGGTGCCATCTGTGTGGTGGTGCCAGCTGTGTCGTGTTGCCATCTGTGTCGTGTTGCCATCTGTGTGGTGGTGCCATCTGTGTGGTGTTGCCATCTGTGTGGTGGTGGGTGGCGTCCTCGTTGTGTCACAGTGTCACCTCAGCTATGACGACACCGTCACCTGGCGGAGGTGTCGGGCTGTGTCACAAAGATCAACACCAGCGTCTCCCAACACGGAAGAACAAATCCAAATACAGTCATAGACCCGCGAGACTCTCAGGAAGCTGTCTACATGAACAGTCACACACACATGTGACCTCTACATGGACAGTCACACACACATGTGACCTCTACATGGACAGTCACACACACATGTGACCTCTACATGAACAGTCACACACACATGTGACCTCTACATGGACAGTCACACACACATGTGACCTCTACATGGACAGTCACACACACATGTGACCTCTACATGGACAGTCACACACACACATGTGACCTCTACATGGACAGTCACACACACATGTGACCTCTACATGGACAGTCACACACACATGTGACCTCTACATGGACAGTCACACACACATGTGACCTCTACATGGACAGTCACACACACATGTGACCTCTACATGGACAGTCACACACACATGTGACCTCTACATGGACAGTCACACACACATGTGACCTCTACATGGACAGTCACACACACATGTGACCTCTACATGGACAGTCACACACATATATGACCTCTACATGGACAGTCACACACACATGTGACCTCTACATGGACAGTCACACACACACATGTGACCTCTACATGGACAGTCACACACACATGTGACCTCTACATGAACAGTCACACACACATGTGACCTCTACATGGACAGTCACACACACACATGTGACCTCTACATGGACAGTCACACACACACATGTGACCTCTACATGGACAGTCACACACACATGTGACCTCTACATGGACAGTCACACACACACATGTGACCTCTACATGGACAGTCACACACACATGTGACCTCTACATGGACAGTCACACACACATGTGACCTCTACATGGACAGTCACACACATATATGACCTCTACATGGACAGTCACACACACATGTGACCTCTACATGGACAGTCACACACACATATGACCTCTACATGGACAGTCACACACACATGTGACCTCTACATGGACAGTCACACACATATATGACCTCTACATGGACAGTCACACACACATGTGACCTCTACATGGACAGTCACACACACATGTGACCTCTACATGGACAGTCACACACACATGTGACCTCTACATGGACAGTCACACACATATATGACCTCTACATGGACAGTCACACACACATGTGACCTCTACATGGACAGTCACACACATATATGACCTCTACATGGACAGTCACACACACATGTGACCTCTACATGGACAGTCACACACACATGTGACCTCTACATGGACAGTCACACACACATGTGACTTCTACATGGACAGTCACACACATATATGACCTCTACATGGACAGTCACACACACATGTGACCTCTACATGGACAGTCACACACACATGTGACCTCTACATGGACAGTCACACACATATATGACCTCTACATGGACAGTCACACACACATGTGACCTCTACATGGACAGTCACACACACATGTGACCTCTACATGGACAGTCACACACACATGTGACCTCTACATGGACAGTCACACACATATATGACCTCTACATGGACAGTCACACACACATGTGACCTCTACATGGACAGTCACACACACATGTGACCTCTACATGGACAGTCACACACACACATGTGACCTCTACATGGACAGTCACACACACACATGTGACCTCTACATGGACAGTCACACACACATGTGACCTCTACATGGACAGTCACACACACATGTGACCTCTACATGGACAGTCACACACACATGTGACCTCTACATGGACAGTCACACACACATGTGACCTCTACATGGACAGTCACACACACATGTGACCTCTACATGGACAGTCACACACACATGTGACCTCTACATGGACAGTCACACACACACATGTGACCTCTACATGGACAGTCACACACACATGTGACCTCTACACATGTGTGACACATGTGCCTTACACCATCAAACAGTAGAACCCGACAAGAAAACCCACTAGACCTTAATTCCACAAATAACGATGAACTGATCAGGAAGACAATAATCTGGAAGGAAAAATATATACCTGTCACTTAGGTGATTATTTACTTCTAAGTTCAGATAAGGATGTGTACTGTATCGTCCACTGCAGATGACACTAGGATCTTCATGAGAGTAGGCAACATAGAGGACACGGCGAACCTCCAGTCAGATGTAGAGCAGGTCTTTCTATGGGCTACAGAAAATAATATGGTGTTTAACGAGGATAAGTTCCAGCTCATGCGCTATGGAAAAAATGAAAATATAAAAACGGAAACCACGTACAAAACTCAGGCAAATCATAACATAGAACGAAAAGGCAATGTAAAGGATCTGGGTGTACTCATGTCGGAAGACCTTACCTTTAAAGAACACAATAAAGTAGCCGTCACAACTGCAAGAAAAATGACAGGTTGGATAACAAGAACTTTTCACACTAGAGATGCTATACCGATGATGATACTTTTCAAAGCGCTTGTGCTCTCTAGAGTGGAGTACTGCTGCACAATGACAGCCCCTTTCAAAGCTGGAGAAATTGCTGACCTGGAGAGCGTGCAGAGATCCTTTACTGCTAGAATCCACTCAGTAAAACATCTAAACTATTGGGACCGACTAAAGAGCCTAAAACTGTACTCCCTTGAGCGCAGGCGGGAGAGATACATAATAATTTACACGTGGAAAATATTAGAGGGGCTGGTCCCAAACCTGCACTCAGAAATAACATCACATGAGACCAGAAGACATGGCAGGATGTGCAGAATACCCCTGTTGAAGAGCAGAGGTGCAACAGGTACTCTGAGAGAGAGAAATCTATCAACATCAGAGGCCCGAGACTGTTCAACACGCTTCCACTACACATAAGGGGCATAACTGGCCGACCCCTCACAGTGTTCAAGAGAGAACTATCAACATCAGAGGCCCGAGACTGTTCAACACGCTTCCACTACACATAAGGGACATAACTGGCCGACCCCTCACAGTGTTCAAGAGAGAACTCGATAAACACCTCCAAAGGATTCCTGATCAACCAGGCTGTGATTCATACGGCAGGCTGTGAGCAGACGCGTCCAACAGCCTGATTGACCAATCAGGAGGCCTTTTCAGAGACCGGGCCGCCAGGACGTTGATCCTCGGACTAACCACTTATCATCGTAGCCTATTCAAGTAGTAAACCAGGATTGTAATTTCTTAAATCAATAAACCAACAAGTAATGCAAAGTAAAATGTCTTCGTCGTAAGTCTGATAAGTAATAAACCAACAAAGTAAGTGTGTAAAGTGATAAACCAACATGGTAACTTTATAAAGTAATGGACCAACCTTTATAAAGGAACTACAGCCGACGGGGCAAAATTCGGGTAGCGATGCCCCCAGCACCTGCGGTCCCATAAGGGGTTGGAAACCTTTGTCATTGTATCGAGAGGATCCCAGGAGTCCCAGGAGTCCCAGGAGTCCCAGGAGTCCTCAGCAACCATCCTGTAACCATATCCTGCGCGGGCAGCCCTGCCAGCGCCCGCCACCGCCGCCACGGAGTCTAACCGACGTCAACACTCCAGGCCTCGACGGCCCACCCCAACATAACGGTGGTATAGATGACCCGACGGAGTTAATGGAGCTGCTGGGCTCGCACTAGGCACAGACGGGGGCATTTAGGGAGGGGGGCAGTGCCCTGGCGGTGTGGTGGGCATGACTGGCGGCACTGCGCAGTATAGCGGCCACCCCTTTTGTGTGGTGAAATGTACACGGGGCCGAGGCTCCTTGAGCGGGGCGGGCGATGTTCCTGTCATCACTGACGGCTCCATCGTCCAGGAGACGCCCACCCCGCCCCCTGCAACACTGCTCTTGCCACCTCCTGCAACACCTCTCTTGCCACCTCCTGCAACATTGGTCTTTGGTGGTCACCATGTTAGATATCAACACCATTAGCCTAGGCGTGTGGTAGAGCTAAGGACGTGACGGCTGCCTCCTATACTCTTCCCTGACAACCTGCGGACTACATAGGCACAACACCGCATATGGCAAGCACTAAAGTTGCGTCCCTGTCCAAACCTCTGATATAATCTCTCACGGATCTTGACCATAGAATCACCTCAGAAATACAAGTCAAGTTCGATAATCTTTTAATTAACAAATTATAACATTAAACAAAAATTAGACCTGCAGCTTACTTGCTTTTACCGGTACGAACTGTTCTTCCCTCATTACAGCGGTATATGTAGCAGCTGTGCCTCTACACCACAGCTGTACATGTAGCAGCTGTGCCTCTACACCACAGCTGTACCTCTACACCACAGCTGTACCTCTACACCACAGCTGTACCTCTACACCACAGCTGTACATGTAGCAGCTGTACCTCTACACCACAGCTGCATATGTCGCAGCTGTACCCCTGCACCACAGCTGTACATGTAGCAGCTGTACCTCTACACCACAGCTGCACACGTAGCAGGTGTACCTCTGCACCACAGCTGCACATGTGGCAGGTGTACCTCTACACCACAGCTGCACACGTAGCAGGTGTACCTCTACACCACAGCTGCACACGTAGCAGGTGTACCTCTACACCACAGCTGCACATGTAGCAGCTGTACCTTTACACCACAGCTGCACATGTAGCAGCTGTACCTCTACACCACAGCTGCACATGTAGCCGCTGTACCTCTACACCACAGCTGTACCCCTACACCACAGCTGCACATGTAGCAGCTGTACCTCTACACCACAGCTGCACATGTAGCCGCTGTACCTCTACACCACAGCTGTACCCCTACACCACAGCTGCACATGTCGCAGCTGTACCCCTGCACCACAGCTGCACATGTAGCAGCTGTACCTCTACACCACAGCTGCACATGTCGCAGCTGGACCTTTACACCACAGCTGCACATGTAGCAGCTGTACCTCTACACCACAAGTGTACATGTCGCAGCTGTACCCCTGCACCACAGCTGCACATGTAGCAGCTGTACCTCTACACCACAGCTGCACACGTAGCAGCTGTACCTCTACACCACAGCTGCACATGTAGCCGCTGTACCTCTACACCACAGCTGTACCCCTACACCACAGCTGCACATGTAGCAGCTGTACCTCTACACCACAGCTGCACATGTAGCCGCTGTACCTCTACACCACAGCTGTACCCCTACACCACAGCTGCACATGTCGCAGCTGTACCCCTGCACCACAGCTGCACATGTAGCAGCTGTACCTCTACACCACAGCTGCACATGTCGCCGCTATACCTCTACACCACAGCTGTACCCCTACACCACAGCTGCACATGTCGCAGCTGTACCCCTGCACCACAGCTGCACATGTAGCAGCTGTACCTCTACACCACAGCTGCACATGTAGCAGCTGTACCTCTACACCACAGCTGCACATGTAGCAGCTGTACCTCTACACCACAAGTGTACATGTCGCAGCTGTACCCCTGCACCACAGCTGCACATGTAGCAGCTGTACCTCTACACCACAGCTGCACATGTAGTAGCTGGACCTTTACACCACAGTTGCACATGTAGCAGCTGTACCTCTACACCACAGCTGCACATGTAGCAGCTGTACCTCTACACCACAGCTGCACATGTCGCAGCTGTACCCCTGCACCACAGCTGCACATGTATCAGCTGTACCTCTACACCACAGCTGCACATGTAGCAGCTGGACCTTTACACCACAGCTGCACATGTAGGAGCTGTACCTCTACACCACAGCTGCACATGTAGCAGCTGTACCTCTACACCACAGCTGCACATGTCGCAGCTGTACCCCTGCACCACAGCTGCACATGTAGCAGCTGTACCTCTACACCACAGCTGCACATGTAGCAGCTGTACCTCTACACCACAAGTGTACATGTCGCAGCTGTACCCCTGCACCACAGCTGCACATGTAGCAGCTGTACCTCTACACCACAGCTGCACATGTAGCAGCTGGACCTTTACACCACAGTTGCACATGTAGCAGCTGTACCTCTACACCACAGCAGCACATGTAGCAGCTGTACCTCTACACCACAGCTGCACATGTCGCAGCTGTACCCCTGCACCACAGCTGCACATGTATCAGCTGTACCTCTACACCACAGCTGCACATGTAGCAGCTGGACCTTTACACCACAGCTGCACATGTAGCAGCTGTACCTCTACACCACAGCTGCACATGTAGCAGCTGTACCTCTACACCACAGCTGCACATGTCGCAGCTGTACCCCTGCACCACAGCTGCACATGTAGCAGCTGTACCTCTACACCACAGCTGCACATGTAGCAGCTGGACCTTTACACCACAGCTGCACATGTAGCAGCTGGACCTTTACACCACAGCTGCACATGTAGCAGCTGTACCCATGCACCACAGCTGCACATGTAGCAGCTGGACCTTTACACCACAGCTGCACATGTAGCAGCTGTACCTCTACACCACAGCTGCACATATAGCAGCTGGACCTCTACACCACAGCTGTACCTCTACACCACAGCTGTACCTCTACACCACAGCTGTACCTCTACACCACAGCTGTACCTCTACATCACAGCTGTACCTGTACACCACAGCTGCACCTCTACACCACAGCTGTACCTCTACACCACAGCTGTACCTGTACACCACAGCTGTACCTGTACACCACAGCTGTACCTCTACACCACAGCTGTACCTCTACACCACAACTGCACCTCTACACCACAGCTGCACATGTAGCAGCTGTACCTCTACACCACAGCTGCACATGTAGCAGCTGTACCTCTACACCACAGCTGCACATGTAGCAGCTGTACCTCTACACCACAGCTGCACATGTAGCAGCTGTACCTTTACACCACAGCTGCACATGTAGCAGCTGCACCTCTACACCACAGCTGCACATGTAGCAGCTGCACCTCTACACCACAGCTGCACATGTAGCAGCTGCACCTCTACACCACAGCTGCACATGTAGCAGCTGTACCTCTACACCACAGCTGCACAATTGCCCTTCACTGTTGCACATTTCTTCTTCAGCGGCGGCGGCGCCCTAACACAATAATAATAATATTATATGTATCTAAAGGAAATCAATTATTTAATTACATATAATACTAATAATAATAATTCAACTCTGATCGTACATCTCGAGAATATTTTGTTTCACTATCCAGAGACATCTTATCTGACTAGTGGAAAGTGCTCAGTGTCGTCCAGGACATATGCCATACTTGTCATGCCCCAGATATGACTAGTATGACAAGTTCTGGTGGCGTCCAGGGCACCTATGCCACTACTGAAGTACGTGGTGGGAGTGAAGCCTAACTTAACCTAACCTAACCTAACCTAACGTAACGTAACCTAACCTAACCTGACCTAACCTAACTTAACCTAACCTAACCTAACCTAACCTAACCTAACCTAACGTAACGTAACGTAACGTAACGTAACGTAACGTAACCTAACGTAACGTAACGTAACGTAACCTAACCTAACGTAACCTAACGTAACGTAACGTAACGTAACGTAACGTAACGTAACGTAACCTAACGTAACGTAACGTAACCTAACCTAACCTAACCTAACGTAACGTAACGTAACGTAACGTAACGTAACCTAACCTAACCTAACCTAACCTAACGTTTAGAGAACATAACCAAGCAAATATTGCGTCAGCCAGAAAAATGATAGGATGGATTACGAGAACTTTCAAGTCCAGAGATCCCATCACAATGGTTGTACTCTTCAAGTCACTTGTGTTGTCCCGTCTTGAGTACTGCTCAGTACTCACTTCCCCCTTCAGAGCAGGAGAGATTGCTGAAATAGAGGGAATACAGAGAACATATACGGCACGCATAGACGCGATAAAGCACCTAAATTATTGGAATCGTCTCAAAGCTCTCCAAATGTACTCTCTAGAAAGGAGACGAGAGAGATACGAAATATTATACACAAGGAAGATACTGGAGGGACAGGTCCCAAATCTACACAGTAAAATAACAACATACTGGAGCGAAAGATATGGAAGAAAATGCAGAACAGAACCAGTGAAGAGCAGAGGTGCCATAGGCACAATCAGAGAGCACTGTATAACATCAGAGGTCCGCGGTTGTTCAACACCCTCCCAGCGAGCATAAGAAATATTGCCGGAACAAAGGTTGATGTATTCAAGAGGCACTTTAGATATATAGATACATAGGCGTGTGGGAGGGTGGAGGGAGAGCCTCACGACGCTGCACGACCTGCTAAAGGTCACTATACAACATGCATGAGGGACACACAGGCTGTCCTTGCTGAGACACGCCCCTCATTTATCCTCATCTTCTCCTCCGTCCCCCCCCCTCCTCCTGCCTCCCACCGCTGGGGACACGTGCTAGGGGACACGTGCTGGGGGACACGTGCTGGGGGACACGTGCTGGGGGACACGTGCTGGGGGACACGTGCTGGGGGACACGTGCTGGGGGACACGTGCTATGGGACACGTGCTGGGGGACACGTGCTGGGGGACACGTGCTGGGGGACACGTGCTAGGGGACACGTGCTAGGGGACACGTGCTGGGGGACACGTGCTAGGGGACACGTGCTGGGGGACACGTGCTGGGGGACACGTGCTGGGGGACACGTGCTAGGGGACACGAGCTAGGGGACAGTAACAGTGGGAGCCACCAAGATGGTGCCAGCGGTGGTATCACTCCCCCACTGAACAACACAAGACTAAAGGAAGAACACAACAAGTGCAAGGAGAAATGTATCACGGGAAATAATAGTTAAAATCCTAAGACTGAGGGACTTACACCGCAGGGAAACAGACTGGACAAATAAATAATGATGCCAGGGAGGGTGATGAGACATGGTGAGCAGGACTAGTAGACACGGCCGACGAAAACTTCATAAAGCAACACGTCACTGAACCAACAAGAGTGAGAGGAGACGAGCCACAAGCACCACCACCACACTAGACGTGTACCCAGACTGAAGCAACTGAAGCACGTGTTGAACACAGAGTCTGAGACGCCTCCAGGAGCCAGCAACACTCTACTATCCTTCTTGAACACGTGGGACTGGCTTCACAGAGACACCTGGTGAAGGAGAGACTACAGAGGCGGGGACGACCACCCGGTGATGACGGACTCCGCGGTGACCCCAGTGGGAGATGGGAAGGGAATTATCAGCAGAAAGCGCCAAGCTATTATGACACTGTAACACTTGGAAGGGGTCAGGATAAGGATTTGGGATGGGACGTCGGGAAGGAATGGCGCCCACTTGGCCGTCGGGAATTGATCGCCGACCTGCATGAAGCGAGACCGTCCAGCCCAAGTGGTTGGCTAAGGAACAACCAAAGGAGAAAAACAATAGTGCAAGACCAAGTACTCAGACTGAAGAGACAAGGGGAAGCTCTCACAGAAAATAATAGTGAGGTGTGTGAAGACGTCAACAACAAAATTTCAGGTCTTTACATTAGAGCCAGCGTGGAGACCAAGGGTCGGAGGATGAAAGGCTAGAAGAAACACTGGATGATATTGTAGTCACTATAGAAGAGGAAAGAAAACACCTGAAGGAACTAGATGTGACAACATCACTGAGGCGAGAACTACTCTCACCAAGGATGCTGAAGGAGGCTGCACAACTACTGTCTTGCTGGCTAGCTCAAATGTATACTAAAATACTCAAGACAAGAAACCTCCCACAAGTTAGGAGAGGTTATCTTGAGATTATCTTGAGATGATTTCGGGGCTTTAGTGTCCCCGCGGCCCGGTCCTCGACCAGGCCTCCACCCGCAGGAAGCAGCCCGTGACAGTTGGCTAACACCCAGGTACCTATTTACTGCTAGGTAACAGGGGCATAGGGTGAAAGAAACTCTGCCCCATGTTTCTCGCCGGCGCCTGGGATCGAACCCAGGACCACAGGATCACAAGTCCAGCGTGCTGTCCGCTCGGCCGACCGGCTCAAAAGGGCAAATGAAAACCCAATATTCGACAGAGAGGATAGACATACAGGATAGAAGATAGACATGATGCCTCCCTCACTCTAGCACATCATGGTTAATGGCTTGATAAGGCCACCGTGTAGTTAGTGTGAGGACTAGTATGGTGTTCACACCAGTCGTCTGGTGTCACACCAGTCCTCTGGTGTCACACCAGTCCTCTGGTGTCACACCAGTCCTCTGGTGTCACACCAGTCGTCTGGTGTCACACCAGTCCTCTGGTGTCACACCAGTCCTCTGGTGTCACACCAGTCCTCTGGTGTCACACCAGTCGTCTGGTGTCACACCAGTCCTCTGGTGTCACACCAGTCCTCTGGTGTCACACCAGTCCTCTGGTGTCACACCAGTCGTCTGGTGTCACACCAGTCCTCTGGTGTCACACCAGTCCTCTGGTGTCACACCAGTCCTCTGGTGTCACACCAGTCCTCTGGTGTCACACCAGTCCTCTGGTGTCACACCAGTCCTCTGGTGTCACACCAGTCCTCTGGTGTCACACCAGTCCTCTGGTGTCACACCAGTCCTCTGGTGTGACACCAGTCCTCTGGTGTCACACCAGTCCTCTGGTGTCACACCAGTCCTCTGGTGTGACACCAGTCCTCTGGTGTGACACCAGTCCTCTGGTGTCACACCAGTCCTCTGGTGTCACACCAGTCCTCTGGTGTCACACCAGTCCTCTGGTGTCACACCAGTCCTCTGGTGTCACACCAGTCCTCTGGTGTCACACCAGTCCTCTGGTGTCACACCAGTCCTCTGGTGTCACACCAGTCCTCTGGTGTCACACCAGTCCTCTGGTGTCACACCAGTCCTCTGGTGTCACACCAGTCCTCTGGTGTCACACCAGTCCTCTGGTGTCACACCAGTCCTCTGGTGTCACACCAGTCGTCTGGTGTCACACCAGTCCTCTGGTGTCACACCAGTCCTCTGGTGTCACACCAGTCCTCTGGTGTCACACCAGTCCTCTGGTGTCACACCAGTCCTCTGGTGTCACACCAGTCCTCTGGTGTCACACCAGTCGTCTGGTGTCACACCAGTCCTCTGGTGTCACACCAGTCCTCTGGTGTCACACCAGTCCTCTGGTGTCACACCAGTCCTCTGGTGTCACACCAGTCGTCTGGTGTCACACCAGTCCTCTGGTGTCACACCAGTCCTCTGGTGTCACACCAGTCCTCTGGTGTCACACCAGTCCTCTGGTGTCACACCAGTCCTCTGGTGTCACACCAGTCCTCTGGTGTCACACCAGTCCTCTGGTGTCACACTGAACAACAGCCAGCTGAGGTTAGGTGGGTAATATGGAGGACGTTGTTAGGGAAGGTATTTATTGTGAGGGGGAGACGACGACGGAAGAGGCGGAGACGACGACGGAAGAGGAGGAGACGACGAGGGAAGAGGCGGAGACGACGACGGAAGAGGAGGAGACGACTAGGGAAGAGGCGGAGACGACGACGGAAGAGGCGGAGACGACGACGGAAGAGGAGGAGACGACGAGGGAAGAGGCGGAGACGACGACGGAAGAGGCGGAGACGACGACGGAAGAGGAGGAGACGACGAGGGAAGAGGCGGAGACGACGAGGGAAGAGGAGGAGACGACGACGGAAGAGGAGGAGACGACTAGGGAAGAGGCGGAGACGACGACGGAAGAGGCGGAGACGACGACGGAAGAGGAGGAGACGACGAGGGAAGAGGCGGAGACGACGACGGAAGAGGAGGAAACGACGACGGAAGAGGAGGAGACGACGAGGGAAGAGGCGGAGACGACGAGGGAAGAGGAGGAGACGACGACGGAAGAGGAGGAGACGACGACGGAAGAGGAGGAGACGACGACGGAAGAGGAGGAGACGGCGACGGAAGAGGAGGAGACGACGACGGAAGAGGAGGAGACGACGACGGAAGAGGCGGAGACGACGACGGAAGAGGAGGAGACGACGACGGAAGAGGAGGAGACGACGACGGAAGAGAAGGAGACGACGACGGAAGAGGAGGAGACGACGACGGAAGAGGCGGAGACGACGAGGGAAGAGGAGGAGACGACGACGGAAGAGGCGGAGACGACGACGAAAGAGGAGGAGACGACGAGGGAAGAGGCGGAGACGACGAGGGAAGAGGCGGAGACGACGAGGGAAGAGGCGGAGACGACGACGGAAGAGGCGGAGACGACGAGGGAAGAGGAGGAGACGACGACGGAAGAGGCGGAGACGACGAGGGAAGAGGAGAGGCGGTCGTGTCGTCGCCGCCACCAAGCGACTCTCACATTACTGCCACAAAACTCTCCCATAGTCAGTACCTCTACAACCATTGCTGCTCACGGCTGTGAGCAGCAATGATTCACATAGTACGCCGTGTTCTCTACGTTGGGGTGATTTAAGCGTCACCACGTCATGTATTATTTGAGAGGACAGGTAGATATATACAACAGAATGTCTGTTTGTGTGTGTGTATGTGATCAATGTCTGAGGTCAGACATTGAGGGGGAGGGGGAGAGAGAGAGAGAGAGAGGGGGGGAGAGAGAGAGAGAGAGAGAGAGAGAGAGAGAGAGAGAGAGAGAGAGAGAGAGAGAGAGAGAGAGAGAGAGAGAGAGAGAGAGAGAGAGAGAGAGAGAGAGGGGGGGGGGAGAGGGAGAGAGAGAGAGAGAGAGAGAGAGAGAGAGAGAGAGAGAGAGAGAGAGAGAGAGAGAGAGAGAGAGAGAGAGAGAGAGAGAGAGAGAGAGAGAGAGAGAGAGAGGGGTGGGGGAGGGGTAGAGAGTGATGATGTTGAGGGTAAGGGTATAAGGACGAGAGGAAGACTAGAAAAAAAGAGACAGTTCGAGAGAAGACAGGGGGGGGGGGAGGGCGACGAAAGGAGATTGAGGGAAGACAGGAAAAGAGAGAGATAAGTGAAGATTGAGAGTGAGGTGAGAGGAGGGGTGGAGGAGAAGAATGGGAGAGTGGGCGTGAAGAGAGGGGGGAGCGGGGAGACCCGGGCAGAGCCGGGTACCGCACCTAGTAAGTAAGATAACCCTTGACCCCCCCCCCGCCTTCCTCACACTATCTACCTTACAGTAAATAGTGAGAAGTAGGTACTAAGTATAAGTAAATAAAGCCGGGACAATAACCAATGAGGCTATCTTGAGGTTATATTGAGATGATTTCGGGGCTTTAGTGTCCCCGCGGCCCGGTCCTCGACCAGGCCTCCACCCCCAGGAAGCAGCCCGTGACAGCTGACTAACACCCAGGTACCTATTTACTGCTAGGTAACAGGGGCATTCAGGGTGAAAGAAACTTTGCCCATTTGTTTCTGCCTCGTGCGGGAATCGAACCCTCGCCACAGAATTACGAGCCCTGCGCGCTATCCACCAGGCTACGTGGCCCCAGGCTGATGATATTCTGGAGAGATACAAGAATTTTGCACCAAGACTGTAATCTTCTGTAGAATTATCTGCATGTCTCTTGCAAATTGTCTATACAGTATACCTAGGTCATAAAAGTATTTGTGTGTACGTCTGATACCATACTACTTGTGTATAGGAGGAAATGTATATGTTTATCTCTCAGAATGTTCGGTAATATGTTTATTGTTTGTGATGTGTGTCTATGTATATATTAACACGATGTACTGAACGGGGTGAGAATAGCTTGAGCTACCTCATCCCTTTGTCTGTATTTTACCTCAATATACTTATTTCAATTTCAATTTCAATTTCAATTTCAATAAGCAATAACCTTCACCAGGGCTCAGCCACAACCACAACCCATTAACAACCTCATACAGCGGGACTCAACAATGTTGTGATCATGACTACAACTACCAGACTATAGTACACGCAGGTGGCACAGTGCGATAGTGAAGATTACCTTATCTAACACCCTCATACCTTATCTAACACCTTCATACCTTATCTAACACCTTCATACCTTATCTAACACCCTCATACCTTATCTAACACCTTCATACCTTATCTAACACCTTCATACCTTATCTAACACCCTCATACCTTATCTAACACCTTCATACCTTATCTAACACCTTCATACCTTATCTAACACCCTCATACCTTATCTAACACCCTCATACCTTATCTAACACCTTCATACCTTATCTAACACCCTCATACCTTATCTAACACCTTCATACCTTATCTAACACCCTCATACCTTATCTAACACCTTCATACCTTATCTAACACCCTCATACCTTATCTAACACCTTCATACCTTATCTAACACCCTCATACCTTATCTAACACCTTCATACCTTATCTAACACCCTCATACCTTATCTAACACCTTCATACCTTATCTAACACCCTCATACCTTATCTAACACCTTCATACCTTATCTAACACCCTCATACCTTATCTAACACCTTCATACCTTATCTAACACCCTCATACCTTATCTAACACCTTCATACCTTATCTAACACCCTCATACCTTATCTAACACCCTCATACCTTATCTAACACCCTTATACCTTATCCAACACCCTCATACCTTATCTAACACCCTCATACCTTATCTAACACCCTCATACCTTATCCAACACCCTCATACCTTATCTAACATCCTCATACCATATCCACCACCCTCATACCTTATCTAACATCCTCATACCTTATCCACCACCATCATACCTTATCTAACATCCTCATACTTTATCCACCACCCTCATACCTTATCTAACACCCTCATACCTTATCCACCACCATCATACCTTATCTAACACCCTCATACCTTATCTAACATCCTCATACCTTATCCACCACCATCATACCTTATCTAACATCCTCATACCTTATCTAACATCCTCATACCTTATCCACCACCATCATACCTTATCTAACATCCTCATACATTATCTAACACCCTCATACCTTATCTAACATCCTCATACCTTATCTAACATCCTCATACCTTATCCACCACCATCATACCTTATCTAACATCCTCATACCTTATCCAACACCATCATACCTTATCTAACATCCTCATACCTTATCCACCACCATCATACCTTATCTAACATCCTCATACCTTATCCACCACCATCATACCTTATCTAACATCCTCATACCTTATCCACCACCATCATACCTTATCTAACATCCTCATACCTTATCCACCACCATCATACCTTATCTAGCATCCTCATACCTTATATACCACCATCATACCTTATCTAACATCCTCATACCTTATCCACCACCATCATACCTTATCTAACATCCTCATACCTTATCCACCACCATCATACCTTATTAAACATCCTCATACCTTATCCACCACCATCATACCTTATCTAACATCCTCATACCTTATCTAACACCTTCATACCTTATCTAACACCTTCATACCTTATCTAATATCCTCATACCTTATCCACCACCCTCATACCTTATCTACCACCCTCATACCTTATCCACCACCCTCATACCTTATCCACCACCATCATACCTTATCCAACACCCTCATACCTTATCCAACACCCTGATACCTTATCCACCACCCTCATACCTTATCCAACACCCTCATACCTTATCTAACACCCTCATACCTTATCCAACACCCTCATACCTTATCCAACACCCTCATATCTTATCCACCACCCTCATACCTTATCGAACACCATCATACCTTATCCAACACCCTCATACCTTATCCACCACCCTCATACCTTATCTAACACCCTCATACCTTATCCACCACCCTCATACCTTATCTACCACCCTCATACCTTATTCACCACCCTCATACCTTATCCACCACCCTCATACCTTATCCACCACCCTCATACCTTATCTAACACCCTCATACCTTATCCACCACCCTCATACCTAATCCAACACCCTCATACCTTATCCACCACCCTCATACCTTATCTAACACCCTCATTCCTTATCCACCACCCTCATACCTTATCTAACACCCTCATATCTTATCCAACACCCTCATACCTTATCCAACACCCTCATACCTTATCCACCACCCTTATACCTTATTCACCACCCTCATACCTTATCCAACACCCTCATACCTTATCTAACACCCTCATACCTTATCCAACAAACTCATACCTTATCCACCACCCTAATACCTTATCCACCACCCTCATACCTTATCTAACACCCTCATACTTCATCCAACACCCTCATACCTTATCCACCACCCTCATACCTTATCCAACACCCTCATACTTTATACAACACCATCATACCTTATCCACCACCCTCATACCTTATCCACCACCCTCATACCTTATCTAACACCCTCATACCTTATCCACCACCCTAATACCTTATCCACCACCCTCATACCTTATCTAACACCCTCATACTTCATCCAACACCCTCATACCTTATCCACCACCCTCATACCTTATCCAACACCCTCATACTTTATACAACACCATCATACCTTATCCACCACCCTCATACCTTATCCACCACCCTCATACCTTATCTAACACCCTCATACCTTATCCACCACCCTCATACCTTATCTACCACCCTCATACCTTATCCACCACCCTCATACCTTATCCACCACCCTCATACCTTATCCAACACCCTCATACCTTATCCAACACCCTGATACCTTATCCACCACCCTAATACCTTATCCACCACCCTCATACCTTATCTAACACCCTCATACTTCATCCATCACCCTCATACCTTATCCACCACCCTCATACCTTATCCAACACCCTCATACCTTATACAACACCATCATACCTTATCCACCACCCTCATACCTTATCCACCACCCTCATACCTTATCTAACACCCCTCATACCTTATCCAACACCCTCATACCTTATCTAACACCCTCATACCTTATCTAACACCCTCATACCTTATCCAACACCCTCATACCTTATCCAACACCCTCATACCTTATCCACCACCCTCATACCTTATCCAACACCATCATACCTTATCCAACACCCTCATACCTTATCCACCACCTTCATACCTTATCCAACACCATTATACCTTATCTAACATCCTCATACCTTATCTGACATCCTCATACCTTATCCACCACCCTCATACCTTATCCACCACCCTCATACCTTATCCAACACCCTCATATCTTATCTAACACCCCTCATGCCTTATCTAACACCCTCATACCTTATCTAACAAC
>NC_091167.1:22135978-22139395 GCF_040958095.1 Procambarus clarkii
GAAGAGAGAACAAGAGGAGGAAGGAGAGAGAGAGAGAGAGAGAGAGAGAGAGAGAGAGAGAGAGAGAGAGAGAGAGAGAGAGAGAGAGAGAGAGAGTGAGAGAGAGAGAGAGAGAGAGAGAGAGAGAGAGAGAGAGAGAGAGAGAGAGAGAGAGAGAGCGAGCGAGCGAGCGAGAGAGAGAGAGAGAGAGAGAGAGAGAGAGAGAGAGAGAGAGAGAGAGAGAGAGAGAGAGAGAGAGAGAGAGAGAGAGAGAGAGAGAGAGAGAGAGAGAGAGAGAGAGAGAGAGAGACAGACAGACAGAGAGAGAGAGAGAGAGAGAGAGAGTGAGAGAGAGAGAGAGAGAGAGAGAGAGAGAGAGAGAGAGAGAGAGAGAGAGAGAGAGAGAGAGAGAGAGAGAGAGAGAGAGAGAGAGAGAGAGAGAGAGAGAGAGAGAGAGAGAGAGAGAGAGAGAGAGAGAGAGAGAGAGAGAGAGAGAGAGAGAGAGAGAGAGAGAGAGAGAGAGAGAGAGAGAGAGAGAGAGAGAGAGAGAGAGAGAGAGAGAGAGAGAGAGAGAGAGAGAGAGAGAGAGAGAGAGAGAGAGAGAGAGAGAGAGAGAGAGAGAGAGAGAGAGAGAGAGAGAGAGAGAGAGAGAGAGAGAGAGAGAGAGAGAGAGAGAGAGAGAGAGAGAGAGAGAGAGAGAGAGAGAGAGAGAGAGAGAGAGAGAGAGAGAGAGAGAGAGTGAGAGAGAGAGAGAGAGAGAGAGAGAGAGAGAGAGAGAGAGAGAGAGAGAGAGAGAGAGAGAGCGAGCGAGCGAGAGAGAGAGAGAGAGAGAGAGAGAGAGAGAGAGAGAGAGAGAGAGAGAGAGAGAGAGAGAGAGAGAGAGAGAGAGAGAGAGAGAGAGAGAGAGAGAGAGAGAGAGAGAGAGAGAGAGACAGACAGACAGAGAGAGAGAGAGAGAGAGAGAGTGAGAGAGAGAGAGAGAGAGAGAGAGAGAGAGAGAGAGAGAGAGAGAGAGAGAGAGAGAGAGAGAGAGAGAGAGAGAGAGAGAGAGAGAGAGAGAGAGAGAGAGAGAGAGAGAGAGAGAGAGAGAGAGAGAGAGAGAGAGAGAGAGAGAGAGAGAGAGAGAGAGAGAGAGAGAGAGAGAGAGAGAGAGAGAGAGAGAGAGAGAGAGAGAGAGAGAGAGAGAGAGAGAGAGAGAGAGAGAGAGAGAGAGAGAGAGAGAGAGAGAGAGAGAGAGAGAGAGAGAGAGAGAGAGAGAGAGAGAGAGAGAGAGAGAGAGAGAGAGAGAGAGAGAGAGAGAGAGAGAGAGAGGAGAGAGAGAGAGAGAGAGAGAGAGAGAGAGAGAGAGAGAGAGAGAGAGAGAGAGAGAGAGAGAGAGAGAGAGAGAGAGAGAGAGAGGGAAAGTGAACGACACTCGCGTTAATTACAGTTCTGTTCATTATAACACTCAACATAAATGCCTAGACACGCCATGTCAGTAATTTGTTGCGACACAAGAGTCCTCCTCCTCAGCTTAGATGAGCAGGAGGTCCTCCTCACCTCAGATGAGGACGACCTCAGTAAAGGTGACTGTAACAGTGTAATAGTCAACAAAATAAAATCCAGCCCATTAACCGTGAAGAGCACAGTCCCCCAGGGTACTGTGCTTGCTCCAGTACAGTCCCCCAGGGTACTGTGCTTGCTCCAGTACAGTCCCCCAGGGTACTGTGCTTGCTCCAGTACAGTCCCCCAGGGTACTGTGCTTGCTCCAGTACAGTCCCCCAGGGTACTGTGCTTGCTCCAGTACAGTCCCCCAGGGTACTGTGCTTGCTCCAGTACAGTCCCCCAGGGTACTGTGCTTGCTCCAGTACAGTCCCCCAGGGTACTGTGCTTGCTCCAGTACAGTCCCCCAGGGTACTGTGCTTGCTCCAGTACAGTCCCCCAGGGTACTGTGCTTGCTCCAGTACAGTCCCCCAGGGTACTGTGCTTGCTCCAGTACAGTCCCCCAGGGTACTGTGCTTGCTCCAGTACAGTCCCCCAGGGTACTGTGCTTGCTCCAGTACAGTCCCCCAGGGTACTGTGCTTGCTCCAGTACAGTCCCCCAGGGTACTGTGCTTGCTCCAGTACAGTCCCCCAGGGTACTGTGCTTGCTCCAGTACAGTCCCCCAGGGTACTGTGCTTGCTCCAGTACTCTTTCTCATCCTCATGTCAGACACAGACGAGGACACAAGCTATAGCACTGTATCATCCTTTGCAGCTGACACCAGGATATTTATGAGAGTATCTTCTTGAGGTTATCTTGAGATGATTTCGGGGCTTTAGTGTCCCCGCGGCCCGGTCCTCGACCAGGCCTCCACCCGCAGGAAGCAGCCCGTGACAGTTGGCTAACACCCAGGTACCTATTTACTGCTAGGTAACAGGGGCATAGGATGAAAGAAACTCTGCCCATAGTTTCTCGCCGGCGCCTGGGATCGAACCCAGAACCACAGGATCACAAGTCCAGTGTGCTGTCTGCTCGGCCGACCGGCTCCTAGACAACATAGAGAGCACGGCACCTTCCAACTGCTGTTAATCAGGTCTTTCAATGAACCACAGAAAATAATATATTTAATGAAGATTAAGTTCCATGTCCAGCGCTATGAGCAACACGAAAATATTCACACCACATATAAGACGCGGGGGAATTACGCACTTAAAGTAAAAAGTAAAAATATCTGTGAGTAATCATGTCGGAAGACCTTACTTTCAAAGATCACAATAAAGTAGCCGTCACAACTGCAAGAAAATAACGTGTTGGATAACAAGGACCTTCCAAACAAGGGACGCCATAACAATGATGACACTCTTCCAGACACCAGTACTCTCTAGGGTGGGATAATGATGCACAATGAAGCCCCATTCAGGTCCGGAGAAATTGGCTGACCTGATGACAGTGCTATTGGAAACCACTCAATAAATCATGTAAACTTTTGGGATCCCTTAAAAATTCCATATCGGTATTCCCTAGAACACAGGCGGGAGAGATACATGATAATCTACACGTGGAAAAACTCTGTCAACGTCAGAGGCCCGAGACTGTTCAACACGCTTCCACTACACATAAGGGACATAACTGGCCGACCCCTCACAGTGTTCAAGAGAGAACTATCAACATCAGAGGTCCGAGACTGTTCAACACGCTTCCACTACACATAAGGGACATAACTGGCCGACCCCTCACAGTGTTCAAGAGAGAACTATCAACATCAGAGGTCCGAGACTGTTCAACACGCTTCCACTACACATAAGGGACATAACTGGCCGACCCCTCACAGTGTTCAAGAGAGAACTATCAACATCAGAGGTCCGAGACTGTTCAACACGCTTCCACTACACATAAGGGGCATAACTGGCCGACCCCTCACAGTGTTCAAGAGAGAACTATCAACATCAGAGGTCCGAGACTGTTCAACACGCTTC
>NC_091167.1:22139895-22189895 GCF_040958095.1 Procambarus clarkii
ATTTGGGTTGTCAATCTTTAGTGTGTATCGTGGCTCGCTGGAAACAGTCATAATGACTCCTCAGTATTTTACTAATTTCTTTGTTGTCATCTGTGAGGAAATGTGTAGAGTGTGTGTGTGGGGGGAGAGTGAGAGTGTGTGTGGAGAGTGAGTGTGTGTGTGGGGAGAGTGAGTGTGTGTGGGGGGAGAGTGAGTGTGTGTGGGGGGAGAGTGAGTGTGTGTGTGGGGAGAGTGAGTGTGTGTGGGGGGGAGAGTGAGAGTGTGTGTGGGGAGAGTGAGTGAGTGTGTGTGGGGAGAGTGAGTGTGTGTGGGGGGAGAGTGAGAGTGTGTGTGGGGAGAGTGAGTGTGTGTGTGGGGAGAGTGAGTGTGTGTGTGGGGAGAGTGAGTGTGTGTGTGGGGAGAGTGAGTGTGTGTGTGGGGAGAGTGAGTGTGTGTGTGGGGAGAGTGCGTGTGTGTGTGGGGAGAGTGAGTGTGTGTGTGGGGGAGAGTGAGAGTGTGTGGGGGGAGAGTGAGAGTGTGTGGGGAGAGTGAGTGAGTGTGTGTGGGGAGAGTGAGTGTGTGTGTGGGGAGAGTGAGTGTGTGTGTGGGGAGTGAGTGTGTGTGGGGGGAGAGTGAGAGTGTGTGGGGGGAGAGTGAGTGAGTGTGTGTGGGGAGAGTGCGTGTGTGTGTGGGGAGAGTGAGTGTGTGTGTGGGGAGAGTGAGTGTGTGTGTGGGGAGAGTGCGTGTGTGTGTGGGGAGAGTGAGAGTGTGTGGGGGAGAGTGAGAGTGTGTGTGGAGAGAGTGAGAGTGTGTGGAGAGAGAGTGAGAGTGTGTGGAGAGAGTGAGAGTGTGTGGAGAGAGTGAGAGTGTGTGGAGAGAGTGAGAGTGTGTGGAGAGAGTGAGAGTGTGTGGAGAGAGTGAGAGTGTGTGGAGAGAGTGAGAGTGTGTGGGGAGAGTGAGAGTGTGTGGGGGAGAGTGAGAGTGTGTGTGGAGAGAGTGAGAGTGTGTGGAGAGAGAGTGAGAGTGTGTGGAGAGAGTGAGAGTGTGTGGAGAGAGTGAGAGTGTGTGGAGAGAGTGAGAGTGTGTGGGGAGAGTGAGAGTGTGTGGGGGAGAGTGAGAGTGTGTGGAGAGAGTGAGAGTGTGTGGAGAGAGAGTGAGAGTGTGTGGAGAGAGTGAGAGTGTGTGGAGAGAGTGAGAGTGTGTGGAGAGAGTGAGAGTGTGTGGAGAGAGTGAGAGTGTGTGGGGAGAGTGAGAGTGTGTGGGGAGAGTGAGAGTGTGTGGGGAGAGTGAGAGTGAGTGGAGAGAGTGAGAGTGTGTGGGGAGAGTGAGAGTGTGGAGAGAGTGAGAGTGTGTGGGGAGAGTGAGAGTGTGTGGGGAGAGTGAGAGTGTGTGGGGAGAGTGAGAGTGAGTGGAGAGAGTGAGAGTGTGTGGGGAGAGTGAGAGTGTGTGGGGAGAGTGAGAGTGAGTGGAGAGAGTGAGAGTGTGTGGAGAGAGTGAGAGTGTGTGGAGAGAGTGAGAGTGTGGAGAGAGTGAGAGTGTGTGGGGAGAGTGAGAGTGTGTGGGGAGAGTGAGAGTGAGTGGAGAGAGTGAGAGTGTGTGGGGAGAGTGAGAGTGTGGGGAGAGTGAGAGTGTGTGGAGAGAGTGAGAGTGAGTGGGGAGAGTGAGAGTGTGTGGGGAGAGTGAGAGTGTGGGGAGAGTGAGAGTGTGTGGAGAGAGTGAGAGTGAGTGGAGAGAGTGTGAGAGTGTGTGGAGAGAGTGTGAGAGTGTGTGGGGGAGAGTGAGAGTGTGTGGAGAGAGTGAGAGTGTGTGGGGAGAGAGTGAGAGTGTGTGGGGAGAGTGAGAGTGTGTGGAGAGAGTGAGAGTGTGTGGGGAGAGTGAGAGTGTGTGGAGAGAGTGAGAGTGAGTGGAGAGAGTGTGAGTGAGTGGGGAGAGTGAGAGTGTGTGGGGAGAGTGAGAGTGTGTGGAGAGAGAGTGAGAGTGTGTGGAGAGAGTGAGAGTGTGTGGAGAGAGTGAGAGTGTGTGGGGAGAGTGAGAGTGTGTGGAGAGAGTGAGAGTGTGTGGAGAGTGAGAGTGTGTGGAGAGTGAGAGTGTGGGGAGAGTGAGAGTGTGTGGGGAGAGAGTGAGAGTGTGTGGGGAGAGAGTGAGAGTGTGTGGAGAGAGTGAGAGTGAGTGGAGAGAGTGAGAGTGTGTGGGGAGAGTGAGAGTGTGTGGGGAGAGAGTGAGAGTGTGTGGAGAGAGAGTGAGAGTGTGTGGAGAGAGTGTGAGAGTGTGTGGAGAGAGTGAGAGTGTGTGGAGAGAGTGAGAGTGTGTGGAGAGAATGAGAGTGTGTGGAGAGAGTGAGAGTGTGTGGAGAGAGTGAGAGTGTGGGGAGAGAATGAGAGTGTGTGGAGAGAGTGAGAGTGTGTGGAGAGAGTGAGAGTGTGGGGAGAGAGTGTGAGTGTGTGGGGAGAGTGAGAGTGTGTGGAGAGAGTGAGAGTGAGTGGAGAGAGTGAGAGTGTGTGGAGAGAGTGAGAGTGTGTGGAGAGAGTGTGAGTGTGTGGAGAGAGTGAGAGTGTGTGGAGAGAGTGAGAGTGTGTGGAGAGAGTGAGAGTGAGTGGGGAGAGTGAGAGTGTGTGGGGAGAGTGAGAGTGAGTGGGGAGAGTGAGAGTGTGTGGGGAGAGTGAGAGTGTGTGGGGAGAGTGAGAGTGTGTGGGGGAGAGTGAGAGTGAGTGGGGAGAGTGAGAGTGTGTGGGGAGAGTGAGTAGTGTGTGGAGAGAGTGAGAGTGTGTGGAGAGAGTGTGAGTGTGTGGAGAGAGTGAGAGTGTGTGGAGAGAGTGAGAGTGTGTGGAGAGAGTGAGAGTGAGTGGGGAGAGTGAGAGTGTGTGGGGAGAGTGAGAGTGAGTGGGGAGAGTGAGAGTGTGTGGGGAGAGTGAGAGTGTGTGGGGAGAGTGAGAGTGTGTGGGGGAGAGTGAGAGTGAGTGGGGAGAGTGAGAGTGTGTGGAGAGAGTGAGTGTGTGGGGAGAGTGAGAGTGTGTGGAGAGAGTGAGTGTGTGGGGAGAGTGAGAGTGTGTGGAGAGAGTGAGAGTGAGTGTGGAGAGTGAGAGTGTGTGGGGAGAGTGAGAGTGTGTGGAGAGAGTGAGAGTGAGTGGGGAGAGTGAGAGTGTGTGGGGGAGAGTGAGAGTGTGTGGAGAGAGTGAGAGTGAGTGGGGAGAGTGAGAGTGTGTGGGGGAGAGTGAGAGTGAGTGGAGAGAGTGAGAGTGTGTGGAGAGAGTGAGAGTGTGTGGGGGAGAGTGAGTGAGTGGAGAGAGTGAGAGTGTGTGGGGAGAGTGAGAGTGAGTGGAGAGAGTGAGAGTGTGTGGGGAGAGTGAGAGTGTGTGGGGAGAGTGAGAGTGTGTGGGGAGAGTGAGAGTGTGTGGGGAGAGTGAGAGTGTGTGGGGAGAGTGAGAGTGTGTGGGGAGAGTGAGAGTGAGTGGAGAGAGTGAGAGTGTGTGGGGAGAGTGAGAGTGTGTGGGGAGAGTGAGAGTGTGTGGAGAGAGTGTGTGAGTGTGTGGGGAGAGAGTGAGAGTGTGTGGAGAGAGTGAGAGTGAGTGGAGAGAGTGAGAGTGTGTGGAGAGAGTGTGTGAGTGTGTGGGGAGAGAGTGAGAGTGTGTGGAGAGAGTGAGAGTGAGTGGAGAGAGTGAGAGTGTGTGGAGAGAGTGAGAGTGAGTGGGGAGAGTGAGAGTATGTGGGGAGAGAGTGAGAGTGTGTGGAGAGAGAGTGAGAGTGTGTGGAGAGAGTGAGTGTGTGGGGAGAGTGAGAGTGTGTGGAGAGAGAGTGAGAGTGTGTGGAGAGAGTGAGTGTGTGGGGAGAGTGAGAGTGTGTGGAGAGAGTGAGAGTGAGTGTGGAGAGTGAGAGTGTGTGGGGAGAGTGAGAGTGTGTGGAGAGAGTGAGAGTGAGTGGGGAGAGTGAGAGTGTGTGGGGGAGAGTGAGAGTGTGTGGAGAGAGTGAGAGTGAGTGGGGAGAGTGAGAGTGTGTGGGGGAGAGTGAGAGTGAGTGGAGAGAGTGAGAGTGTGTGGAGAGAGTGAGAGTGTGTGGGGGAGAGTGAGAGTGAGTGGAGAGAGTGAGAGTGTGTGGAGAGAGTGAGAGTGTGTGGGGAGAGTGAGAGTGTGTGGGGAGAGTTAGAGTGTGTGGAGAGAGTGAGAGTGTGTGGAGAGAGTGAGAGTGTGTGGGGAGAGTGAGAGTGTGTGGGGAGAGTGAGAGTGTGTGGAGAGAGTGAGAGTGAGTGGGGAGAGTGAGAGTGTGTGGAGAGAGTGAGAGTGAGTGTGGAGAGAGTGAGAGTGAGTGGAGAGAGTGAGAGTGTGTGGGGAGAGTGAGAGTGTGTGTGGAGAGTGAGAGTGTGTGGGGAGAGTGAGAGTGAGTGGAGAGAGTGAGAGTGTGTGGGGAGAGTGAGAGTGTGTGGAGAGAGTGAGAGTGTGTGGGGAGAGTGAGAGTGTGTGGGGAGATTGAGAGTGAGTGGAGAGAGTGAGAGTGTGTGGGGAGAGTGAGAGTGTGTGGAGAGAGTGAGAGTGAGTGAAGAGAGTGAGAGTGTGTGGGGAGAGTGAGAGTGTGTGTGGAGAGTGAGAGTGTGTGGGGAGAGTGAGAGTGAGTGGAGAGAGTGAGAGTGTGTGGGGAGAGTGAGAGTGTGTGGGGAGAGTGAGAGTGAGTGGAGAGAGTGAGAGTGTGTGGAGAGAGTGAGAGTGTGTGTGGAGAGAGAGTGAGAGTGTGTGGAGAGAGTGAGAGTGTGTGGGGAGAGTGAGAGTGTGTGAAGAGAGTGTGTGAGTGTGTGGGGAGAGTGAGAGTGTGTGGGGAGAGTGAGAGTGAGTGGAGAGAGTGAGAGTGTGTGGGGGAGAGTGAGAGTGTGTGTGGAGAGTGAGAGTGTGTGGGGAGAGTGAGAGTGAGTGGAGAGAGTGAGAGTGTGTGGGGAGAGTGAGAGTGTGTGGGGAGAGTGAGAGTGAGTGGAGAGAGTGAGAGTGTGTGGGGAGAGTGAGAGTGTGTGTGGAGAGAGAGTGAGAGTGTGTGGGGAGAGTGAGAGTGTGTGTGGAGAGAGAGTGAGAGTGTGTGGGGAGAGTGAGAGTGTGTGAAGAGAGTGTGTGAGTGTGTGGGGAGAGTGAGAGTGAGTGGAGAGAGTGAGAGTGTGTGGAGAGAGTGAGAGTGTGTGGGGAGAGTGAGAGTGTGTGGGGAGAGTGAGAGTGTGTGGGGAGAGTGAGAGTGTGTGGAGAGAGTGAGAGTGTGTGGAGAGAGTGAGAGTGTGTGGGGAGAGTGAGAGTGTGTGGGGAGAGTGAGAGTGTGTGGAGAAGAGTGAGAGTGTGTGGAGAGAGTGAGAGTGAGTGGAGAGAGTGAGAGTGTGTGGGGAGAGTGAGAGTGAGTGGAGAGAGTGAGAGTGTGTGGAGAGAGTGAGAGTGTGTACTCACCTAAGTTGTGTTTGCGGGGGTTGAGCTCTGGCTCTTTGGTCCCGCCTCTCAACTGGAGTACAGATTCCTGAGCCTATTGGGCTCTATCATATCTACATTTGAAACTGTGTATGGAGTCAGCCTCCACCACATCACTACTTAATGCATTCCATTTATTAACTACTCTGACACTGAAAATTTTTTTCTAACGTCTCTGTGGCTCATCTGGGTACTAAGTTTCCACCTGTGTCCCCTTGTTCGTGTTCCACCCGTGTTAAAGAGTTTGTCTTTGTCCACCCTGTCAATTCCCCTGAGTATTTTGTAGGTTGTTATCATGTCTCCCCTTACTCTTCTGTTTTCCAGGGTTGTGAGGTTAAGTTCCCTTAGCCTTTCCTCGTAACTCATTCTTCTCAGTTCTGGGACGAGCCTGGTGGCATACCTCTGAATCTTCTCTAACTTCGTCTTGTGTTTAACTAGGTATGGACTCCAGGCTGGAGCTGCATACTCCAGGATTGGTCTTACATAAGTGGTATACAGGGTTCCTGAACGATTCCTTACACAAGTTTCTAAAGGCAGTTCTTATATTGGCCAGTCTAGCATATGCCGCTGATGATATCCTTTTGATGTGGGCCTCTAGGGACAGGTTCGGTGTGATATCGACCCCAGATCTTTCTCTCTATTTGACTCTTGCAGGATTTCACCTCCCAGATGGTACCTTGTGTTCAGCCTTCTGCTCCCTTCGCCTAATTTCATTACTTTACACTTTCCTGAGTTGAACTTTAGCAGCCATTTTCTAGACCATTCCTCCAGTTTGTCCAGGTCGTCCTGTAGTCTCTGTCTATCTTCATCTGTTTTGATTCTTCTCATAATTTTTGCATCATCAGCAAACATTGAAAGGAATGAGTCTATACCCTCCGGAAGGTCGTTTACATATACTAGAAACAGGATGGGACCAAGTACAGAGCCCTGTGGAACCCCGCTGGTGACATCTCGCCACTCTGATGTCTCCCCCCTCACAGTTACTCACTGTTTCCTGTTGCTTAAGTACTCCCTTATCCACTGGAGCACCTTCCCTTTTACTCCTGCCTGTTGCTCCAACTTTTGTAACAGCCTTTTATGGGATACTGTGTCAAAGGCTTTCTGACAGTCCAAGAAAATGCAGTCTGCTCACCCTTCTCTTTTCTGCCTAGTTTGTGTTACTTGGTCATAGAATTCTATTAAACCTGTGAGGCACGATTTACCATCTCTGAACCCATGCTGGTGGTGCGTCACAAAGTTATTTCCCTCCAGGTGCTCTACGAGCCTTTTCCTCACGATCTTCTCCATCACCTTGCATGGTATACAAGTTAGGGGAAACTAGCCTGTAGTTCATTGCCTCTTGCCTGTCACCCTTCTTGTATATTGGGACTACATTAGCTGTCTTCCAGCTTTCCGGAAGGTCTCCTGTTTCCAGTGACCTGTTATACACCATAGAGTGTGGCAAACTTAGTGCTTCTGCACCTTCTTTCAGAATCCACAGTGAGATTCTGTCAGGCCCAACAGCCTTTGTCACATTCAACTCCAACAGATTCCTTTTGACCTCATCACTGGTGAGGTAAATTTCCTCCAAGGTTGTTTAGTTTGCCTCCTCATATAGTGCAGGGACCTCTCCTTGTTCTATTGTGAAGACCTCCTGGAATCTCTTGTTGAGTTCTTCACACACCTTTTTGTCGTTCTCTGTGTATCTGTTCTCCCCTTTTCTCCGTTTCATCACTTGTTCCTTCACTGCTGTTTTCCTCCTGATGTGGCTGTGGAGCAGCTTTGGTTGGGTCTTGTGAGAGCGTGTGTGTGAGTGCGTGTGTGTGTACTCACCTATTTGTGTTTGTGGGGGTTGAGCTTTGGCTCTTTGGTCCCTAAGAGACCAAAGAGAGTGTGTGTGTGTGTGTGTGTACTCACCTAATTGCTCACCTAATTGTGCTTGAGGGGGTTGAGCTCTGGCTCTTTGGTCCCGCCTCTCAACTGTCAATCAACTGGTGTACAGATTCCTGAGCCAACTGGGCTCTATCATATCTACATTAAAAACTGTGTATGGAGTCAGCCTCCACCACATCTCTACTTAATGCATTCCACCTGTTAACTACTCTGACATTGAAAAAGTTCTTTCTAACTGTTACGGACCCGAGTCCAGCGTCGGAGCACGGAGCAGTGACGACAACGCCATCTGTGAGTCCGCTCCCGAAATCCATTCCAAATGGACGACGCCATCTAGTGGTGACAGGATAGGCCAGCAATAAGTGTTGGATTCCTGTCCTAGTCAGTTCATGACGTAGCCGCTGCTGACCTCTGGTGAGGTGTTGCTTAGACAGTGAACGCCATCTATGGAGTGAAGAGGTGGACGTTTCTGTCTAAGCTTGTGAGTGAAGCGTCCCAGTATTAATGACGTGTCTGATTGCAGAGTCGACCTGGGACTGCTGTGTTGGACGATGGACCAGTCTAACCAAGGCAGCCAAGGTCTCTTCACGAGTCTGCTTTGAAGAAGCTGTGAGCCACCCCCGGACGAACTCTGTTGAGAGTGTAATAGCCTGCCTGAGGCGTGGCAGTGTTGGGAATCGCCTTATCCGGGGCTGGCTGGTGGAAGAGACTAGCCACTGTGGTGCTGTATTAGGAGAGTGACCAGTGAGTCACACGAGGCTCCTGGCTAGGGCACGCAACCCTAAGTATCGGTCGTGGAGAGGCCTACACAGCGGAGCTGATCGGTACCTGCCAGCTACAGGCTGGATTGTGGTTGAAGGCCTCCACGACAAAGCACCCAGTGGGACTGTGATTTGGCTGGCCTGTGGCCAGGGTAGATTCGTCATAGAGTCATAGTGGATTCATCGTGGGCCACGGAAGAAGGAACCAGGGCTACCCAGAGTGAGCATCGTTGAGCATCCAGTGTCTTTGGAGGAAGACGCAACTGTACATAAGTGTAGTAATAATCCCTGCGTGCGACTGTTATTTATTTATATATGGTGGTGGTAAATATATCATATAAATTGGAATATTTGTATCCCTCCCCCTTTAGTTTTACTTGCATTACTGAACACACCCCTTGAAAGCCTCTACTAACATGGGGCCGGATTCCAAAACTCTACCTCCATCAGAGAAGAACCCGGTTGCGTCCCAGTAGGGCCGTAACACTAACGTCTCTGTGGCTCATGTGGGTACTAAGTTTCCACCTGTGTCCCCTTGTTCGCGTTCCATCCGTGTTAAATAATTTATCTTTGTTTACCCGGTCGATTCCCCTGAGGATTTTGTAGGTTGTGATCATGTCTCCCCTTATTCTTCTGTCTTCCAGTGTCGTAAGGTGCATTTCCCTTTGTGTGTGTGTGTGTGTGTCTGTGCGTGTTGAGAGGCGCCAATTAAGTGTGTGCTTGACGAACGATCGCCTCACGACTGAGGGGCGTTGTTTAGAGTGCGTGTCAAAGCAGTGCGCCTCGTTGGGTTGTTAGTGGTACTAGAGGACACTGTAGTTACTCTTATATTAACCCTATAGTTACTTATGTAGTAATTAGGTACTAATATTACGCCTGTTGTTACATATTTTGAACGTTGGAGATTTTAACGTCAAAGTTCAATGACATTGACGTTTTCGTCAAATGTTATGTTCATGAGGCGGGGTTATGGTGGTAACAGTGGCGGTGGTGGCAACAGTGATTGTGGTGGTAACAGTGACGGTGGTGGCAACAGTGACGGTGGTGGCAACAGTGGCGGTGGTGGTAACAGTGACGGTGGTGGTAACAGTGGCGGTGGTGGCAACAGTGGCGGTGGTGGCAACAGTGGCGGTGGTGGCAACAGTGGCGGTGGTGGTAACAGTGGCGGTGGTGGTAACAGTGGCGGTGGTGGTAACAGTGGCGGTGGTGGTAACAGTGGCGGTGGTGGCAACAGTGACGGTGGTGGTAACAGTAGCGGTGGTGGTAACAGTGACGGTGGTAGTAACAGTGACGGTGGTGGTAACAGTGGCGGTGGTGGCAACAGTGACGGTGGTGGTAACAGTGCCGGTGGTGGCAACAGTGGCGGTGGTGGCAACAGTGACGGTGGTGGTAACAGTGACGGTGGTGGTAACAGTGACGGTGGTGGTAACAGTGGCGGTGGTGGTAACAGTGGCGGTGGTGGCAACAGTGACGGTGGTGGTAACAGTGGCGGTGGTGGTAACAGTGGCGGTGGTGGCAACAGTGGCGGTGGTGGCAACAGTGGCGGTGGTGGCAACAGTGGCGGTGGTGGTAACAGTGACGGTGGTGGTAACAGTGACGGTGGTGGCAACAGTGGCGGTGGTGGCAACAGTGGCGGTGGTGGCAACAGTGGCGGTGGTGGCAACAGTGGCGGTGGTGGCAACAGTGGCGGTGGTGGTAACAGTGACGGTGGTGGTAACAGTGGCGGTGGTGGTAACAGTGACGGTGGTGGTAACAGTGACGGTGGTGGTAACAGTGGCGGTGGTGGTAACAGTGGCGGTGGTGGCAACAGTGACGGTGGTGGTAACAGTGGCGGTGGTGGCAACAGTGACGGTGGTGGTAACAGTGGCGGTGGTGGTAACAGTGACGGTGGTAGTAACAGTGACGGTGGTGGTAACAGTGATTGTGGTAGTAACAGTGACGGTGGTAACAGTGACGGTGGTGGTAACAGTGACGGTGGTAGTAACAGTGACGGTGGTGGTAACAGTGATTGTGGTGGTAACAGTGACGGTGGTAGTAACAGTGACGGTGGTGGTAACAGTGATTGTGGTAGTAACAGTGACGGTGGTAACAGTGACGGTGGTGGTAACAGTGATAGTGATGGTAACAGTGATGGTGATAGTAACAGTGACGGTAGTGGTAACAGTGATGGTAACAGTGACGGTGCTGGTGGTAACAGTGACGATGGTGGTAACAGTGACGGTGGTGGTAACAGTGACGGTGGTGGTAACAGTGATGGTGGTGGTAACAGTGATGGTGGTGGTAACAGTGATGGTGATGGTAACAGTGACGGTGGTGGTAACAGTGATAGTGATGGTAACAGTGATGGTGATGGTAACAGTGACGGTGGTGGTAACAGTGATGGTGATGGTAACAGTGACGGTGGTGGTAACAGTGATAGTGATGGTAACAGTGACGGTGGTGGTAACAGTGACGGTGGTGGTAACAGTGATAGTGATGGTAACAGTGATGGTGATGGTAACAGTGACGGTGGTGGTGACAGTGACGGTGGTGAAAGTGACGGTGGTAACAGTGACGGTGGTGATAACAGTGACGGTGGTGGTAACAGTGGCGGTGGTGACAACAGTGACGGTGGTGGTGACAGTGACGGTGGTGAAAGTGACGGTGGTAACAGTGACGGTGGTAACAGTGACGGTGGTGACAGTGACGGTGGTGGTAACAGTGACGGTGGTGGTGACAGTGACGGTGGTGGTAACAGTGACGGTGGTGACAGTGACGGTGGTGGTAACAGTGACGGTGGTGACAGTGACGGTGGTGGTAACATTGACGGTGGTATGACAGTGACGGTGGTGGTAACAGTGACTGTGGTGACAACAGTGATGGTGGTGGTAACAGTGACGGTGGTGACAACAGTGACGGGGGTAACAACAGTGACGGTGGTATTAACAGTAACGGTGGTGGTAACAGTGACAGTGGTGACAACAGTGATGGTGGTGGTAACAGTGACGGTGGTGGTAACAGTGACAGTGGTGACAACAGTGATGGTGGTGGTAACAGTGACGGTGGTGATAACAGTGACAGTGGTGACAACAGTGACGGTGGTGACAACAGTGATGGTGGTGGTAACAGTGACGGTGGTGGTAACAGTGACGGTGGTGACAACAGTGATGGTGGTGGTAACAGTGACGGTGGTGGTAACAGTGACGGTGGTGACAACAGTGATGGTGGTGGTAGCAGTGACGGTGGTGGTAACAGTGACGGTGGTGGTAACAGTGACGGTGGTGGTAACAGTGACGGTGGTGACAACAGTGACATTGGTGACAACAATGACGGTGGTGGTAACAGTGACGGTGGTGATAACAGTGACAGTGGTGACAACAGTGACGGTGGTGGTAACAGTGACAGTGGTGACAACAGTGACGGTGGTGGCAACAGTGACGGTGGTAACAGTGACAGTGGTGACAACAGTGATGGTGGTGGTAACAGTGACGGTGGTGGTAACAGTGACGGTGGTGACAACAGTGACAGTGGTGGTAACAGTGACGGTGGTGGTAACAGTGACGGTGGTGGTAACAGTGACAGTGGTGACAACAGTGACGGTGGTGACAACAGTGACGGTGGTGGTAACAGTGATGGTGGTGGTAACAGTGACGGTGGTGGTAACAGTGACGGTGGTGGTAACAGTGACGGTGGTGGTAACAGTGATGGTGGTGGTTAACAGTGACGGTGGTGACAACAGTGACGGTGGTGGTAACAGTGATGGTGGTGGTAACAGTGACGGTGGTGACAACAGTGACGGTGGTAACAGTGACAGTGGTGGTAACAGTGACGGTGGTGGTAACAGTGACGGTGGTGACAACAGTGACGGTGGTGGTAACAGTGACAGTGGTGGTAACAGTGATGGTGGTGGTAACAGTGATGGTGGTGGTAACAGTGACAGTGGTAGTAACAGTGATGGTGGTAGTAACAGTGACAGTGGTGGTAACAGTGACGGTGGTGGTATAAGTGACGGTGATAGTAACAGTGACAGTGGTGACAACAGTGACGGTGGTGACAACAGTGACGGTGGTCGTAACAGTGATGGTGGTAGTAACAGTGACAGTGGTCGTAACAGTGACGGTGGTGGTAACAGTGACGGTGGTGACAACAGTGACGGTGGTGACAACAGTGACGGTGACGACACAGTTGCAGAGTACAGTGACACCAGCAGGAGAGGGTAGGTCTAGAGGCCTCACGGTGCTGGGTTAAGATAAGGGTAGGCTGATAGGCCTGGCCCGTCACAGCACCTGTAGTGATAAGATAGTGAAGCTCGGTGATTACGGTGACGGTTCCCTCCCGACGGTGAAGGTGGTGGTTCCCTCCCGACGGTGAAGGTGGTGGTTCCCTCCTGACGGTGAAGGTGTTGGTTCCCTCCTGACGGTGAAGGTGGTGGTGGTTCCCTCCCGACGGTGAAGGTGGTGGTGGTTCCCTCCCGACGGTGAAGGTGGTGGTTCCCTCCCGACGGTGAAGGTGGTGGTGGTTCCCTCCCGACGGTGAAGGTGGTGGTTCCCTCCCGACGGTGAAGGTGGTGGTTCCCTCCCGACGGTGAAGGTGGTGGTTCCCTCCCGACGGTGAAGGTGGTGGTGGTTCCCTCCCGACGGTGAAGGTGTTAATGGTTCTCTCCCGACGGTGAAGGTGGTGGTGGTTCCCTCCCGACGGTGAAGGTGGTGGTTCCCTCCCGACGGTGAAGGTGGTGGTGGTTCCCTCCCGACGGTGAAGGTGGTGACGGTTCCCTCCTGACGGTGAAGGTGGTGGTGGTTCCCTCCTGACGGTGAAGGTGGTGGTGGTTCCCTCCTGACGGTGAAGGTGGTGGTGGTTCCCTCCTGACGGTGAAGGTGGTGGTTCCCTCCCGACGGTGAAGGTGGTGACGGTTCCCTCCCGACGGTGAAGGTGGTGGTGGTTCCCTCCCGACGGTGAAGGTGGTGACGGTTCCCTCCCGACGGTGAAGGTGGTGGTGGTTCCCTCCCGACGGTGAAGGTGGTGGTGGTTCCCTCCCGACGGTGAAGGTGGTGACGGTTCCCTCCCGACGGTGAAGGTGGTGACGGTTCCCTCCCGACGGTGAAGGTGGTGGTGGTTCCCTCCCGGCGGTGAAGGTGGTGACGGTTCCCTCCCGACGGTGAAGGTGGTGGTGGTTCCCTCCCGACGGTGAAGGTGGTGGTGGTTCCCTCCCGACGGTGAAGGTGGTGGTGGTTCCCTCCCGACGGTGAAGGTGGTGGTGGTTCCCTCCCGACGGTGAAGGTGGTGACGGTTCCCTCCCGACGGTGAAGGTGGTGGTGGTTCCCTCCCGACGGTGAAGGTGGTGATGGTTCCCTCCCGACGGTGAAGGTGGTGGTGGTCCCCTCCCAACGGTGAAGGTGGTGGTGGTCCCCTCCCGACGGTGAAGGTGGTGGTTCCCTCCCGACGGTGAAGGTGGTGGTGGTTCCCTTCCGACGGTGAAGGTGGTGGTGGTTCCCTCCCGACGGTGAAGGTGGTGATGGTCCCCTCCCGACGGTGAAGGTGGTGGTGGTTCCCTCCCGACGGTGAAGGTGGTGGTGGTCCCCTCCCAACGGTGAAGGTGGTGGTGGTCCCCTCCCGACGGTGAAGGTGGTGGTTCCCTTCCGACGGTGAAGGTGGTGGTGGTTCCCTCCCGACGGTGAAGGTGGTGGTGGTTCCCTCCCGACGGTGAAGGTGGTGATGGTTCCCTCCCGACGGTGAAGGTGGTGGTTCCCTCCCGACGGTGAAGGTGGTGATGGTTCCCTCCCGACGGTGAAGGTGGTGGTTCCCTCCTGACGGTGAAGGTGGTGGTGGTCCCCTCCCGACGGTGAAGGTGGTGGTGGTTCCCTCCCGACGGTGAAGGTGGTGGTGGTTCCCTCCTGACGGTGAAGGTGGTGGTGGTCCCCTCCAATACCTCAATTGGACCGTTAATTACAAATGAAGATACGTACACAGAGGACAACAAAGAGATTAGTGAGCTTCTAAGAAGTCAGTATGAGGCTATGTTTAGCACACCAATAAACAACATGAAAGTTGAATACCCAGACAGCTTCTTTATGAATGACATTCAAGCTGCAGATAATATAACGGATATTACCACAAACTCGCAAGACTTTGAAAGAGAAATTGACAAGATGCCTATGCACTCAGCTCCTGGGCCGGACTCATGGAATTCAATATTTATAAAGAAATGTAAAGTACCAGTAGCGAGAGCACTCAGCGTAATATGGAGAAAGAGCCTGGATACAGGGGAGATACCAGCAGCACTTAAATCTGCAGATATAGCTCCGTTGCACAAGGGGGGGAGTAAAGCCTTGGCAAAAATTTATAGGCCAGTTGCACTAACATCACACATAATAAAAGTGTTTGAAAGAGTGATTAGGAATCAAATTTCTAGTTTTATGGAAAACAATGAATTGCACAATCCAAGACAACATGGATTTAGAACGGGAAGATCCTGTCTGTCACAGTTACTCAACCACTATGACAAAATCACAGAAGCCCTAGAAGAAAAGCAAAATGCAGATGTTGTATACACAGACTTTGCAAAGGCATTCGACAAATGTGACCATGGGGTGATAGCTCACAAAATGAGGTCAATGGGAATAACTGGAAAAGTAGGACGCTGGATACTCAATTTCCTGTCGAACAGAACACAAAGAGTAACAGTCAATCAGATAAAATCGAGTCCGAGCGCAGTTAAAAGCTCTGTATCTCAAGGTACAGTCCTTGCACCACTGCTGTTCCTTATTCTCATATCAGATATAGACAAAAATACAAGTCACAGCTTCGTGTCATCCTTTGCAGATGACACAAAAATCAACATGAAAATTACCTCTGCTGAAGACATTGAAAAACTACAAGCAGATATTAACAAAGTTTTCGACTAGGCAGCATAAAATAAAATGATGTTTAATAGTGATAAATTCCAGGTACTCAGGTACGGTAAAAATGAGGATCTGAAACATAATACAGGGTACAAAACACCATAAAATCTGCCCATAGAAGGAAAGCAACATGTAAAGGATTTGGGAATATTGATGTCTGACGACCTAACGTTTAGGGAGCATAACCAACTTTCAAATCCAGGGATCCCATCACATCCAGGTGAAGACGTTGATGAGGGCAGGCAGGGAGTGACAGGAGGGCAGGCAGGGAGTGACAGGAGGGCAGGCAGGCAGGGAGTGACAGGAGGGCAGGCAGGCAGGGAGTGACAGGAGGGCAGGCAGGGAGTGACAGGAGGGCAGGCAGGCAGGGAGTGACAGGAGGGCAGGCAGGGAGTGACAGGAGGGCAGGCAGGGAGTGACAGGAGGGCAGGCAGGGAGTGACAGGAAGGCAGGCAGGGAGTGACAGGA
The DNA here is from genome assembly GCF_040958095.1 of Procambarus clarkii. Taxonomy (NCBI): domain Eukaryota; kingdom Metazoa; phylum Arthropoda; class Malacostraca; order Decapoda; family Cambaridae; genus Procambarus; species Procambarus clarkii. The sequence goes on from NC_091167.1 coordinate 22,155,280, forward strand.
GGGCAGGCAGGCAGTGAGTGACAGGAGGGCAGGCAGGCAGGGAGTAACAGGAGGACAGGCAGGCAGGGAGTGACAGGAGGGCAGGCAGGGAGTGACAGGAGGGCAGGCAGGGAGTGACAGGAGGGCAGGCAGGGAGTGACAGGAGGGCAGGCAGTCAGGGAGTGACAGGAGGGGAGGCAGGGAGTGACAGGAGGGCAGGCAGGGAGTGACAGGAGGGCAGGCAGGGAGTGACAGGAAGGCAGGCAGGGAGTGACAGGAGGGCAGGCAGGCAGTGAGTGACAGGAGGGCAGGCAGGCAGTGAGTGACAGGAGGGCAGGCAGGCAGTGAGTGACAGGAGGGCAGGCAGGCAGGGAGTGACAGGAGGACAGGCAGGCAGGGAGTGACAGGAGGACAGGCAGGCAGGGAGTGACAGGAGGGCAGGCAGGGAGTGACAGGAGGGCAGGCAGGGAGTGACAGGAGGGCAGGCAGGGAGTGACAGGAGGGCAGGCAGGGAGTGACAGGAGGGCAGGCAGGGAGTGACAGGAGGGCAGACAGGCAGGGAGTGACAGGAGGGCAGACAGGCAGGGAGTGACAGGAGGGCAGACAGGCAGGGAGTGACAGGAGGGCAGACAGGCAGGGAGTGACAGGAGAACAGGCAGGCAGGGAGTGACAGGAGGGCAGGCAGGGAGTGACAGGAGGGCAGGCAGGGAGTGACAGGAGGGCAGACAGGCAGGGAGTGACAGGAGGGCAGACAGGCAGGGAGTGACAGGAGAACAGGCAGGCAGGGGGTGACAGGAGGGCAGACAGGCAGGGAGTGACAGGAGAACAGGCAGGCAGGGAGTGACAGGAGGGCAGACAGGCAGGGAGTGACAGGAGAACAGGCAGGCAGGGAGTAACAGGAGGGCAGACAGGCAGGGAGTGACAGGAGAACAGGCAGGCAGGGAGTGACAGGAGGGCAGACAGGCAGGGAGTGACAGGAGAACAGGCAGGCAGGGAGTGACAGGAGGGCAGACAGGCAGGGAGTGACAGGAGGGCAGACAGGCAGGGAGTGACAGGAGGGCAGGCAGGCAGGGAGTGACATGAGGGCAGACAGGCAGGGAGTGACAGGAGGGCAGACAGGCAGGGAGTGACATGAGGGCAGACAGGCAGGGAGTGACATGAGGGCAGGCAGGCAGGGAGTGACAGGATGGCAGACAGGCAGGGAGTGACATGAGGGCAGGCAGGCAGGGAGTGACAGGAGGGCAGACAGGCAGGGAGTGACAGGAGGGCAGGCAGGCAGGGAGTGACAGGAGGGCAGGCAGGCAGGGAGTGACAGGAGGGCAGGCAGGCAGTCAGGGAGTGACAGGAGGGCAGGCAGGCAGGCAGGGAGTGACAGGAGGGCAGGCAGACAGGGAGTGACAGGAGGGCAGGCAGGCAGGGAGTGACAGGAGGGCAGGCAGGCAGGGAGTGACAGGAGGGCAGGCAGGCAGGCAGGGAGTGACAGGAGGGCAGGCAGGCAGGCAGGGAGTGACAGGAGGGCAGGCAGGCAGGGAGTGACAGGAGGGCAGGCAGGCAGGGAGTGACAGGAGGGCAGGCAGGCAGGCAGGGAGTGACAGGAGGGCAGGCAGGCAGTGAGTGACAGGAGGGCAGGCAGGCAGGGAGTGACAGGAGGGCAGGCAGGCAGGGTGTGACAGGAGGGCAGGCAGGGAGTGACAGGAGGGCAGGCAGGCAGGGAGTGACAGGAGGGCAGGCAGGCAGGCAGGGAGTGACAGGAGGGCAGGCAGGCAGGGAGTGACAGGAGGGCAGGCAGGGAGTGACAGGAGGGCAGGCAGGGAGTGACAGGAGGGCAGACAGGCAGGCAGGGAGTGACAGGAGAGCAGGCAGGGAGTGACAGGAGGGCAGGCAGGCAGGGAGTGACAGGAGGGCAGGCAGGGAGTGACAGGAGGGCAGGCAGGCAGGGAGTGACAGGAGGGCAGGCAGGCAGGGAGTGACAGGAGGGCAGGCAGGCAGGCAGGGAGTGACAGGAGGGCAGGCAGGCAGGGAGTGACAGGAGGGCAGGCAGGCAGGGAGTGACAGGAGGGCAGGCAGGCAGGGAGTGACAGGAGGGCAGGCAGTGGTAGGGTGAGATACTGGGTTAACCCTAGCGATAGTGTGAGTGTCTCTAGGTGAAGGCCTGACACAAGGGGGGGGGTGACACTGGGGGGGTGACACTGGGGGGGTGACACAAGGGGGTGGGTGACACTGGGTGGGTGACACTGGGGGGTGACACAAGGGGGTGGGTGACACTGGACTGGGGGGTGACACTGGGGGGGGGTGACACTGGGGGGTGACACAAGGGGGTGGGTGACACTGGGGGGTGACACTGGGGGGTGACACAGGGAGGGGGTGAAGGCCTGACACAAAGGGGGGGGTGACACAAGGGGGTGGGTGACACTGGGGGGGGTGACACTGGGGGGGTAACACTGGGGGGGTGACACAGGGAGTTGGTGAAGGCCTGACACAAGGGGGGGGGTGACACAAGGGGGTGGGTGACACTGGGGGGGTGACACTGGGGGGTGACACAAGGGGTGGGTGACACTGGGGGGGGTGACACTGGGGGGTGACACAAGGGGGTGGGTGACACTGGGGGGGGTGACACTGGGGGGGGTGACACAGGGAGGGGGTGAAGGCCTGACACAAAGGGGGGGTGACACAAGGGGGTGGGTGACACTGGGGGGGTGACACTGGGGGGGGTGACACTGGGGGGGGTGACACAAGGGGGTGGGTGACACTGGGGGGGTGACACTGGGGGGGTGACACAAGGGGGTGGGTGACACTGGGGGGGTGACACTGGGGGGTGACACAAGGGGGTGGGTGACACTGGGGGGGTGACACAGGGAGGGGGTGAAGGCCTGACACAAGGGGGGGGTGACACTGAGGGGGGGTGACACTGAGGGGGGGAAGGCCTGGCACTGGGTTAAGGTCAGATAACACGGTGGGGGGGGAGGACTGACCCCCCTCTCTGGTGGGGGTAGGGGGGGGGGGTCGCTAGGTGAGATAAGAACCCCCCCCCCTCCCTCCCTCCCCACATCACTGCCCTACAGTGTGGGAGATGCCGGGATTGCCTACCATGATGACAATAAGGTTCGAAGAAATCTCCATGACACAGAAAGCCCTCAGCCAAGGTATCCATTGCCACTACCATCACCTTAGCATCACCTTACGATCACACAGCCGCAGAGTGCCAACAAACGGGCCAAGTATGTTCAGAATGTGCTGGGCAGGGACACACATACAGCTAGGGACTGTTCAGAATGTGCCGGGCAGGGACACACATACAGGGACTGTTCAGAATGTGCCGGGCAGGGACACACATACAGGGACTGTTCAGAACGTGCCGGGCAGGGACACACATACAGGGACTGTTCAGAACGTGCCGGGCAGGGACACACATACAGGGACTGTTCAGAACGTGCCGGGCAGGGACACACATACAGGGACTGTTCAGAATGTGCCGGGCAGGGACACACATACAGAGACTGTTCAGAACGTGCCGGGCAGGGACACACATACAGGGACTGTTCAGAATGTGCCGGGCAGGGACACACATACAGGGACTGTTCAGAATGTGCTGGGCAGGGACACACATACAGGGACTGTTCAGAATGTGCTGGGCAGGGACACACATACAGGGACTGTTCAGAATGTGCTGGGCAGGGACACACATACAGGGACTGTTCAGAATGTGCTGGGCAGGGACACATACAGGGACTGTTCAGAATGTGCTGGGCAGGGACACACATACAGGGACTGTTCAGAATGTGCTGGGCAGGGACACATACAGGGACTGTTCAGAACGTGCCGGGCAGGGACACACATACAGGGACTGTTCAGAACGTGCCGGGCAGGGACACACATACAGGGACTGTTCAGACTGTGCTGGGCAGGGACACACATACAGCTAGGGACTGTTCAGAATGTGCTGGGCAGGGACACATACAGGGACTGTTCAGAATGTGCTGGGCAGGGACACACATACAGGGACTGTTCAGACTGTGCTGGGCAGGGACACACATACAGCTAGGGACTGTTCAGAATGTGCCGGGCAGGGACACACATACAGGGACTGTTCAGAATGTGCTGGGCAGGGACACACATACAGGGACTGTTCAGACTGTGCTGGGCAGGGACACACATACAGGGACTGTTCAGAATGTGCCGGGCAGGGACACACATACAGGGACTGTTCAGAACGTGCCGGGCAGGGACACACATACAGGGACTGTTCAGAACGTGCCGGGCAGGGACACACATACAGGGACTGTTCAGAATGTGCCGGGCAGGGACACACATACAGGGACTGTTCAGAATGTGCTGGGCAGGGACACACATACAGAGACTGTTCAGAATGTGCTGGGCAGGGACACACATACAGGGACTGTTCAGAATGTGCTGGGCAGGGACACACATACAGGGACTGTTCAGAATGTGCCGGGCAGGGACACACATACAGGGACTGTTCAGAATGTGCTGGGCAGGGACACACATACAGAGACTGTTCAGAATGTGCTGGGCAGGGACACACATACAGGGACTGTTCAGAATGTGCTGGGCAGGGACACACATACAGGGACTGTTCAGAATGTGCCGGGCAGGGACACACATACAGGGACTGTTCAGAATGTGCCGGGCAGGGACACACATACAGGGACTGTTCAGAATGTGCCGGGCAGGGACACATATACAGGGACTGTTCAGAACGTGCCGGGCAGGGACACACATACAGGGACTGTTCAGAACGTGCCGGGCAGGGACACACATACAGGGACTGTTCAGAACGTGCCGGGCAGGGACACACATACAGGGACTGTTCAGAACGTGCCGGGCAGGGACACACATACAGGGACTGTTCAGAGCGTGCTGGGCAGGGACACACATACAGGGACTGTTCAGAACGTGCCGGGCAGGGACACACATACAGGGACTGTTCAGAATGTGCCGGGCAGGGACACACATACAGGGACTGTTCAGAGCGTGCTGGGCAGGGACACACATACAGGGACTGTTCAGAATGTGCCGGGCAGGGACACACATACAGGGACTGTTCAGAACGTGCCGGGCAGGGACACACATACAGGGACTGTTCAGAACGTGCCGGGCAGGGACACACATACAGGGACTGTTCAGAACGTGCCGGGCAGGGACACACATACAGGGACTGTTCAGAACGTGCCGGGCAGGGACACACATACAGGGACTGTTCAGAACGTGCCGGGCAGGGACACACATACAGGGACTGTTCAGAGCGTGCTGGGCAGGGACACACATACAGGGACTGTTCAGAACGTGCCGGGCAGGGACACACATACAGGGACTGTTCAGAATGTGCCGGGCAGGGACACACATACAGGGACTGTTCAGAGCGTGCTGGGCAGGGACACACATACAGGGACTGTTCAGAACGTGCTGGGCAGGGACACACATACAGGGACTGTTCAGAATGTGCCGGGCAGGGACACACATACAGGGACTGTTCAGAGCGTGCTGGGCAGGGACACACATACAGGGACTGTTCAGAACGTGCTGGGCAGGGACACACATACAGGGACTGTTCAGAATGTGCCGGGCAGGGACACACATACAGGGACTGTTCAGACTGTGCCGGGCAGGGACACACATACAGGGACTGTTCAGACTGTGCCGGGCAGGGACACACATACAGAGACTGTTCAGAACGTGCCGGGCAGGGACACACATACAGAGACTGTTCAGAACGTGCCGGGCAGGGACACACATACAGGGACTGTTCAGACTGTGCCGGGCAGGGACACACATACAGGGACTGTTCAGAGCGTGCCGGGCAGGGACACACATAAAAGGACTGTTCAGAACGTGCCGGGCAGGGACACACATACAGGGACTGTTCAGAACGTGCCGGGCAGGGACACACATACAGGGACTGTTCAGAGCGTGCCGGGCAGGGACACACATACAGGGACTGTTCAGAGCGTGCCGGGCAGGGACACACATACAGGGACTGTTCAGAGCGTGCCGGGCAGGGACACACATACAGGGACTGTTCAGAGCGTGCCGGGCAGGGACACACATACAGGGACTGTTCAGAGCGTGCCGGGCAGGGACACACATACAGGGACTGTTCAGAACGTGCCGGGCAGGGACACACATACAGGGACTGTTCAGAACGTGCTGGGCAGGGACACACATACAGGGACTGTTCAGAGCGTGCTGGGCAGGGACACACATACAGGGACTGTTCAGAATGTGCTGGGCAGGGACACACATACAGGGACTGTTCAGAATGTGCTGGGCAGGGACACACATACAGGGACTGTTCAGAATGTGCTGGGCAGGGACACACATACAGGGACTGTTCAGAACGTGCCGGGCAGGGACACACATACAGGGACTGTTCAGAACGTGCCGGGCAGGGACACACATACAGGGACTGTTCAGAACGTGCTGGGCAGGGACACACATACAGGGACTGTTCAGAACGTGCTGGGCAGGGACACACATACAGGGACTGTTCAGAGCGTGCCGGGCAGGGACACACATACAGGGACTGTTCAGAGCGTGCCGGGCAGGGACACACATACAGGGACTGTTCAGAGCGTGCCAGGCAGGGACACACATACAGGGACTGTTCAGAATGTGCCGGGCAGGGACACACATACAGGGACTGTTCAGACTGTGCCGGGCAGGGACACACATACAGGGACTGTTCAGAGCGTGCCGGGCAGGGACACACATACAGGGACTGTTCAGAGCGTGCCGGGCAGGGACACACATACAGGGACTGTTCAGAGCGTGCTGGGCAGGGACACACATACAGGGACTGTTCAGAACGTGCTGGGCAGGGACACACATACAGGGACTGTTCAGAACGTGCTGGGCAGGGACACACATACAGGGACTGTTCAGAGCGTGCCGGGCAGGGACACACATACAGGGACTGTTCAGAGCGTGCCGGGCAGGGACACACATACAGGGACTGTTCAGAACGTGCCGGGCAGGGACACACATACAGGGACTGTTCAGAATGTGCCGGGCAGGGACACACATACAGGGACTGTTCAGAATGTGCCGGGCAGGGACACACATACAGGGACTGTTCAGAATGTGCCGGGCAGGGACACACATACAGGGACTGTTCAGAATGTGCCGGGCAGGGACACACATAGAGGGACTGTTCAGAACGTGCCGGGCAGGGACACACATACAGGGACTGTTCAGAATGTGCCGGGCAGGGACACACATACAGGGACTGTTCAGAACGTGCCGGGCAGGGACACACATACAGGGACTGTTCAGAATGTGCCGGGCAGGGACACACATACAGGGACTGTTCAGAACGTGCCGGGCAGGGACACACATACAGGGACTGTTCAGAACGTGCCGGGCAGGGACACACATACAGGGACTGTTCAGAACGTGCCGGGCAGGGACACACATACAGGGACTGTTCAGAACGTGCCGGGCAGGGACACACATACAGGGACTGTTCAGAACGTGCCGGGCAGGGACACACATACAGGGACTGTTCAGAATGTGCCGGGCAGGGACACACATACAGGGACTGTTCAGAACGTGCCGGGCAGGGACACACATACAGGGACTGTTCAGAATGTGCCGGGCAGGGACACACATACAGGGACTGTTCAGAATGTGCCGGGCAGGGACACACATACAGGGACTGTTCAGAACGTGCTGGGCAGGGACACACATACAGGGACTGTTCAGAACGTGCCGGGCAGGGACACACATACAGGGACTGTTCAGAACGTGCCGGGCAGGGACACACATACAGGGACTGTTCAGAATGTGCCGGGCAGGGACACACATACAGGGACTGTTCAGAACGTGCTGGGCAGGGACACACATACAGGGACTGTTCAGAGCGTGCCGGGCAGGGACACACATACAGGGACTGTTCAGAACGTGCCGGGCAGGGACACACATACAGGGACTGTTCAGAACGTGCCGGGCAGGGACACACATACAGGGACTGTTCAGAATGTGCCGGGCAGGGACACACATACAGGGACTGTTCAGACTGTGCCGGGCAGGGACACACATACAGGGACTGTTCAGACTGTGCCGGGCAGGGACACACATACAGGGACTGTTCAGACTGTGCCGGGCAGGGACACACATACAGGGACTGTTCAGAGCGTGCCGGGCAGGGACACACATACAGGGACTGTTCAGAGCGTGCCGGGCAGGGACACACATACAGGGACTGTTCAGAACGTGCTGGGCAGGGACACACATACAGGGACTGTTCAGAGCGTGCCGGGCAGGGACACACATACAGGGACTGTTCAGAACGTGCCGGGCAGGGACACACATACAGGGACTGTTCAGAACGTGCCGGGCAGGGACACACATACAGGGACTGTTCAGAATGTGCCGGGCAGGGACACACATACAGGGACTGTTCAGACTGTGCCGGGCAGGGACACACATACAGGGACTGTTCAGACTGTGCCGGGCAGGGACACACATACAGGGACTGTTCAGACTGTGCCGGGCAGGGACACACATACAGGGACTGTTCAGACTGTGCCGGGCAGGGACACACATACAGGGACTGCAAGAATAAATCAAACACCAAATGTCTCAACTGTGAAGGTCCCCCACCGCACGCTGGCATTAATATGTCCCACTAGGAAGGTCATCCTAAAACAAAAAAGGTCCGAAGCCACAGCCAGAAAGACAGCAATGGCCAATTATACCTATGTAGGTATAACTACCACCAGTGCTTGGTCAAACAAGGTATCACATAATCCACCAAACACTACCCCACACACTCCAACAAACACGACCTCACACACTCCAACAAACACCACCCCACACACTCCAACAAACACCACCCCACACACTCCAACAAACACTACCCCACACACTCCAACAAACACTACCCCACACACTCCACCAAACACCACCCCACACACTCCAACAAACACCACCCCACACACTCCAACAAACACCACCCCACACACTCCACCAAACACCACCCCACACACTCCAACAAACACGACCTCACACACTCCAGCAAACACTACCACACACACTCCACCAAACACTACCCACTACACTCCAACAAACACGACCTCACACACTCCAACAAACACCACCCCACACACTCCAACAAACACCACCCCACACACTCCAACAAACACCACCCCACACACTCCAACAAACACTACCCCACACACTCCAACAAACACCACCCCACACACTCCAACAAACACTACCCCACACACTCCAACAAACACCACCCCACACACTCCAACAAACACTACCCCACACACTCCAACAAACACCACCCCACACACTCCAACAAACACTACCCCACACACTCCAACAAACACCACCCCACACACTCCAACAAACACCACCCCACACACTCCAACAAACACTACCCCACACACTCCAACAAACACTACCCCACACACTCCAACAAACACCACCCCACACACTCCAACAAACACCACCCCACACACTCCAACAAACACCACCCCACACACTCCACCAAACACCACCCCACACACTCCAACAAACACCACCCCACACACTCCAACAAACACTACCCCACACACTCCACCAAACACCACCCCACACACTCCATCAAACATGACCTCACACACTCCAACAAACACCACCCCACACACTCCAACAAACACCACCCACCACACTCCACCAAACACTACCCCACACACTCCAACAAACACCACCCACCACACTCCACCAAACACTACCCCACACACTCCAACAAACACCACCCCACACACTCCAACAAACACTACCCCACACACTCCAACAAACACCACCCACCACACTCCACCAAACACTACCCCACACACTCCAACAAACACTACCCCACACACTCCAACAAACACCACCCCACACACTCCAACAAACACCACCCCACACACTCCAACAAACATGACCTCACACACTCCAACAAACACCACCCACCACACTCCACCAAACACTACCCCACACACTCCAACAAACACTACCCCACACACTCCAACAAACACTACCCCACACACTCCAACAAACACCACCCCACACACTCCAACAAACACCACCTCACACACTCCAACAAACACTACCCCACACACTCCAACAAACACCACCCCACACACTCCAACAAACACCACCCCACACACTCCAACAAACACCACCCCACACACTCCAACAAACACCACCCCACACACTCCAACAAACATGACCTCACAGGTAAATGGTGACCGACCCACAAAGATCCTGAGCAGTATGATCTTTGCTCATTTAGAAAACATAGCAAATCCAGGGTCAATTGAACCCGTAATTAAAGAAATGTACAAGAGGAATAGTCTCCCATTGATGGAATTCCCAGACACTCCCTCCTCCACTAATATTATAAACGCCCTGGTGGACAGCAATGTAGCCAGCACTACCTCAACTGTGACTAACTCCCAACAAGTGGCAGCACCCACGACCCCAGCAACCACCAACAAGTGGCAGCACCCACGACCCCAGCAACCACCAACAAGTGGCAGCACCCACGACCCCCAGCAACCACCAACAAGCCAGAGGAAGATGATACAACACCAGTAACTACCACTCAGGACCCCCGGAGACGGGCCACACATAAACAACAAAACATACAAGGTACACAGGACCAGGGACCCACAACGGCTCTCACTGTTCCCCGCACACCCACACAAAATGTTGCACACTCACACCCAGTCACCCAAGCCTCAGTAGAGGTCCCAAATAAAATCAATTTCTTCTCGAGAAAAGCAACCCACTCAGTTACCCCTCAAGACCCTCCGAGAGCAAATATAAACTCAGCACATAAAATTCCAACACATCATTCCCGGTGTCACTACGAGTGACGTGTACGGCCAGATAATGTCGGGTACTTTTCACCAAAACCCAAACCCCATAACCATTCAACAGATAAGCAGCGAGGACTTTAATGCAATGAGCAATGGTTATGGACCGATCCCAAACAATCCACAAGGTGGAAGAAACCCATCAGATTCAACATAGCCATCCAGTCATTAACAATAATTCAACACAATGTTCTATGCTGGACTCCGCACAGAGCATTGGAACTCAGCAACTTGTACAGAGAAATAGACCCTGATATAATACTCATTAACAGCCATGGAAAAAAGAACAGCGAGAAGATCAAGATCTTCAATTACAAAACTGACCAGGTCAACAGAGCTGACCAGGCCAACGATGGAGCGGCAATTGCCGTTAAAAGAAATATTCCTCACAAAATTCTAGATAACTTTCAGGAAAATTTCCTGGCAATTGAACTCCAAACTACGAAAGGTATAATCTTCATAGGAACATGCTACCAACCACCAAGACGTCCTTACCTTCCCCTTGCCGACATTATGAAACTCACCAGAAGGAACAGACCTGCCTACTTTCTGGGTGATCTGAACGCCAAGCGCAGAACACTGGGACACGGAAGGAACAACCAAGCAGGAGAAGCCATCCACAATATGATAAGGAACGGAAATCTAACCCACCTGGGCCCAGACTTCCCAACTTACGTCAGACAAGGCCACAGTGGTAAACCAGACATAATACTGTCCAACAACCACCACTTCCTAAACACCCACATAGAAAGGGCCCCTGTGAGCACAAGCGACCACCTACCAATAATAATGACGCTATCAACTAACCCTATTCAGAAACCCTCACCACCAAGACTTCAATACACTAAAACTGACTGGGAAGCGTTCAAAAGCAGTGCACAGGAAATCAGTGTCACAAATTTTAGTGGAAAGGAAACATCATGTATAAACGCTGAGTTAAATACATGGATTAGCACCATAGAAAAATGCATGATTGATCACATTCCCGTAGCTCACCACATAACGCTCCCACACTCCCCATCCACTGAGGCGCTCAGGACGCTGCAAACCAGATATAACAACCTTCTACAACTCATAACACAACACGGGTGGACGGATGAGCGCAAAAGACTACAAAGGGAACTTCAAGATGAGCTGCAAGATCTATGCAAAACAGAGTACACCAAACAATGGGATGACCTAATAAGCAAAATCCAAGTTGACTACAGAAACCCGGGAAAGTTCTGGGAAAAAGTAAAGACCCTGATGGGAAGCTCTTCTGAGGAAACACCCTACATCATAGACGCCTCAGGAAATAAACTATGAGGAGAGAGAACAAGAGCAGGAATTCAGGAAGTTCTGGGAAAAAATATTCAGGATAAACCCGGAAGAAAATTTAAATTTTTGCCCAATTAATGAAAGGGAAATTACAACTCAAGTCGGTAACAGAGCTGCAGCACTACTCCCGACGCAAACAATAGACCTTAACAACATACGCGATGACTGCCACCTTATGAAACACATAACTATTGCAGAGGTCCATAAAACAATTATGGGTTTCAAGAACAAGGCGCCGGGCAACAGCAAAATAAATAAGATGGTATTATCCAACCTACCAGTGATTGCACTCCATCAATACACATGTATCTTAAATGCAGCTCTTGCATCTGGACTATTCCCCACATACTTCAAGAATGCCACAATAAGATTAATCCCCAAGCCAGGTAAACCCCCAACCCAAACTGAAAACTACAGGCCAATTTCCCTCCTCGAAGTACCAGGTAAAATATTAGAAAAAATTATCAATCAGAGACTTGTGAAGTACATGGAGGAGGAAGGGAAGTATAACACCAGGCAGCATGGGTTTAGACACCACAGAGGGGCCCATACAGCTATAGCCCTGATCTACCAGCATATAGCTAACGCAGTGTACAAAAAAGATCAGTGTAATATAGTGCTTAGAGACGTTTCGAAAGCCTTCGACAAAGTGTGGCACACAGGCCTAAAATATAAGATATCTGAACTAGGACTTCCTGAGAGATTTACTGCTGCTCTCTGCAGCTTTATAGACAATAGAACTGCTAGGCTTAATGTCGGCAGCTACTTGGGTGACGTAATAGAACTGAAAAGTGGAGTACCACAAGGAAGCTGCCTCTCCCCCACTCTATTCAACATATATACAGCTGACCTACCCCAACCCCAACATGTAGAATACATCACATACGCTGACGATGTCACCCAAATAATTTGCCAACCGGGACCATCAAAGCCGCTACTAGCCGACAAGACCAAGGCGGCAATTGAACTCGTAAACAACTTTGAGAAGCAGTGGAAAATTAGCACCAACAAACAAAAGTTTCAGATAATACATATTGCGAAAAGAAACCCGGACCCCATCATCCTTGACAACCATCCGATCCAATATGCGGAGGTAGGCAGAATACTGGGACTTATGATCAATAGAACAGGGATACAAATTCATGTAAGGGACCGACTTGACCAAAGCAGCCTTAGGAAAACTGAGAAGATTCCGAAGCCTCAGTACTAACATTCAGATCCACCTATATAAGGCTCTAGTTCGGCCGAGTCTAGAGTATCCCCTAATACCACTACACACCATAAAGAAAACTAACATGCAGAAACTGCAGGCAGTGCAAAATAAGGCGCTAAGGAGAGCAGCAAAACACCGTCCACCTTATGATCAGACAATCCAGGAGCTCCATGAACTCCTGAACATACAGCCACTAAACATCAGACTGCAGCACCAAGCCAACAGGGTGTGGAACATCATCGAAATGTTAGAGGACCCAATGTTTGAAAGATTACTCCAAGATGAGACGCCCCGCTCCCACAGCTGGTGGCCCAAGATGAGACGCCCCGCTCCCACAGCTGGTGGCCCAAGATGAGACGCCCCGCTCCCACAGCTGGTGGCCCAAGATGAGACGCCCCGCTCCCACAGCTGGTGGCCCAAGAGCCTCGATTCACTAGATGAAAACCCCGCCCCACAGTACATAATTACCAGATGAAATACTGACCAGATATCCTTCCCCCATAATTGAAAAATTGAGTATGTATGTGTATATGTGTATAGTTGTGTATATGTATATGGGTATGTATGTATGTGTTCACCTAGTTGTGTTTTGCGGGGGTTGAGCTTTGCTCTTTCGGCCCGCCTCTCAACTGTCAATCAACTGTTTACTAACTACATTTTTTTCTTTTCTTTTTTTTTCCCCACACCACACACACCCCAGGAAGCAGCCCGTGACAGCTGACTAACTCCCAGGTACCTATTTACTGCTAGGTAACAGGGGCATTCAGGGTGAAAGAAACTTTGCCCATTTGTTTGTGCCTCGTGCGGGAATCGAACCCGCGCCACAGAATTACGAGTCCTGCACGCTATCCACCAGGCTACGAGGCCCCCTACGAGGGGTGGTTCTAGATAGAAAACTATCACCTGAGGACCACATAAAGAATATTGTGCAAGGAGCCTATGCCACGCTTTCTATCTTCAGAATTGCTTTTAAATACATGGATGGCGATATACTAAAGACATTGTTCACGATTTCTCCACTCGTTTGTAGCATGAAGTAGCATGGAGAAATAGCAACATCGACGATAGTATCCGTACCCGCATTGAACAACACCTCGACATCCTCACAGACCAACATCACCTCAGCACTGAAACAAGGATTATCAAGAAACTAACAACATTATATGGAGGACCTATGGCAATTCCACGACCAAGAGATGGCTTCCTGAACCTTGCAGGAATTAACCTCACTGAGGACCAAGTCACTCTCCTAAATCTGGGCATAAACTGTCATGTTATGTCCAGACCGAGTGAGATGGCCCGGAAAGTAGAGTTGGAAATTCTGTTGGACGACATATTCGACCTCGAGACACAAAAGAAGGTCACTACCAAAGATACCTTACAAGCAGAACTTATTGCAGAAGGAGGAAAGAATCGAGGCAACTACAGAAGCACCATACTGTCCCCCGAGCTTAAAGCGGCAGCTAAAAGCCTTCGTGAGAACAAGGAGATAGTTGTCAGGAGAGGTGACAAGTCGCCAATATATGTCATTCTTAAAAAAGACGAATATCTGGCGAAAATGAACATCATACTCTCTGACCAAACTAAGTTCCAAAGGGTAACGAAGGACACTACAGCCGAATTAAAAGCAAAGGTCAACAAACTGATCGAAACTGTGAACGCCAAGAAATCCGGACTCCACCTGCAAAAGATCATTGGGGAATATAAACCTGGATATGCGTATGGAAATGTCAAGACGCACAAGCCTGGAAACCCACTTTGGCCAATCATTAGCCAGATACCCACACCCACGTACAGACTGGCGAAGCGACTCAACGGCCTGCTGACTCCTTATGTTCCTTGCGCCTTCAGCCTGAAGTCTCCAAAGGAATTTGTTGACTTACTGCGGGGCACACGGGCCACAGGGTTAAGAGCCTCGTTGGACGTAGAATCGCTGTTTACCAACGTACCTGTGGACGAGACAATCGGAATGATAGCCGACAGAGTGTATCGTGATCCAGCCTGTACTCCTCTTGACATACCAGAAAATATTCTGAGGAAACTACTCCAAGCTTGTACTAAAGAGGCACCCTTCTTGAGCCCGGATGGGCACATGTATAAGCAAGTAGATGGGGTCGCCATGGGTTCTCCCCTAGGTGTCCTGTTTGCAAACTTCTACATGGGTACCATCGAGCAAAAAGTCTTAGTCGACATGAACTTGAAACCTGCCATATACTGCAGGTATGTTGACGACATTTTTACACAGGTACCTGATGCCAGACATATGCAGGAGCTGAAGGAGGCATTTGAGCAGAGTTCCGTGCTGCGTTTCACTTACGAGATGGAAAAGGATGGGAAGCTGCCCTTTCTAGATGTAACAGTCATGGAAAAGGGCGGAGGTTTCCACACTGCAGTCTACACTAAGGAAACAAACATAGGAATGTGCCTAAATGCCAACAGCGACTGCCCAGACAGGTACAAGAGGAGTATTGTTAACGCATATGTCGACCGTGCTCTCAGCCACAGCTCAGAATGGAAGCAAGTCGACGAAGAACTCTGTAGGGTAAGGCAGGTCCTAGTCAATAACAGCTTCTCCAATGGTTTCGTCGAAGACATCATAAGAAGGAAAGTGAAAAGCCATGCAACCTCTGAAGAGACAACTAACACAACACCTATACCCCCTATTAGACTATTTTACAGGAACTTCTTTTCCACAGCTCATAAAACGGAGGAAAGGGTCCTGAAAGATATTGTTAATAGAAACGTTATCCCTACAGACAAAAATCAGAGGATACAACTGACGATTTACTATAAAACCAGAAAAACGGCCAGCCTACTCATGAGAAACTCTCCAGACACAAAACAGAACGCTTTAAAAGAGACTAACGTCGTCTATGCCTTCAAATGCCCTCTTGGGGACTGTAAGCTCCAAAAAACCCAGTATATAGGCAAGACAACAACATCTCTTTCTAGGCGTTTAACGATGCATAAGCAACAGGGCTCCATTAAGGAGCATATAATCTCTTCCCACAACCAAACCATCGCCAGAGAAATCCTAGTAAACAACACAGAAATCATCGATAGTTACAGCGATAGCAGGCGGCTTGACGTTTGCGAGGCACTACACATCAAGAAGTCAACACCAGCAATCAACAGCCAATTATTGCACAACTATATTCTACCCACCTCAAGACTCCGCTCCAATATAGAAGCATCAAGAAATATGGACCAATAGGCTTTCTACAAACACTTCTATTCAATATCCATTGTTTCGTGTTCTGTCTTGTGTTGATGAAATTAAAACCCTATTAATACTCTTGTTCTGTCTTGTGTTGATGAAATTAATACCCTATTAATACCACATCTTGTTCTGTCTTGTGTTAATGCCACATCACCCCTTCCACCTCACTCAAATGTAGATATAAAATCGGAGATGCGTAAGTTCTATTCAGTTGTGTATTTGTGAACTAAAGTCTTTGAAAATGTAATAAGTTTTACGAAACGCGCTCGTGTCGCGTCAGACTAGAAATAAAAATGAATTTTGGAGAATTGATTTTTTATTTACCTCCAACAGTGAAACGAAATGTACGAAAGATTGAGAAAATTCGTGTTAGAATTATTAATCTTACTTTTTCGGTCATATTTAATAATATATGTCTATAGGAAAGACTGCTACCAAAATATACTAATATATATATATATATATATATATATATATATATATATATATATATATATATATATATATATATATATATATATATATATATATATATATATATATATATATGTATATAGTTTGTGAGGGTACCACCTCTGGTGCCAATGTGGGGACCCATAGCCTCGGAGAAGAAAATAAAAAGTATTCAGAGGAGACCTTGTGGTTTCTCACTGAACACTAATATTATCCTCTCCTACCACCCCCATGTATATATATATGTATATATGTATATATGTATATATATATATATATATATATATATATATATATATATATATATATATATATATATATATATATATATATATATATATATATATATATATATATATATGCAGAGTTTATAAAACTCTGAACTGTAATGCCAATCCTGACCTTAAAAGCTTCCTAGAAGGTTGTAACAGAACCCATGGGCACCACACCAGAAACAAATACCTATTTGATATTCCAAGAGTACGCCTTAATCAAACTAGAAATGCTCTACAAATCAAGGGACCCAGAATGTGGAATGACCTTCCCAATCATGTCAAAGACTGTACGTCTCTCAACCAGTTTAAGATAACTAAGTACTACCTAATAAACTCCATGTAACCTACCTTACCCCCTAAATGTCAACTCATGTCTTGCTCAATGCAAGATAACACAGGTTGGGTAATTTTTGTTACCCAGCCTGCTGCATGGGTAACAGCTTCTCCTTCGTATCCACCTACCCCGGGCTTGTGCTGTGGAGAGGTCACTCCAGATCCACACCCAGAGCACAACTCCATAGTCTCCTGAGACTGATGGAGGCCTGTAGCTGCTACTACTATGTCTTCCTATAATTAATCATTAATCATTACCTTGTAATGATTAATGATTTCTGCTGTTGCATTCAACATGTAATTATTGTCATTCTTTTCTTTTTTCATCTTACAGGAAACACTGTGAGCATTAGTATGTACTAGTATATATTATGTATATGTATATATTATGTATATTATGTTAATATTCTGTTTGTAACTCTTCTTGTATGTATGTACTTTTACCAGAATAATAGATTAATAATAATAATATTTCTTATTTTTATTATGTTTATTATAATTATTATTATTTTTATTATTATTTGTTACTGTATGGGCACCGTCGCTGGAGTATGGCGTGGCGACTTGAGCGCCATCTATGGGTCTGCACTCCAACTCCCTGGTAGTGGGTGCGACGCAGACGACGCCATCTGTTGGTGGTGGTGTGGTATCGGTGAAAGGCTCAGGTTTCCTGCCTCAGTTAGACGGTCAGGTCGATGAGGCTGACCTCTGGTGGGTGGCATAATGAGATCAACGCCATCTAGGTTGTGGCTGCAATTACAATTTCAGTTCCCTTGTGGATGGGGACGGGCTGGGATGGGTGTTATCCTAGGGTCACCCTAAGCTACTGTCTGTCTAGCTAATGACGTTTTATGTTCACAGAGGTGAAGTAAGGAGGCGATTGCACTGAGGATGGCAGTTCATCTTGGGCAGTCCAAGAAACTCTCGACTTGGTCCTGTGAGAGGGCAAAGTGGCCGCCGTCGGTTATAGCAGTGTGTTAGCTGCTGGTTTCTGCAGTTTTGGATGGGCCGACCCGGGATTTGCCAGGAAGAGTTACACGACGACGGTGGTGTGTCTGTAGAGAAGTGCTGTTAGCGAGCTGCTAGAGACTTCTACCAGGGTGTTAGCTACTCCTGTATGTGATTGTTTGAGACCCCTGTCAGCGTGTGGCTGAAACCCTCTGCCAGTGTTTCTGGAGAGCAGATGTGGGGGTATTGACACATCGTCACGATACGGTGTGTGAACTGGCTCACGTTGAACAAGGTGAACTCGCCGGTGTTTGCCATAAAGTGTGGACAACGGGTACCTGGAAAATGGATTCATCGGGGATTTGATGAACACCTCCGATGTATTGTGTCCTGAGTGAAAGCGACACTTTGTAAATACTTGAAGAAATAATTTAATAAAATATATATATATTGGTGAAGGTGTAGTGTTTATTCCCCCCCCCCCTGTATTCTTGGCACTACTACCTACCTCAGACAGTTCTTGAAAACCAGCCACCGGCTTGAGGTTGGATAAAGACGAAGAGGTTATAAGATACATTAACAGCAGGAACCGGTTACTGGCCCAACGTGGCCGTAATATTATTATTATTAAGGTGAGTGAAGATGCTAAGACTGTGCCTCCCTTGGCCTGCTATTCACCAGCCTGGAGCCGGATGGCGGGCCTTGCTTCACACCGGCCTGGAGCCGGATGGGGGCCCTGCTTCACACCGGCCTGGAGCCGGATGGGGGGGGCCTTGCTTCACACCGGCCTGGAGCCGGATGGGGGCCCTGCTTCACACCGGCCTGGAGCCGGATAGGGGGCCTTGCTTCACACCGGCCTGGAGCCGGATGGGGGA
Organism: Procambarus clarkii; assembly: GCF_040958095.1. NCBI lineage: Eukaryota > Metazoa > Arthropoda > Malacostraca > Decapoda > Cambaridae > Procambarus > Procambarus clarkii. The sequence goes on from NC_091167.1 coordinate 22,174,761, forward strand.
GGGCCTTGCTTCACACCGGCCTGGAGCCGGATGGGGGGGGGCCTTGCTTCACACCGGCCTGGAGCCGGATGGGGGGGGGCCTTGCTTCACACCGGCCTGGAGCCGGATGGGGGGGGCCTTGCTTCACACCGGCCTGGAGCCGGATCGGGGGGCCTTGCTTCACACCGGCCTGGAGCCGGATGGGGGGGCCTTGCTTCACACCGGCCTGGAGCCGGATGGGGGGGCCTTGCTTCACACCGGCCTGGAGCCGGATGGGGGGGCCTTGCTTCACACCGGCCTGAAGCCGGATGGGGGGCCTTGCTTTACACCGGCTTGGAGCCGGATGGGGGGGCCTTGCTTCACACCGGCCTGGAGCCGGATGGCGGGGGGGCCCTGCTTCACACCGGCCTGGAGCCGGATGGGGGCCCTGCTTCACACCGGCCTGGAGCCGGATGGGGGGGCCTGCTTCACACCGGCCTGGAGCCGGATGGGGGGGCCTGCTTCACACCGGCCTGGAGCCGGATGGGGGGCCTGCTTCACACCGGCCTGGAGCCGGATGGGGGGGCCTGCTTCACACCGGCCTGGAGCCGGATGGGGGGGCTTGCTTCACACCGGCCTGGAGCCGGATGGCGGGGGGGGGGCCTGCTTCACACCGGCCTGGAGCCGGATGGCGGGGGGGCCTGCTTCACACCGGCCTGGAGCCGAATGGGGGGGCTTGCTTCACACCGGCCTGGAGCCGGATGGGAGGGGCTTGCTTCACACCGGCCTGGAGCCGGATGGGGGGCTTGCTTTACACCGGCCTGGAGCCGGATGGGAGGGGCTTGCTTCACACCGGCCTCCCCCTCCCCGCTCAGCTCGTTGTCGCCGTCTGGGGGCTTAGTGGGCGGCTGCCGGAGTGTGATGCTCCTTGGGACAGTCCTCTGTCCTTTTCTAGCCTTGTGCTCCTGCTGCCGTCCTCTCCAATTCTGCTGGGCATCTTTTCCTTTTCCTTCTGTTTCGTTTTTCTCCCCCCTCTTCTCCTATCTGCTTGCCGTTTCCTGCCGACCTTTTGCTCGTTCTGGTTCTTCCCTTGGACTTCTTCTACTTTGACGCCCGGGTGCTTGAGGAGGCATACTCTTGCACCCGTAGAACTGCGGTACCCGACGTCGAGAGCGAGGGGAACCTTTTATTGTCAATCCCCACTTCGTCACTGAACCCGATCTCGACGGACTGTCGGTTTCTTAAGGTGGCGTTTGTGGGGCGTATACTCACGACGCACCCCTAGGAGGCCCCGACAAGATCGGCGATAGCTTCTTGTTGGGTGTCCTGCCTCTAATTGTGGCTCCATGGTGGGTGTGGGGGCACATTCGTGAGTGAATTCGTAATTTCGTCAAGATGATAACCCCTGTTTCGGCTGTTTCTGGCTTACCTTTTCAGGCTCGTGGGGTGGGCGACCAAGCCCCCGAGTCGGTCCGTATTGGAAGACCGGGCTCTGTAGCCTCCGCTGCATTGGGCCCCGACCTTGCTCCTCCTTTGGCCTCTCTGACTCCTTCCCCTGGCTCCCCTCCCTCCTCTGTGGTTGGGTCGAACCCCAAGCCCCCAGTGGTGACTACCTCGTCCCCTGGCGCGGCTCCTTCTCTCGTTGTTACTACTGCGCCTTTTAACCCCTCTCTCTCTGGGGGTTCTCACCGCCGTTCTCGTCACGGCCGCCCTCGCTCGATTCCTTCCAGTTCTGCTACCTATCAAGCCTTGTTTGGTCCCGCTTCGTGGGCCAAATATTTTGATCTCCTCCCTCTTGATTCTGCGCCTCCTGACGATTTCTCCCTTCATCGACATCTCATTGATTCCGTGGATGCCTCCATTACTTTTAACCCCACTCGTCTCGGTACGCGTGTCGTTGCTGCTCCTTCTCAGGATGCTGCTTCCCGCTTGGCTGCCTTATCCTGCCTTGGCGAGACCCCCGTTCGGGTCTCGAAGAACGTCCAGTTGAATGCCAGTGTTGGCACTATTTTGCTCCCGCCCCATGTTGCGACCGGTGTTCGGGACCTACGCGACTGCCACGACGATATTCGACATATCCTCGCTGCCCAGGGCCATTCTATTCTCCAGGTGGACACGTTTACTCGTCCCCCTCGTGGTAGTCGCCGTCAGCCCCTCCGGGTTGTGAAGATTACCTTTGATGGTAGGACCCTTCCACCCTCTGTCATTCTTGCTGGTGCCAGGTGCTCTGTCCAGGAGTACATTCCTTCTCCTCGGCTCTGCAACAAGTGCTGGAGGTTTGGGCATGGTGCCCTCCGCTGCTCCGGGACTGTCTCTCTCTGTCCTTTGTGTGGTGGCGAAGGTCACTCTAAGTCGGAGTGCGCTTCTCCCCAGGCTCGTTGCCTCAACTGCGGTGAGGCCCATCCTACCTTCTCCCGTGCGTGTGTCCATTACAAGCTTGAGGCAGCCGTCCTCAACTTGAAGCACCGGGAGCGTTTATCTTTTCCTGAGGCGAGGCGCCAGGTTCGCCGGCTCCCGCCTTATGCTAATATCTCTTATGCTCGCGTGTTGCGCTCTTCATCTCCTCGTCCTTCCCGCCTTCCTCAGACTCACAACCGTTTCCAGGCCTTGGACCCTGATGCGCCCACTGCCCCCTCCTCTGTCCCTTTGGGTTCTCTCCCGAAGGATCCTCCTCCTGGTCCTCTGTCTGGGGTTCCCCTTCCTTCTACCCGGTCTGTCGTGTCTTCTGTGTCTCCTTCCTCGTCCCCCTCCGATCCTCCTTCCCATCCTCTTCCTCCATCTATCGGCTCTCCCCGCCGCCTGTCGGTGCGGGCGGATGTCCATCGCTCTCCTAACGGCCGTCGTGTGTGCTCTCGTTCGGCTTCTCCTGTTGAGACACTGGAATCCGTTGCCCGGTACGTAGTTGCTGGGACACCGGTCTCTTTAAGTCAGAAGCGTAAGCCTGGCTCCTCTCCTTCCTCTTCCCCGGCGGGTAAGAAGGCTTCGCTTTCTTCCTCAGCTCCTCCTTCTGGCTCTGTTGCTCCTTCCACTCCCGTTTCAATGCTTGCGCCCCCTGTTCCTGCTATGGAGGTTTCTTTGGCCCCTGCTTCCCTTTCGGTTGCTGCTCTTGCTGGGGTGCGCTCCTCTCTTTCTACTCCCCCTCTTCCTGCTGCTGTCCTTGACTGCTCCTCTCCGTTGTCTCCTCCTCCTCCTCCTCCTCCGGACCCTGCCCGCCCACCTCTGATCTGTTCTCCCGTTTCCTTCCCTCCGTCTTTGCTCAGTTTACCCATGCCCCCTAACCCTGACTTTGCTGACCCTGATCCCGACCCTGATATTCTTTAACGTGCTCTGTTGGTCTTTCGCCTTTGTTTCTTCCTTGTTCTCTGTTTTTGTCCTTTCTCTTCTCGTCGTTGTCCATTCTTCAATGGAACGTTCGAGGTTATTACGCCAATTTCCTCGAACTCCAACTTCTGGTTTCGCGGTTTTCGCCCCTTTGTGTCTGTCTCCAGGAGCCGATGCTTGGTGCTCGTCCTGGTCGTTTTCGTGGCTATTCCTTTCTCTCCCCCCCCCAGCCATTGCTGGGGCTTCTAATTCTTCTGCTCTCTTGATTCGGGCTGATGTTCCCTTTGTTCCTTTACTTTTTCCTTCGCCTCTCCATTGTTCTGCTGCTCGTATCTTTGTGGGGAAATGGTACACAGTTTGTTCCATTTATCTCCCCCCGGGTGTCCCGCTCTCTCTTCCTGATTTGAAACACCTCCTAGACTCCTTGCCGGAGCCTGTGCTCCTGCTGGGTGACTTCAATTGTCGTCATTCTCTTTGGGGTGACGTTCTGACGAATACCCGGGGTCGCCTCCTTGAGCCGTTTCTCCTCTCTTCTTCCCTGTCTCTTCTGAATTCTGGTGAGCCCACTCATTTGGACTCTCGAACTCGCACCCTTTCTTGTCTTGATCTTTCTCTCTGCTCTTCTTCTCTTTACTTAGATTTCACATGGCAGGTTCTTGATGACCTCCATGGAAGTGATCATTTCCCCATCCTTGTTTCCTTTTTCTCTTTTCGCCCTTCCCTCTCTTTCCCTAGGTGGCAGTTTGCTAAGGCGGACTGGACCCTGTTTTCCCTCAGTGCTACTCTCTCTGACCTCTCCCTTCTGCCCCTCTCTCGCGCTCTCCTCCTTTTTCATGACACGGTCTTCGACGCTGCCCTCCGCTCTATTCCTCGCTCTTCCTCTCGGGGTCCACGGAAGTGCGTTCCCTGGTGGAATGCGGACTGTGCTCGGGCTGTCCGCTGTAAGCGTGCAGCCTGGAAGAAGCACCGCCGTAGGCAGACGACCGATTCTTTTCTTTTCTTTCGGAAAGCGAGTGCGGTGGCCCGTAGGGCCATCCGTACGGCTAAACGTGAATGTTGGGCATCTTATGTCTCGACAATTACGTCCGAAACCCCTCTGGCCCAGATCTGGAAGCGTATCCGCAAGATAGCGGGTAAGTTCGTTCCCGATGTTTCACCGGTCCTTCACCTCCATGATACTCTTGTGGCGGACCCGTTGCAGGTCGCTTCCGAACTGGGTTCCCACTTTTCTTCTGTTAGCTCTGGTCTTCATCTTCCCCAATCTTTCCTTCTTCGTAAACCTGTCCTTGAGTCTCGTCCTTTAGATTTCTGCACTCATCTTCAGCTTCCCTATAATGATCCCTTCTCTCTCTCTGAACTTCGTTCTGCCCTGGCCCTCTGCGGTTCTACGGCGGCGGGCTCCGATGGTATTCATTATGAGATGCTTCGCCATCTCCCTCCGAGCACGTCTCAGTATTTACTGAGTCTGTATAATCGGATCTGGGAGTCGTCGTCAGTCCCTGAGGACTGGCTCGATGCCGTTGTCCTCCCTGTTCGCAAACCAGGGTCTCTGGGTACTTCCCCTAAGGACTTTCGCCCTATTGCTCTCACAAGTTGTGTCTGCAAACTCTTTGAACGTATGGTTAACGTTCGTCTGATGTGGTTCCTGGAACACCATCACCTCCTCTCCCCTTCTCAATTTGGTTTCCGCAAGTGCCGCAGCACGACAGATGTCCTGGTGAACTTGGAGGTCTATATACGTACTGCTTTTGCTGCGAAGACCTCCGTTGTTGCCGTCCTTTTTGACCTAGAAAAGGCTTACGACACCACTTGGCGTTATCATATCCTATCTCAACTTCATTCTTTTGGCCTTCGTGGTCATCTCCCTCTCTTTCTCCGCAGCTTCCTCTCTCGTCGTTCCTTTCGGGTGCGCCTTGGTACCGCTCTCTCTCCCCCTTTTCAGCAATACGAAGGTGTGCCCCAGGGTAGTGTTCTGAGCACTACTCTTTTTCTGGTTGCCCTCAATGGTCTTCTTTCCTCTCTTCCTTCTGGTGTCTTCTCCGCTCTCTATGTCGATGATCTTACCCTTTGTTGTCAGGGTGATGATTCGCCTCTCCTTCAACGCCGGCTTCAACTTGCGATTGATGCCGTGTCGTCTTGGGCCACAGGTCATGGCTTCAAGTTCTCTACTTCTAAGACTTGTGCCATGACTTTTACGCGGAAACGGGTTGTTCTTCGTCCCTCTTTGTCACTTTATGGTCATCCCCTTGAATACAAAGATTCCGCGAAGCTTTTGGGGTTATTCCTTGACACTCGTTTGTCTTGGTCTCCCCATATCTCTTACCTCCGTGTTGAGTGCTCTAAGTCCCTTACCCTCCTTCGGGTCTTGTCCCATACTTCTTGGGGGGCAGATAGGCGCACTCTCCTTGCTTTACATTCCTCTCTCGTCCTGTCTAAGCTCGATTATGGTTGCCCTGCTTACTCGTCTGCTTCTCCTTCTACTCTTCGCCGTCTTGATGCTTTGCACCATACTGGGTTGCGCCTCAGTTCTGATGCCTTTCGTTCGACTCCCGTCCTTAGCTTGTATGTTGACACTGGCTTCCTGTCTCTCCAGGACCGCCGTGATCGCTACTGTCTTCGCTATCTTGCGCGGTCCTTGCAACATCCTTCCTCTCGTCTCTGTCGTGCTTTAACTTTTACCCCTCCTGCGGTTCCTGTTCCTCTTCACCACCTCCCTCTTTCTGTCCGGTTATCTCGCCTGCAGGATTCTCTTTCCGTTCGTATTTCTGATGTTTCTCCTCGTGTTGTTCCTTCTTTGCCCCCGTGGAGGGTCCCTCTTCCGCGGTTTTGTACATCCTTGACTCGTATCACTAAAGCTTTTACCCCTCCTACAGTTCTAAAACGCCTTTTCCTCGAGCACTTTTCTTCTCACTCCCGCTCCGTTTCTGTCTTCACCGATGGGTCTAAGTCAGCGGACGGTGTTGGCTACTCTGTTGTTTTTCCTGATCGCACTTATATGTGTCGCTTGCCTCCGGAGACTAGCATCTTTACAGCGGAACTTTATGCTATTCTCTATGCTCTTCGTCTCCTGCTTTCTCGTTGTCAGTCTTCCTTTGTGGTTGTTGTTGACTCTCGTAGTGCCCTCATGGCTCTCGGGTGCTTTAATCCAGTTCATCCGGTAGTTGTCGAGATCCAGCATTGGCTGTTTCTCGTTCACAGTAAATTTAAGTCGGTTGAGTTTTGTTGGGTTCCCAGCCATATTGGCGTGTCTTTAAATGAGCGTGCGGATGCTGCCGCTAAGGAAGCTGTCCGCTCTTGTCCCATCTCTCGTAAAGGCATTCCGTATTCCGACTTTTACCCGGTTATCCATTCCTCAGTCCTTACCCGTTGGCAGGCTTCTTGGTTGTCTGTTACTGGTAACAAGCTACGTACTCTTAAATGTTGTGTTTCCTCGTGGCCGTCCTCCTTCCACCGTAACCGGCGGTGGGAAACAGCTCTAGCGAGGTTGCGTATTGGCCATACTCGCTTAACCCATGGTCAATTGATGGAGCGCCGCCCTGCTCCTTATTGTCCTAGTTGCATTGTCCCTCTTACGGTCGTGCATGTCCTTCTTGAATGTCCTGACTTCCAGGACGAGCGTGTGTCTTGCTTTCCGACCGCCCCTCGCGGTCACCTGTCCCTCGATAGAATTCTTGGTGACTCGGATACTTTTGATATCGTTCGCCTTATGCGTTTTTGTTCTCGTATTGGCATCCTTGGTGATATTTAGCGCCCTCTGATTATTTTGCGTATTTGATGGTGCTACATAGCCTTCCCGGTTTGGTGCCTTCTTTTGATAATTACTTACTTCACACCGGCCTGGAGCCGGATGGGGGGGCCTGCTTCACACCGGCCTGGAGCCGGATGGGGGGCCTGCTTCACACCGGCCTGGAGCCGGATGGGGGGGCCTGCTTCACACCGGCCTGGAGCCGGATGGGGGGGCTTGCTTCACACCGGCCTGGAGCCGGATGGCGGGGGGGGGCCTGCTTCACACCGGCCTGGAGCCGGATGGCGGGGGGGCCTGCTTCACACCGGCCTGGAGCCGAATGGGGGGGCTTGCTTCACACCGGCCTGGAGCCGGATGGGAGGGGCTTGCTTCACACCGGCCTGGAGCCGGATGGGGGGCTTGCTTTACACCGGCCTGGAGCCGGATGGGAGGGGCTTGCTTCACACCGGCCTGGAGCCGGATGGCGGGGGGGGGGGCTGCTTCACACCGGCCTGGAGTCGGATGGCGGGGGGGGCCTGCTTCACACCGGCCTGGAGCCGGATGGCGGGGGGGCCTGCTTCACACCGGCCTGGAGCCGGATGGCGGGTGGGGGCCTGCTTCACACCGGCCTGGAGCCGGATGGCGGGGGGGCCTGCTTCACACCGGCCTGGAGCCGGATGGCGGGTGGGGGCCTGCTTCACACCGGCCTGGAGCCGGATGGCGGGGGGGCCTGCTTCACACCGGCCTGGAGCCGGATGGCGGGAGGGGCCTGCTTCACACCGGCCTGGAGCCGGATGGCGGGAGGGGCCTGCTTCACACCGGCCTGGAGCCGGATGGGTTCCGGCTTACAGCAACACTTTGCCATGTGTTATATAAGTCACCTGCCGTCTCTGCCTGTTATTCCCTCTGTGCATCATGGCCACAGACTTCCACAAAGTCTGTGTATTCAACATATCTATATTTTGCTGGCTTTGTGGCGCCTCCGTAATTTTGATGTCGTGATCATGTGTGCTTGGAGCGGTTATGCTCTGGTCCCGCCTCTCAGCTGTCAGTCAATTGGTGTACAGGTTCCTGAGCCTACTGGGCTCTATCATATCTCCCTACCTTGTGTCTACCTTGTGTAGCTTCCGGGAATCAACGTCCCCGCGGCCCGGTCTCCCTCCAGGCCTCCCGGTTGGCAGTTTGGTCTACCACGATGTTGGACGCGGCTGCTCGCAGCCTGACGTATGAATCACAGCCTGGATGATCAGGTATCCTTTGGAGGTGTTTATAAAGTTCTGTCTTGAACACTGTGAGGGGTCGGCCAGTTATGTCCCTTATGTGTACTGGAAGTGTGTTGAACAGTCTCGGGCCTCTGATGTTCATAGTTCTCTCTTGAACACTGTGAGGGGTCGGCCAGTTATGTCCCTTATGTGTAGTGGAAGCGTGTTGAACAGTCTCGGGCCTCTGATGTTGATAGTTCTCTCTTGAACACTGTGAGGGGTCGGCCAGTTATGTCCCTTATGTGTAGTGGAAGCGTGTTGAACAGTCTCGGGCCTCTGATGTTGATAGTTCTCTCTTGAACACTGTGAGGGGTCGGCCAGTTATGTCCCTTATGTGTAGTGGAAGCGTGTTGAACAGTCTCGGGCCTCTGATGTTGATAGTTCTCTCTTGAACACTGTGAGGGGTCGGCCAGTTATGTCCCTTATGTGTAGTGGAAGCGTGTTGAACAGTCTCGGGCCTCTGATGTTGATAGTTCTCTCTTGAACACTGTGAGGGGTCGGCCAGTTATGTCCCTTATGTGTAGTGGAAGCGTGTTGAACAGTCTCGGGCCTCTGATGTTGATAGTTCTCTCTTGAACACTGTGAGGGGTCGGCCAGTTATGTCCCTTATGTGTAGTGGAAGCGTGTTGAACAGTCTCGGGCCTCTGATGTTGATAGTTCTCTCTTGAACACTGTGAGGGGTCGGCCAGTTATGTCCCTTATGTGTAGTGGAAGCGTGTTGAACAGTCTCGGGCCTCTGATGTTGATAGTTCTCTCTTGAACACTGTGAGGGGTCGGCCAGTTATGTCCCTTATGTGTAGTGGAAGCGTGTTGAACAGTCTCGGGCCTCTGATGTTGATAGTTCTCTCTTGAACACTGTGAGGGGTCGGCCAGTTATGTCCCTTATGTGTAGTGGAAGCGTGTTGAACAGTCTCGGGCCTCTGATGTTGATAGTTCTCTCTTGAACACTGTGAGGGGTCGGCCAGTTATGTCCCTTATGTGTAGTGGAAGCGTGTTGAACAGTCTCGGGCCTCTGATGTTGATAGTTCTCTCTTGAACACTGTGAGGGGTCGGCCAGTTATGTCCCTTATGTGTAGTGGAAGCGTGTTGAACAGTCTCGGGCCTCTGATGTTGATAGTTCTCTCTTGAACACTGTGAGGGGTCGGCCAGTTATGTCCCTTATGTGTAGTGGAAGCGTGTTGAACAGTCTCGGGCCTCTGATGTTGATAGTTCTCTCTTGAACACTGTGAGGGGTCGGCCAGTTATGTCCCTTATGTGTAGTGGAAGCGTGTTGAACAGTCTCGGGCCTCTGATGTTGATAGTTCTCTCTTGAACACTGTGAGGGGTCGGCCAGTTATGTCCCTTATGTGTAGTGGAAGCGTGTTGAACAGTCTCGGGCCTCTGATGTTGATAGTTCTCTCTTGAACACTGTGAGGGGTCGGCCAGTTATGTCCCTTATGTGTAGTGGAAGCGTATTGAACAGTCTCGGGCCTCTGATGTTGATAGTTCTCTCTTGAACACTGTGAGGGGTCGGCCAGTTATGTCCCTTATGTGTAGTGGAAGCGTGTTGAACAGTCTCGGGCCTCTGATGTTGATAGTTCTCTCTTGAACACTGTGAGGGGTCGGCCAGTTATGTCCCTTATGTGTAGTGGAAGCGTGTTGAACAGTCTCGGGCCTCTGATGTTGATAGTTCTCTCTTGAACACTGTGAGGGGTCGGCCAGTTATGTCCCTTATGTGTAGTGGAAGCGTGTTGAACAGTCTCGGGCCTCTGATGTTGATAGTTCTCTCTTGAACACTGTGAGGGGTCGGCCAGTTATGTCCCTTATGTGTAGTGGAAGCGTGTTGAACAGTCTCGGGCCTCTGATGTTGATAGTTCTCTCTTGAACACTGTGAGGGGTCGGCCAGTTATGTCCCTTATGTGTAGTGGAAGCGTGTTGAACAGTCTCGGGCCTCTGATGTTGATAGTTCTCTCTTGAACACTGTGAGGGGTCGGCCAGTTATGTCCCTTATGTGTAGTGGAAGCGTGTTGAACAGTCTCGGGCCTCTGATGTTGATAGTTCTCTCTTGAACACTGTGAGGGGTCGGCCAGTTATGTCCCTTATGTGTAGTGGAAGCGTGTTGAACAGTCTCGGGCCTCTGATGTTGATAGTTCTCTCTTGAACACTGTGAGGGGTCGGCCAGTTATGTCCCTTATGTGTAGTGGAAGCGTATTGAACAGTCTCGGGCCTCTGATGTTGATAGTTCTCTCTTGAACACTGTGAGGGGTCGGCCAGTTATGTCCCTTATGTGTAGTGGAAGCGTGTTGAACAGTCTCGGGCCTCTGATGTTGATAGTTCTCTCTTGAACACTGTGAGGGGTCGGCCAGTTATGTCCCTTATGTGTAGTGGAAGCGTGTTGAACAGTCTCGGGCCTCTGATGTTGATAGTTCTCTCTTGAACACTGTGAGGGGTCGGCCAGTTATGTCCCTTATGTGTAGTGGAAGCGTGTTGAACAGTCTCGGGCCTCTGATGTTGATAGTTCTCTCTTGAACACTGTGAGGGGTCGGCCAGTTATGTCCCTTATGTGTAGTGGAAGCGTGTTGAACAGTCTCGGGCCTCTGATGTTGATAGTTCTCTCTTGAACACTGTGAGGGGTCGGCCAGTTATGTCCCTTATGTGTAGTGGAAGCGTGTTGAACAGTCTCGGGCCTCTGATGTTGATAGTTCTCTCTTGAACACTGTGAGGGGTCGGCCAGTTATGTCCCTTATGTGTAGCGGAAGCGTGTTGAACAGTCTCGGGCCTCTGATGTTGATAGTTCTCTCTTGAACACTGTGAGGGGTCGGCCAGTTATGTCCCTTATGTGTAGCGGAAGCGTGTTGAACAGTCTCGGGCCTCTGATGTTGATAGTTCTCTCTTGAACAGTGTGAGGGGTCGGCCAGTTATGTTCCTTATGTGTAGTGGAAGCGTGTTGAACAGTCTCGGGCCTCTGATGTTGATAGAGTTCTCTCTCAGAGTACCTGTTGCACCTCTGCTCTTCAACGGGGGTATTCTGCACATCCTGCCATGTCTTCTGGTCTCATGTGATGTTATTTCTGTGTGCAGGTTTGGGACCAGCCCCTCTAATATTTTCCACGTGTAAATTATTATGAATCTTTTTCGCGTACGTCCTAGAGAATACAGATTTAGAACTTTTAAAAGGTCTCAAAAATTAAGAGGACTTAGAGCGGATTCTAGCAGTAAAGGATCTTTGCACGCTCTCCAGGTCAGCAATTTCCCGTGACAGTGTCAGGAGCAGCCCGTGACAGTGTCAGGAGCAGCCCGTGACAGTGTCAGGAGCAGCAGCCCGTGACAGTGTCAGGAGCAGCAGCCCGTGACAGTGTCAGGAGCAGCAACCCGTGACAGTGTCAGGAGCAGCCCGTGACAGTGTCAGGAGCAGCAGCCCGTGACAGTGTCAGGAGCAGCAGCCCGTGACAGTGTCAGGAGCAGCAGCCCGTGACAGTGTCAGGAGCAGCAGCCCGTGACAGTGTCAGGAGCAGCAGCCCGTGACAGTGTCAGGAGCAGCAGCCCGTGACAGTGTCAGGAGCAGCAGCCCGTGACAGTGTCAGGAGCAGCAGCCCGTGACAGTGTCAGGAGCAGCAGCCCGTGACAGTGTCAGGAGCAGCAGCCCGTGACAGTGTCAGGAGCAGCAGCCCGTGACAGTGTCAGGAGCAGCAGCCCGTGACAGTGTCAGGAGCAGCAGCCCGTGACAGTGTCAGGAGCAGCAGCCCGTGACAGTGTCAGGAGCAGCAGCCCGTGACAGTGTCAGGAGCAGCAGCCCGTGACAGTGTCAGGAGCAGCAGCCCGTGACAGTGTCAGGAGCAGCAGCCCGTGACAGTGTCAGGAGCAGCAACCCGTGACAGTGTCAGGAGCAGCAACCCGTGACAGTGTCAGGAGCAGCAGCCCGTGACAGTGTCAGGAGCAGCAACCCGTGACAGTGTCAGGAGCAGCCCGTGACAGTGTCAGGAGCAGCCCGTGACAGTGTCAGGAGCAGCAACCCGTGACAGTGTCAGGAGCAGCCCGTGACAGTGTCAGGAGCAGCCCGTGACAGTGTCAGGAGCAGCCCGTGACAGTGGGGGCTCGTAGCCTGGTGGATAGCGCGCAGGACTCGTAATTCTGTGGCGCGGGTTCGATTCCCGCACGAGGCAGAAACAAATGGGCAAAGTTTCTTTCACCCTAAGTGCCCCTGTTGCCTAGCAGTAAATAGGTACCTGGGAGTTAGTCAGCTGTCACGGGCTCCTTCCTGGGGGGTGTGTGTGTGTGTGGTGTGGAAAAAAAAAAATAGTAGTTAGTAAACAGTTGATTGACAGTTGAGAGGCGGGCCGAAAGAGCAAAGCTCAACCCCCGTAAAAACACAACTAGTAAACACAACTAGTAAACACAACTAGTAAACACAACTAGTAAACACAACTAGTAAACACAACTAGTAAACACAACTAGTAAACACAACTAGTAAACACAGTGTCAGGAGAGAGGAGTATGGAGGTACTCGCCATAATGTCAGCGGCGCCAGACTCGCCTGGAAGAAGAAATTCAGATCTTTATCACGGGTGTCAACATTGTGTACTCACCTATTTGTACTCACCAATCTGTGCCTGCAGGATCGAGCTCTGACTCTTGGATCCCGCCTTTCGAGCCATCGGTTGTTTACAACAATGACTATGATCCTATGGTCAGTTAGCCACAGGGAATCATTTCATATATTAACAGAGCGAGTAGAATCTAGCCTTATTTTGCCCTAGTTATTAAGAATAATCATTAATAGATTCAGCTCTAGTTAGTAAATCTATCATGTTTACTGGAATTAATTTATACAGCCACGATTAGCAGCACCAGTGAATAGAATGATAAGCCGTATCTCCACTCTAAATCTTTTCTCGTTCATTTAATATCGTCTAAATTAATTGACTGCATTAGGAGAAAATAACTGTTGCCGTATAAAACATTCATTTATGAGGTACATATTCGTCATACCGTATTTCCTTCCATATTATAATACTCGGGATCCCAGCTCTGGCAGCTATCGCGCATGCGCCACCCAGAGGGTGGGGGGAGAGACAGGCGAGAACCGTCATTGTATAGCTTAAAATAAAATTTTGCCCCGAGGGGCGAGTTTATTGGGCAGAGCCACTCATCTTGTGAGTTGACACACCGCCATAGTGACAGTATTGGGCAGCGTCACTCATCTTGTGAGTTGACACACCGCCATAGTGACAGTATTGGTCAGCGTCACTCATCTTGTGAGTTGACACACCGCCATAGTGACAGTATTGGTCAGCGTCACTCATCTTGTGAGTTGACACACCGCCATAGTGACAGTATTGGGCAGCGCCACTCATCTTGTGAGTTGACACACCGCCATAGTGACAGTATTGGGCAGCGTCACTCATCTTGTGAGTTGACACACCGCCATAGTGACAGTATTGGGCAGCGTCACTCATCTTGTGAGTTGACACACCGCCATAGTGACAGTATTGGGCAGCGTCACTCATCTTGTGAGTGGACACACCGCCATAGTGACAGTATTGGGCAGCGCCACTCATCCTGTGAGTGGACACACCACCATAGTGACAGTATTGGTCAGCGCCACTCATCCTGTGAGTGGACACACCGCCATAGTGAGAGTATTGGGCAGCGCCACTCATCCTGTGAGTGGACACACCGCCATAGTGACAGTATTGGGCAGCGCCACTCATCCTGTGAGTGGACACACCGCCATAGTGACAGTATTGGGCAGCGCCACTCATCCTGTGAGTGGACACACCGCCATAGTGACAGTATTGGGCAGCGCCACTCATCCTGTGAGTGGACACACCGCCATAGTGACATTATTGGGCAGCGCCACTCATCTTGTGAGTGGACACACCGCCATAGTGACAGTATTGGGCAGCGCCACTCATCTTGTGAGTTGACACGCCGCCATAGTGACAGTATTGGGCAGCGCCACTCATCTTGTGAGTGGACACACCGCCATAGTGACAGTATTGGGCAGCGCCACTCATCCTGTGAGTGGACACACCGCCATAGTGACAGTATTGGGCAGCGCCACTCATCCTGTGAGTGGACACACCGCCATAGTGACAGTATTGGGCAGCGCCACTCATCCTGTGAGTGGACACACCGCCATAGTGACAGTATTGGGCAGCGCCACTCATCCTGTGAGTGGACACACCGCCATAGTGACAGTATTGGTCATCGTCACTCATCCTGTGAGTGGACACACCGCCATAGTGACAGTATTGGGCAGCGTCACTCATCCTGTGAGTGGACACACCGCCGTAGTGACAGTATTTGGCAGCGCCACTCATCCTGTGAGTGGATACACCGCCATAGTGACAGTATTGGGCAGCGCCACTCATCCTGTGAGTGGACACACCGCCATAGTGACAGTATTGGGCAGCGCCACTCATCCTGTGAGTGGACACACCGCCATAGTGACAGTATTGGGCAGCGCCACTCATCCTGCGAGTGAACACACCGCCATAGTGACAGTATTGGCCAGCGCCACTCATCCTGTGAGTGGACACACCGCCATAGTGACAGTATTGGGCAGCGCCACTCATCCTGTGAGTGGACACACCGCCATAGTGACAGTATTGGGCAGCGCCACTCATCCTGTGATTGGACACACCGCCATAGTGACAGTATTGGGCAGCGCCACTCATCCTGTGAGTGGACACACCGCCATAGTGACAGTATTGGGCAGCGCCACTCATCCTGTGAGTGGACACACCGCCATAGTGACAGTATTGGGCAGCTCCACTCATCCTGTGAGTGGACATACCGCCATAGTGACAGTATTGGGCAGCGCCACTCATCTTGTGAGTGAACACACCGCCATAGTGACAGTATTGGGCAGCGCCACTCATCCTGTGA
>NC_091167.1:22194895-22231855 GCF_040958095.1 Procambarus clarkii
TGAGTTTCCAGTTTCCACCCATGTCCCCTCGTTCTGTTATTATTACGTGTGAACATTTCGTCTATTTTCACTTTGTCAATTCCCCTGAGTATTTTATATGTCCCTATCATATCTCCTCTCTCCCTTCTTTTCTCTAGTGTCGTAAGGCTCAGTTCCCTCAGACGTTCTTTATATCATGTGTTATGTATATCATGTATATCACACACACACATGTATGTGTGTATGTACTCACCTAGTTGTGCTCGCGAGGGTTGAGCTCTGGCTCTTTGGTTCCGCCTCGTGCGGGAATTGAACCCGCGCCACAGAATTACGAGTCCTGCGCGCTATCCACCAGGCTACGAGGCCCCCTTCTCGTTCCCCCCGAGGAACTGACCCTGTCAATTCCTCTGAGAATCTTATATGTGGTGATCATGTCCCCTCTTACTCTTCTGTCACCCAGAGACGTGAGGTTTAGTTCCCGTAGTCTCTCCTCGTAGCTCATACCTCTTAGTTCGGGTACTAGTCTGGTGGCAAACCTTTGAACCTTTTCCAGTTTAGTCTTATGCTTGACTAGATATGGACTCCATGCTGGAGCCGCATACTCTAGGATTGGTCTGACATATGTGGTATATAATGTTCTGAAAGATTCCTTACACAAGGTTCTAAAGGCCGTTCTTATGTTAGCCAACCTGGCATATGCCGCTGATGTTATCCTCTTGATATGGGCTTCAGGTCTGGCGTGATATCAACCCCCTGGTCTTTCTCTCTCTCTCTGACTCTTGAAGTATTTCATCTCCCAGATGATACCTTGTATCTGGTCTCCTGCTTTCTACACCTATCTTCATTACATTACATTTGCTTGGATTAAACTCTAACAACCATTTGTTCGACCATTCCTGCAGCTTGTCCAGGTCTTCTTGAAGCCTCAAGCTGTCCTCCTCTGTCTTAATCCTTCTCATAATGTGTGCTACACTGTGGGAGAGTATGCTGCAGGACCAGGTAGAGTGTGCTACACTGTGGGAGAGTATGCTGCAGGAGCAGGTAGAGTGCTACACAGTGGGAGAGTATGCTGCAGGGACAGGTAGTGTGCTACACTGTGGGAGAGTATGCTGCAGGAGCAGGTAGAGTGCTACACTGTGGGAGAGTATGCTGCAGGAGCAGGTAGTGTGTGCTACACTGTGGGAGAGTATGCTGCAGGAGCAGGTAGAGTGCTACACTGTGGGAGAGTATGCTGCAGGAGCAGGTAGTGTGTGCTACACTGTGGGAGAGTATGCTGCAGGGACAGGTAGTGTGCTACACTGTGGGAGAGTATGCTGCAGGAGCAGGTAGTGTGTGCTACACTGTGGGAGAGTATGCTGCAGGGACAGGTAGAGTGCTACACTGTGGGAGAGTATGCTGCAGGAGCAGGTAGAGTGCTACACAGTGGGAGAGTATGCTGCAGGGACAGGTAGTGTGCTACACTGTGGGAGAGTATGCTGCAGGAGCAGGTAGAGTGCTACACTGTGGGAGAGTATGCTGCAGGAGCAGGTAGAGTGCTACACTGTGGGAGAGTATACTGCAGGACCAGGTAGAGTGTGCTACACTGTGGGAGAGTATGCTGCAGGACCAGGTAGAGTGTGCTACACTGTGGGAGAGTATGCTGCTGGAGCAGGTAGAGTGTACTACACTGTGGGAGAGTATGCTGCTGGACCAGGTAGAGTGTGCTACACTGTGGGAGAGTATGCTGCAGGAGCAGGTAGAGTGTGCTACACTGTGGGAGAGTATGCTGCAGGACCAGGTAGAGTGTGCTACACTGTGGGAGAGTATGCTGCTGGAGCAGGTAGAGTGTACTACACTGTGTGAGAGTATGCTGCAGGACCAGGTAGTGTGTGCTACACTGTGGGAGAGTATGCTGCAGGACCAGGTAGTGTGTGCTACACTGTGGGAGAGTATGCTGCAGGACCAGGTAGTGTGTGCTACACTGTGGGAGAGTATGCTGCAGGACAGGTAGAGTGTGCTACACTGTGGGAGAGTATGCTGCTGGAGCAGGTAGAGTGTGCTACACTGTGGGAGAGTATGCTGCTGGAGCAGGTAGAGTGTACTACACTGTGGGAGAGTATGCTGCTGGACCAGGTAGAGTGTGCTACACTGTGGGAGAGTATGCTGCAGGACCAGGTAGAGTGCTACACAGTGGGAGAGTATGCTGCAGGGACAGGTAGAGTGCTACACTGTGGGAGAGTATGCTGCAGGGACAGGTAGTGTGCTACACTGTGGGAGAGTATGCTGCAGGGACAGGTAGAGTGCTACACTGTGGGAGAGTATGCTGCAGGGACAGGTAGTGTGCTACACTGTGGGAGAGTATGCTGCAGGACCAGGTAGTGTGTGCTACACTGTGGGAGAGTATGCTGCAGGACCAGGTAGTGTGTGCTACACTGTGGGAGAGTATGCTGCAGGAGCAGGTAGAGTGCTACACTGTGGGAGAGTATGCTGCAGGACAGGTAGAGTGTGCTACACTGTGGGAGAGTATGCTGCAGGACCAGGTAGAGTGTGCTACACTGTGGGAGAGTATGCTGCTGGAGCAGGTAGAGTGTACTACACTGTGGGAGAGTATGCTGCTGGACCAGGTAGAGTGTGCTACACTGTGGGAGAGTATGCTGCAGGGACAGGTAGTGTGCTACACTGTGGGAGAGTATGCTGCAGGACCAGGTAGTGTGTGCTACACTGTGGGAGAGTATGCTGCAGGACCAGGTAGAGTGTGCTACACTGTGGGAGAGTATGCTGCTGGAGCAGGTAGAGTGTACTACACTGTGGGAGAGTATGCTGCTGGACCAGGTAGAGTGTGCTACACTGTGGGAGAGTATGCTGCAGGGACAGGTAGTGTGCTACACTGTGGGAGAGTATGCTGCAGGACCAGGTAGAGTGTGCTACACTGTGGGAGAGTATGCTGCTGGACCAGGTAGAGTGTGCTACACTGTGGGAGAGTATGCTGCTGGACCAGGTAGTGTGCTACACTGTGGGAGAGTATGCTGCAGGACCAGGTAGTGTGCTACACTGTGGGAGAGTATGCTGCAGGACCAGGTAGAGTGTGCTACACTGTGGGAGAGTATGCTGCAGGACCAGGTAGAGTGTGCTACACTGTGGGAGAGTATGCTGCAGGACCAGGTAGTGTGCTACACTGTGGGAGAGTATGCTGCAGGACCAGGTAGAGTGTGCTACACTGTGGGAGAGTATGCTGCAGGACCAGGTAGAGTGTGCTACACTGTGGGAGAGTATGCTGCAGGACCAGGTAGAGTGTGCTACACTGTGGGAGAGTATGCTGCTGGACCAGGTAGTGTGCTACACTGTGGGAGAGTATGCTGCAGGAGCAGGTAGTGTGTGCTACACTGTGGGAGAGTATGCTGCAGGACCAGGTAGAGTGTGCTACACTGTGGGAGAGTATGCTGCAGGACCAGGTAGTGTGTGCTACACTGTGGGAGAGTATGCTGCAGGAGCAGGTAGTGTGTGCTACACTGTGGGAGAGTATGCTGCAGGACCAGGTAGTGTGTGCTACACTGTGGGAGAGTATGCTGCTGGAGCAGGTAGAGTGTGCTACACTGTGGGAGAGTATGCTGCAGGACCAGGTAGAGTGTGCTACACTGTGGGAGAGTATGCTGCTGGAGCAGGTAGAGTGTGCTACACTGTGGGAGAGTATGCTGCTGGACCAGGTAGTGTGTGCTACACTGTGGGAGAGTATGCTGCTGGAGCAGGTAGAGTGTACTACACTGTGGGAGAGTATGCTGCAGGACCAGGTAGTGTGTGCTACACTGTGGGAGAGTATGCTGCAGGACCAGGTAGAGTGTGCTACACTGTGGGAGAGTATGCTGCTGGAGCAGGTAGAGAGTGCTACACTGTGGGAGAGTATGCTGCATTGACAGGTAGTGTGCTACACTGTGGGAGAGTATGCTGCAGGAGCAGGTAGAGTGTGCTACACTGTGGGAGAGTATGCTGCAGGACCAGGTAGAGTGTGCTACACTGTGGGAGAGTATGCTGCAGGACCAGGTAGAGTGTGCTACACTGTGGGAGAGTATGCTGCTGGAGCAGGTAGAGTGTGCTGGAAGGAGGTGATCCACCAGGAGCTGGTTGGGCCGTTGCGTCACTTCTTGACGCAACGGCCCCCCCCCCCCATCCCCCCCCACTCCCTACTCCCACGCATCCCCAAAAAATATATATAACTTGTAGATAAATGTAGAAATGAGTGGAATAATGTCTGTAGGACCACGTGACGTGAGGTGAGGGAGGTGAGGAAGACATTACTGGGAGGTGTGACCGGAGAGGAAGGGCTTGAAACACTTGTCGGGGGAGGAGTGATTTGTGTCTCTCTCAACCACTTCCTCCACCACCCTCACTGCCCCCCCCCCCATCTTACCCCCCCCCATCTTACCCCCCCCCCTCCCCCTCATTCACACACGCATCTCCCAGAATGAATAGACTCGTTCCTCTCAATGTTACCTTACTTGTTTAATGTTTACTGTTTGCGAGGGTTGAGCTTTGGCTCTTTGGTCCCGCCTCTCAACTGTCAATCAACTGGTGTACAGGTTCCTGAGCCTATTGGGCTCTATCATATCTACACTTGAAACTGTGTATGGAGTCAGCCTCCACCACATCACTGCCTAATGCATTCCATCCGTTAACTACTCGGACACTGAAAAAGTTCCTTCTAACGTCTCTGTGGCTCATGTGGGTACTCAGTTTCCACCTGTGTCCCCTTGTTCGCGTCCCACCAGTGTTGAATAGTTCATCTTTATCTACCCTGTCAATTCCTCAGAATTTTGTAGGTAGTAATCATGTCTCCCCTTACTCTTCTGTCTTCCAGTGTCGTAAGGTGCATTTCCCGCAGCCTTTCCTCGTAACTCATGCCTCTTAGTTCTGGGACTAGTCTAGTGGCATACCTCTGAACTTTTTCCAGCTCAATCTTGTTCTTGACAAAGTACGGGCTCCATGCTGGGGCCGCATACTCCAGGATTGGTCTTACATATGTGGTGTACAAGATTCTGAATGATTCCTTACACAGGTTCCTGAAGGCTGTTCTGATGTTAGCCAGCCTCGCATATGCCGCAGACGTTATTCTCTTTATGTGGGCTTCAGGAGACAGGTTTGGTGTGATATCAACTCCTAGATCTTTCTCTCTGTGTCTGGCCTTCTGTTTCGACCGCCTACTTTCACTACCTTACATTTACTCGAGTTGATCTTTAGTAGCCAACAAGTAGTAGCCTACTTAGTAGAACTCAACTTGTGTGTGCATTCACCTAGTTGTGCTTGCGGGGGTTGAGCTCTGCTCTTTCGGCCCGCCTCTCAACTGTCAATCAACTCTTTCTACTACTACCACTACTTCCCTCTTCCCCCTTCCCCCCCCCCCCCCACACACACACCAGGAAGCAGCCCGTGATGGCTGACTAACTCCCAAGTACCTATTTACTGCTAGGTAACAGGGGGCATAGGGTGAAAGAAACTCTGCCCATTGTTTCTTGCTGGCGCCCAGGATCGAACCCGGGACCACAAGATCACGTGTGCAGCGTGCTGTCCGCTCGGCCACCGGTGTGTGTGTGTGTGTGTGTGTGTGTGTATGTGAGTGAGTGTGTGTGTACTCACGTATTTGTACTCACCTATTTGTGCTTGCAGGATCGAGCATTGACTCTTGGATTCCGCCTTTCCAGCTATCGGTTGTTTACAGCAATGACTCCTGTCCCATTTCCCTATCATATCTAATTTTAAAATTATGAATAGAATTTGCTTCCACAACCTGTTCCTGAAGTGCATTCCATTTTCCCACTACTCTCACGCTAAAAGAAAACTTCCTAACATCTCTGTGACTCATCTGAGTTTCCAGTTTCCACCCATGTCCCCTCGTTCTGTTATTATTACGTGTGAACATTTCGTCTATTTCCACTTTGTCAATTCCCCTGAGTATTTTATATGTCCCTATCATATCTCCTCTCTCCCTTCTTTTCTCTAGTGTCGTAAGGTTCAGTTCCTTCAGACGCTCTTCATATCCCATCCCTCGTAACTCTGGGACAAGCCTCGTTGCAAACCTCTGAACCTTCTCTAGTTTCCTTATGTGTTTCTTCAGGTGGGGGCTCCATGATGGCGCGGCATACTCTAAGACGGGTCTCACGTAGGCAGTTTTTTTTTTATTATTATTATTTTCTACCACAAACGTGGCCAGACATTTACAATGCTAACCAGCATATATACATTTTCTTCTGTCCTCCATGGACAGGGTTAGAGAAGTGTTAAACATATAGTTCAAGGGTTTATTGAACAATCAACCACAGAAGGTGATTTGGTGCTTTTAAAATGCTAAGCTAACCTACATACGTAAATACATAGATACACAGATTTACGTATGTCCGACGTAAAGTGTTAGATGTGTCTTTTACATAGTGTCATTAACGTACATTTACAAAAGTGAAATGTAATTTTGATCAGCTTCCATATATACTTTATACCCATACATATACATACACACTCACACATATATGTACACATACATACATACTCATTGTGTACTGTCCTTTTGGTCGTCTATCACCTGATCCCATTTCCATAACTTTACATTTACTGGTGTTGAACTCCAGTAGCCATTTCCCTGACCATCTCTGCAACCTGTTTAGGTCCTCTTGGAAGACCTCATCTGTCACAATCCTCATCTGTCACAATCCTCATCTGTCACAACTCTTCTCATTAATTTTGCGTCATCCGCTAACATTGACATGTATGATTCCACTCCTGTAAACATATCATTTATGTAAATTAGAAAGAGGATTGGTCCCAGCACCGATCCTTGAGGTACTCCACTTGTTACTGTTCGCCAGTCCGACTTCTCGCCCCTTACCATTACCCTCTGGCTCCTTCCTGTTAGGTAGTTCCTCACCCATACTAGGGCCTTTCCGCTTACTCCTGCCTGCCTCTCAAGTTTGTATAGCAGTCTCATGTGCGGTACTGTACCAAAGGCCTTTTGGCAGTCAAGAAATATGCAGTCTGCCCAGCCTTCTCTGTCCTGCCTTATCCTTGTTACTTTGTCATAGAATTCAAAAAGGTTTGTTAGGCATGATTTCCCTGTCCAGAACCCATGTTGGTGCTTGTTAACAAACCCAATACTGTCCAGGTGCTCAACAAGTCTTAGCCTAATTATTCTTTCAAGTATTTTGCAGGGGATGCTTGTCAGTGATACGGGTCTGTAGTTAAATGCCTCCTCCCTATCCCCTTTCTTGAAAATCGGTACGACATTTGCCCACTTCCAGCAACTGGGCAATTCTCCCGACATAAGTGACTCATTAAAGATCATTGCTAGAGGCACGCTGAGAGCCTGCGCTGCCTCTTTTAGTATCCATGGTGATACTTTGTCAGGTCCAACCGCTTTAGTTGCATCCAGTGTTGTCAACTGTTTCATCACCTCCTCTGCTGTCATCTCTGTATCTGATAGTCTTCCATCTAATCTCTTCTAACAATGGCAGCCACTCAGGCTCGGTTGTGAACACTCCATGGAAACTTGCATTCAGTACCTCACAGATTTCCTTGTCGCTTTCTGTATATGCCCCCTCTATTTTCCTCAGTCTTGTCACTTGGTCCTTCACCGACATCTTCCTTCTTATATGGCTTTGTAGTAATTTAGGTTGCTTTTTCGCTTTGACTGCAATATCATTCTCATAATTTCTTTCCGACACTCGTCTTATGTTAATGTAATCATTCCTAGCTCTGTTACATCTAATCCTGTTGTCCTCTGTCCTTTGTCTTCTGTACTTCCTCCACTCCCTCCTGCTTCTCACCTTTGCTTCCTGACACTGTCTATTAAACCATGGGTTATTATATTCCCTCCTGCTTTTTTCCTTTATTGTTGGAATAAATCTCTCTTCAGCCTCCTTGCATTTCCATATGACTTGGTTCATCATATCCTGCACTGTTTTTCCTCTAATTTCTTCCTCCCACTGCACTTCTCCCAGGTAGTCCCTTATCCTTCTGGAGTCCCCTTTTCTGTAATCAAGTCTCCTTACTCGGACCTCTTGTCCTTGTGTGTGTGTGTGTGTGTGTGTGTGTGTGTGTGTGTGTGTGTGTGTGTGTGTGTGTGTGTGTGTGTGTGTGTGTGTGTGTGTGTGTGTGTGTGTGTGTACTCACCTATTTGTACTCACCTATTTGTGCTTGCGGGGGTTGAGCTTTGGCTCTTTGGTCCCGCCTCTCAACTGTCAATCAACTGGTGTACAGATTCCTGAGCCTACTGGGCTCCTTCATATCTACATTTAAAACTGTGTATGGAGTCAGCCTCCACCACATCACTGCCTAATGCATTCCATCCGTTAACTACTCTGACACTGACAAAGTTCCTTCTAACGTCTCTGTGGCTCATGTGAGTACTCAGTTTCCACCTGTGTCCCCTTGTTCGCGTCCCACCAGTGTTGAATAGTTTATCCTTGTTTACCCGGTCGATTCCTCTGAGGATTTTGTAGGTTGTGATCATGTCTCCCCTTACTCTTCTGTCTTCCAGTGTCGTAAGGTGCATTTCCCGCAGCCTTTCCTCGTAACTCATGCCTCATGTGTGTGTGTGTGCGCGTGCGTGTGTGCAAGGGGGAGGGAAGCCTACCGGACCCAGTACAAGAGGAAGGACAGAGGACCACAGGATCAGACGCAACAGAGCTAAGAAAAAATACATCAACATAAGAAGAGTATCGGAAAGAAATTATGAAAAACGCCAAATTTGCAATCAAAGCGAAAAATCCTCCAAAATGACTACACAGCCATATATATATATGAGGGAAATTGTCGGTGAACGACCAAGTGACAAGACTAAGGAGAACAACACTGGATCAAACTATACCAGTTGGACCAGACAATGTATCACCGTGGATACTTGGGTGTGAGGGGGTGAGGGGTGAGGGGTGAGGGTGTGAGGGGTGAGGGGTGAGGGTGTGAGAGGTGAGGGGTGTGAGGGTGTGAGGGGTGAGGGGTGAGGGTGTGAGGGGTGAGGGGTGAGGGTGTGAGAGGTGAGGGGTGTGAGGGTGTGAGGGGTGACGGGTGAGGGGGTGAGAGGTGAGGGGGCCAGCAGGTGAGGCAGGGGGCGCCGGCCAGTAAGGTGGAGAAAGGATTTATGGAGTAACTAGAGGAGGCGGCCACAACCCTTCCGGCGTGGGCGTCCCGGGGCGCCCCTTCCTCCCCGCCTCCGTCGTCCACGTGGGGTTGCTGCCGTCTGATAGTGCTTGCTGCCGTCTGTGAACGCTTGCTGCCGTCTGAGAGCGCTTGCTGCCGTCTGTGAGCGCTTGCTGCCGCCTGAGAGCGCTTGGAGCCGTCTGAGAGCGCTTGCTGCCGTCTGAGAGCGCTTGCTGCCGTCTGATAGTGCTTGCTGCCATCTGTGAACGCTTGCTGCCGTCTGAGAGCGCTTGCTGCCGTCTGTGAGCGCTTGCTGCCGCCTGAGAGCGCTTGGAGCCGTCTGAGAGCGCTTGCTGCCGTCTGAGAGCGCTTGCTGCCGTCTGAGAGTGCTTGCTGCCGTCTGATAGTGCTTGCTGCCGTCTGAGAGTGCTTGCTGCCGTCTGATAGTGCTTGCTGCCGTCTGTGAACGCTTGCTGCCGTCTGAGAGCGCTTGCTGCCGTCTGTGAACGCTTGCTGCCGTCTGATAGTGCTTGCTGCCGTCTGATAGTGCTTGCTGCCGTCTGTGAGCGCTTGCTGCCGTCTGATAGTGCTTGCTGCCGTCTGTGAACGCTTGCTGCCGTCTGAGAGCGCTTGCTGCCGTCTGAGAGCGCTTGCTGCCGTCTGAGAGCGCTTGCTGCCGTCTGTGAGCGCTTGCTGCCGTCTGAGAGCGCTTGCTGCCGTCTGAGAGCGCTTGCTGCCGTCTGAGAGCGCTTGCTGCCGTCTGTGAGCGCTTGCTGCCGTCTGAGAGCGCTTGCTGCCGTCTGAGAGCGCTTGCTGCCGTCTGTGAGCGCTTGCTGCCGTCTGTGAGCGCTTGCTGCCGTCTGAGAGCGCTTGCTGCCGTCTGTGAGCGCTTGCTGCCGTCTGTGAGCGCTTGCTGCCGTCTGAGAGTGCTTGCTGCCGTCTGATAGTGCTTGCTGCCGTCTGAGAGTGCTTGCTGCCGCCTGATAGTGCTTGCTGCCGTCTGTGAACGCTTACTGCCGTCTGAGAGCGCTTGCTGCCGTCTGTGAGCGCTTGCTGCCGTCTGATAGTGCTTGCTGCCGTCTGTGAACGCTTGCTGCCGTCTGAGAGCGCTTGCTGCCGTCTGTGAACGCTTTCTGCCGTCTGAGAGTGCTTGCTGCCGTCTGTGAGCGCTTGCTGCCGTCTGATAGTGCTTGCTGCCGTCTGTGAGCGCTTGCTGCCGTCTGATAGTGCTTGCTGCCGTCTGATAGTGCTTGCTGCCGTCTGTGAGCGCTTGCTGCCGTCTGATAGTGCTTGCTGCCGTCTGATAGTGCTTGCTGCCGTCTGTGAACGCTTGCTGCCGTCTGAGAGCGCTTGCTGCCGTCTGTGAACGCTTGCTGCCGTCTGATAGTGCTTGCTGCCGTCTGATAGTGCTTGCTGCCGTCTGTGAGCGCTTGCTGCCGTCTGATAGTGCTTGCTGCCGTCTGTGAGCGCTTGCTGCCGTCTGTGAGCGCTTGCTGCCGTCTGATAGTGCTTGCTGCCGTCTGATAGTGCTTGCTGCCGTCTGTGAGCGCTTGCTGCCGTCTGATAGTGCTTGCTGCCGTCTGTGAACGCTTGCTGCCGTCTGAGAGCGCTTGCTGCCGTCTGTGAACGCTTGCTGCCGTCTGATAGTGCTTGCTGCCGTCTGATAGTGCTTGCTGCCGTCTGTGAGCGCTTGCTGCCGTCTGATAGTGCTTGCTGCCGTCTGATAGTGCTTGCTGCCGTCTGTGAACGCTTGCTGCCGTCTGAGAGCGCTTGCTGCCGTCTGAGAGCGCTTGCTGCCGTCTGAGAGCGCTTGCTGCCGTCTGATAGTGCTTGCTGCCGTCTGTGAACGCTTGCTGCCGTCTGATAGTGCTTGCTGCCGTCTGTGAGCGCTTGCTGCCGTCTGATAGTGCTTGCTGCCGTCTGATAGTGCTTGCTGCCGTCTGTGAGCGCTTGCTGCCGTCTGAGAGCGCTTGCTGCCGTCTGTGAGCGCTTGCTGCCGTCTGAGAGCGCTTGCTGCCGTCTGTGAGCGCTTGCTGCCGTCTGTGAGCGCTTGCTGCCGTCTGAGAGCGCTTGCTGCCGTCTGTGAGCGCTTGCTGCCGTCTGTGAGCGCTTGCTGCCGTCTGAGAGTGCATGCTGCCGTCTGTGAGCGCATGCTGCCGTCTGAGAGCGCTTGCTGCCGTCTGAGAGCGCTTGCTGCCGTCTGTGAGCGCTTGCTGCCGTCTGAGAGCGCTTGCTGCCATCTGTGAGCGCTTGCTGCCGTCTGAGAGCGCTTGCTGCCGTCTGAGAGCGCTTGCTGCCGTCTGTGAGCGCTTGCTGCCGTCTGTGAGCGCTTGCTGCCGTCTGAGAGTGCTTGCTGCCGTCTGTGAGCGCTTGCTGCCGTCTGAGAGCGCTTGCTGCCGTCTGTGAGCGCTTGCTGCCATCTGTGAGCGCTTGCTGCCGTCTGAGAGCGCTTGCTGCCGTCTGTGAGCGCTTGCTGCCGTCTGTGAGCGCTTGCTGCCGTCTGAGAGCGCTTGCTGCCGTCTGTGAGCGCTTGCTGCCGTCTGTGAGCGCTTGCTGCCGTCTGAGAGTGCTTGCTGCCGTCTGAGAGCGCTTGCTGCCGTCTGAGAGCGCTTGCTGCCGTCTGAGAGTGCTTGCTGCCGTCTGTGAGCGCTTGCTACCGTCTGAGAGTGCTTGCTGCCGTCTGTGAGCGCTTGCTGCCGCCTGAGAGTGCTTGCTGCCGTCTGAGAGCGCTTGCTGCCGTCTGAGAGTGCTTGCTGCCGTCTGAGAGCGCTTGCTGCCGTCTGAGAGCGCTTGCTGCCGTCTGAGAGAGCTTGCTGCCGTGTGAGAGAGCTTGCTGCCGTCTGAGAGAGCTTGCTGCCGTGTGAGAGAGCTTGCTGCCGTGTGAGAGAGCTTGCTACCGTCTGAGAGAGCTTGCTGCCGTCTGAGAGCTCTTGCTACCGTCTGAGAGCTCTTGCTACCGTCTGAGAGAGCTTGCTACTGTCTGAGAGCGCTTGCTACCGTCTAAGAGCGCTTGCTACCGTCCATGCCGGAATCGTCATACTGTCTATGGCTGGGACGGCGTCCAGACGACAGTAGCTTAGTGTTGACGACATGCAGAGACGGGCAGAGTGTGATCCAGGAAGCTGTTGTGCTCCAGCGACGGCATGAGGCAGACGTCAGCCCGAGGCCAGCATCTGGGGAGGCTGGAGCAGACGGTAGGTCCTGGCGAGTGCCTGGGGAGGGTCTGGGGTCAAGGGTTAACCCGGGAGGGTGCCAGGAGTGCCAGGAAGGCCAGGGGTCGAGCCCCGGGGAGCGTGCCACTCACCTCACACCTCCCGTCTGGTGAGTGGCAGCGTGTGGCTGGCTGGTTATGAGGTGTGAGGGACGGTGAGTGGTGCTGCCCAATACTGTCACTATGGCAGTGTGTCCACTCACAGGATGAGTGGCGCTGCCCAATACTGTCACTATGGCGGTGTGTCCACTCACAGGATGAGTGGCGCTGCCCAATACTGTCACTATGGCGGTGTGTCCACTCACAGGATGAGTGGCGCTGCCCAATACTGTCACTATGGCGGTGTGTCCACCCACAGGATGAGTGGCGCTGCCCAATACTGTCACTATGGCGGTGTGTTCACTCACAGGATGAGTGGTGCTGCCCAATACTGTCACTATGGCGGTGTGTTCACTCACAGGATGAGTGGTGCTGCCCAATACTGTCACTATGGCGGTGTGTCCACTCACAGGATGAGTGGTGCTGCCCAATACTGTCACTATGGCGGTGTGTTCACTCACAGGATGAGTGGTGCTGCCCAATACTGTCACTATGGCGGTGTGTCCACTCACAGGATGAGTGGCACTGCCCAATACTGTCACTATGGCAGTGTGTCCACTCACAGGATGAGTGGCACTGCCCAATATTGTCACTTTGGCGGTGTGTCCACTCACAGGATGAGTGACGCTGCCCAATACTGTCACTATGGCGGTGAGTTCACTCACAGGATGAGTGGCGCTGCCCAATACTGTCACTATGGCGGTGTGTCCACTCACAGGATGAGTGACGCTGCCCAATACTGTCACTATGGCGGTGTGTCCACTCACAGGATGAGTGGCGCTGCCCAATACTGTCACTATGGCAGTGTGTCCACTCACAGGATGAGTGACGCTGTCCAATACTGTTACTATGGCAGTGTGTCCACTCACAGGATGAGTGGCGCTGCCCAATACTGTCACTACGGCGGTGAGTTCACTCACAGGATGAGTGGCGCTGCCCAATACTGTCACTATGGCGGTGTGTCCACTCACAGGATGAGTGGCGCTGCCCAATACTGTCACTATGGCGGTGAGTTCACTCACAGGATGAGTGGCGCTGCCCAATACTGTCACTATGGCGGTGTGTCCACTCACAGGATGAGTGGCGCTGCCCAATACTGTCACTATGGCGGTGTGTCCACTCACAGGATGAGTGGGCTGCCCAATACTGTCACTATGGCGGTGTGTCCACTCACAGGATGAGTGGCGCTGCCCAATACTGTCACTATGGCGGTGTGTCCACTCACAGGATCAGTGGGCTGCCCAATACTGTCACTATGGCGGTGTGTCCACTCACAGGATGAGTGGTGCTGCCCAATACTGTCACTATGGCGGTGTGTCCACTCACAGGATGAGTGGCGCTGCCCAATACTGTCACTATGGCAGTGTGTCCACTCACAGGATGAGTGGCGCTGCCCAATACTGTCACTATGGCGGTGTGTCCACTCACAGGATGAGTGGCGCTGCCCAATACTGTCACTATGGCGGTGTGTCCGCTCACAGGATGAGTGGCGCTGCCCAATACTGTCACTATGGCGGTGTGTCCACTCACAGGATGAGTGGCGCTACCCAATACTGTCACTATGGCGGTGTGTCCGCTCACAGGATGAGTGGCGCTGCCCAATACTGTCACTATGGCGGTGTGTCCACTCACAGGATGAGTGGCGCTGCCCAATACTGTCACTATGGCAGTGTGTCCACTCACAGGATGAGTGGGCTGCCCAATACTGTCACTATGGCGGTGTATCCACTCACAGGATGAGTGGCGCTGTCCAATACTGTCACTATGGCGGTGTGTCCACTCACAGGATGAGTGACGCTGCCCAATACTGTCACTATAGCGGTGTGTCCACTCACAGGATGAGTGGCGCTGCCCAATACTGTCACTATGGCGGTGTGTCCGCTAACAGGATGAGTGGCACTGCCCAATACTGTCACTATGGCGGTGTGTCCACTCACAGGATGAGTGGCGCTGCCTAATACTGTCACTATGGCGGTGTGTCCACTCACAGGATGAGTGGCGCTGCCCAATACTGTCACTATGGCGGTGTGTCCACTCACAAGATGAGTGGCGCTGCCCAATACTGTCACTATGGCGGTGTGTCCGCTCACAGGATGAGTGGCGCTGCCCAATACTGTCACTATGGCGGTGTGTCCACTCACAAGATGAGTGGCGCTGCCCAATACTGTCACTATGGCGGTGTGTCCAATCTTCATTATACGAATGTATATGTATGTATGTATGTATGTATGTATGTATGTATGTATGTATGTATGTATGTATGTATGTATGTATAATGTACCTAATAGCCAGAACGCACTACTTGGCCTAGTATGCAAGGCCCGATTTGTCTAACAGGCCGAGTTTTCCTGAAATTGTTTATTGTAGTAAATTTGTGTCTTAAGAAATATTAATGTTTTTCATAATATTATATACGATTATATTTTTTGAATCAAGTTAAAACTAACGTTGAAATATGACCAAACAGAACGTAACGAAACGTAACGAAAGGTAACAGAACGTAACGAAACGTAACAGAACGTAACGAAACATAACCGAACGTAACGAAACGTAACGAAACGTAACAGAA
The DNA here is from genome assembly GCF_040958095.1 of Procambarus clarkii. NCBI lineage: Eukaryota > Metazoa > Arthropoda > Malacostraca > Decapoda > Cambaridae > Procambarus > Procambarus clarkii. The sequence continues at coordinate 22,209,850 of NC_091167.1, forward strand.
CGTAACGAAACGTAACAGAAAGTAACGAAACGTAACAGAACGTAACGAAACGTAACGAAACGTAACAGAACGTAACGAAACGTAACCGAACGTAACGAAACGTAACAGAACGTAACGAAACGTAACGAAACGTAACCGAACGTAACGAAACGTAACCGAACGTAACGAAACGTAACAGAACGTAACGAAACGTAACGAAACGTAACCGAACGTAACAGAACGTAACGAAACGTAACGAAACGTAACCGAACGTAACGAAACGTAACCGAACGTAACGAAACGTAACAGAACGTAACGAAACGTAACGAAACGTAACCGAACGTAACGAAACGTAACCGAACGTAACGAAACGTAACAGAACGTAACGAAACGTAACAGAACGTAACGAAACGTAACGAAACGTAACCGAACGTAACGAAACGTAACAGAACGTAACGAAACGTAACGAAACGTAACGAAACGTAACGAAACGTAACCGAACGTAACGAAACGTAACAGAACGTAACGAAACGTAACAGAACGTAACGAAACGTAACGAAACGTAACGAAACGTAACCGAACGTAACGAAACGTAACCGAACGTAACGAAACGTAACAGAACGTAACGAAACGTAACAGAACGTAACGAAACGTAACGAAACGTAACCGAACGTAACGAAACGTAACGAAACGTAACGAAACGTAACCGAACGTAACGAAACGTAACAGAACGTAACGAAACGTAACATTACGTAACGAAACGTAACAGAACGTAACGAAACGTAACAGAACGTAACGAAACGTAACAGAACGTAACGAAACGTAACAGAACGTAACGAAACGTAACAGAACATAACGAAACGTAACGAAACGTAACAGAACGTAACGAAACGTAACAGAACGTAACAGAACGTAACGGAACGTAACAGAAGGTAACGGAACGTAACAGAAGGTAACGGAACGTAACAGAAGGTAACGGAACGTAACAGAAGGTAACGGAACGTAACAGAAGGTAACGGAACGTAACAGACTGTAACGGAAAGTAACAGAAGGTAACGGAACGTAACAGAAGGTAACGGAACGTAACAGAAGGTAACGGAACGTAACAGAAGGTAACGGAACGTAACAGAAGGTAACGGAACGTAACAGAACGTAACGCAACGTAACAGAAGGTAACGGAACGTAACAGAAAGTAACAGAACGTAACAGAAAGTAACAGAACGTAACAGAAAGTAACAGAACGTAACAGAAAGTAACAGAACGTAACAGGAGGTAACAAAGTAACAGAACGTAACGGAAAGTAACAGAATGTAACAGAACGTAACAGAAAGTAACAAAGTAACAGAACGTAACAGAAAGTAACAAAGTAACAGAACGTAACAGAAAGTAACAGAATGTAACAGAACGTAACAAAGTAACAGAAAGTAACAGAACGTAACAGAAAGTAACAAAGTAACAGAACGTAACAGAAAGTAACAGAATGTAACAGAAAGTAACAAAGTAACAAAAAGTAACAACGTAACAGAAAGTAACAAAGTAACAGAAAGTAACAGAACGTAACAGAAAGTAACAGAATGTAACAGAACGTAACAAAGTAACAGAAAGTAACAAAGTAACAAAGTAACATAAAGTAACAGAAAGTAACATAACGTAACAGGAGGTAACAAAGTAACAGAACGTAACGGAAAGTAACAGAATGTAACAGAACGTAACAGAAAGTAACAAAGTAACAGAAAGTAACAGAATGTAACAGAACGTAACAAAGTAACAGAAAGTAACACAAAGTAACAAAGTAACAGAAAGTAACAGAAAGTAACCTAACCTAACAACGGAACGTAACGGAACAAAGTAAGTCATGTTCATAATACAATATAATAAGATTCACTCATATACAAAAAATCATTTTTAATGAGTATCACTCTGCCTGTTAGGCAAATCGGGTCTTGCATACTAGGCCAAGTTGAGCGTCTTGGCAAGACTTAAATATTTATACGTGTCACCCACACCTGGTTCAACTGTGGGGGACCCCAAGCCTCGGGGAAGAGAATAAAAAGCATTCACGGTAAATTTCCTTCTCCTACCACCCTTTATTATTATTTTTATTATTATTCATAATGTATAGATACAGGAGAGAGTGAAGAAGAGGCTATACCGGGGAGGGGAGGTGAGTATCTTGTCAATAAGGTCCAAAATGGCAGCATTACACGAGTGACGCAGCTAGGTGATTACCCGTCTTGGTAGTTAGTCCTAAGACCTAACTGTTTAGCTCTCACAGGTAAGGTGAGAGGGGCGTCACTCACCCAGGTAAGGTGAGAGGGAGCGTCACTCACCCAGGTAGGGTGAGAGGGGCGTCACTCACCCAGGTAAGGTGAGAGGGGCGTCACTCACCCAGGTAGGGTAAGGGGGCGTCACTCACCCAGGTAGGGTGAGAGGGGGCGTCACTCACCCAGGTAGGGTGAGAGGGGCGTCACTCACCCAGGTAGGGTGAGAGGGGGCGTCACTCACCCAGGTAGGGTGAGAGGGGCGTCACTCACCCAGGTAGGGTGAGAGGGGCGTCACTCACCCAGGTAGGGTAAGGGGGCGTCACTCACCCAGGTAGGGGTGAGAGGGGCGTCACTCACCCAGGTAGGGTGAGAGGGGCGTCACTCACCCAGGTAGGGTAAGGGGGCGTCACTCACCCAGGTAGGGTGAGAGGGGGCGTCACTCACCCAGGTAGGGTGAGAGGGGCGTCACTCACCCAGGTAGGGTAAGGGGGCGTCACTCACCCAGGTAGGGTAAGGGGGCGTCACTCACCCAGGTAGGGTGAGAGGGGGCGTCACTCACCCAGGTAGGGTGAGAGGGGCGTCACTCACCCAGGTAGGGTGAGAGGGGCGTCACTCACCCAGGTAGGGTGAGAGGGGCGTCACTCACCCAGGTAGGATGAGAGGGGACGTCACTCACCCAGGTAGGGTGAGAGGGGGTGTCACTCACCCAGGTAGGGTGAGAGGGGGCGTCATTCACCCAGGTAGGGTGAGAGGGCGTCACTCACCCAGGTAGGGTGAGAGGGGCGTCACTCACCCAGGTAGGGTGAGAGGGGCGTCACTCACCCAGGTAGGGTGAGAGGGGGTGTCACTCACCCAGGTAGGGTGAGGGGGCGTCACTCACCCAGGTATGGTGAGAGGGCGTCACTCACCCAGGTAGGGTGAGAGGGGCGTCACTCACCCAGGTAGGGTGAGAGGGGCGTCACTCACCCAGGTAGGGTGAGAGGGGGTGTCACTCACCCAGGTAGGGTAAGGGGCGTCACTCACCCAGGTAGGGTAAGGGGGCGTCACTCACCCAGGTAGGGTGAGAGGGGGCGTCACTCACCCAGGTAGGGTGAGAGGGGCGTCACTCACCCAGGTAGGGTGAGAGGGGGCGTCACTCACCCAGGTAGGGTGAGAGGGGGCGTCACTCACCCAGGTAGGGTGAGAGGGGCGTCACTCACCCAGGTAGGGTGAGAGGGGCGTCACTCACCCAGGTAAGGTGAGAGGGGGCGTCACTCACCCAGGTAGGGTGAGAGAGGGCGTCACTCACCCAGGTAGGGTGAGAGGGCGTCACTCACCCAGGTAGGGTGAGAGGGCGTCACTCACCCAGGTAGGGTGAGAGGGGCGTCACTCACCCAGGTAGGGTAAGGGGGTGTCACTCACCCAGGTAGGGTGAGAGGGGCCGTCACTCACCCAGGTAGGGTGAGAGGGCGTCACTCACCCAGGTAGGGTGAGAGGGCGTCACTCACCCAGGTAGGGTGAGAGGGCGTCACTCACCCAGGTAGGGGTCAGGGGCCGTCACTCACCCAGGTAGGGGTGAGGGGCCGTCACTCACCCAGGTAGGGGTCAGGGGCCGTCACTCACCCAGGTAGGGGTGAGGGGCCGTCACTCACCCAGGTAGGGGTCAGGGGCCGTCACTCACACAGGGTGCAGGCCATCTTGCCGTCAACATGATTTACGACATCTCGTCGTGTTTACATCTTGAAGGTGTTTGTGTCTCTCCTCCACGACCACCTTTTTGGCCAGCTGTTTATGGCGGGTGATCCCCCCCCCCCCCAGGAGTGACTGGTGACACGCCGTCACTGTCAGACAGTGACGCGTCACTCACTACGGACCTCACACCACCGCGATGTGCACTCCTCGCTCCTCAAGGCTCACACCATCAACTGAATTAGTCCAGTGTTGCCAGATTCACGAAGCAGTTACGCAAGTACTTACGAACGTGTACATCTTTCCTCAATCTTTAACGGCTTTGGTTACATTTATTAAACAGTTTACAAGCATGAAAACTTGCCAATCAACTGTTGTTATTGTTATAAACAGCCTCCTGGTGCTTCCCAGCTCATTAACTGTTTAATAATTGTCAACAAAGCCGCCAGAGATTGATAAAAGATGTACAGGTTCGTAAGTGCTTTCGTGAATCTGGCCCCAGTCACCACCAACACACGCTACATCAAAACATTACAATTCCTGGCTCCTTATTTTCATATATACATTTACATTATAACTTGGGCGCCCATAAAAGATGTATATAATAATGAGACTATTTCAGATTAATTATTAAATGAGGCTGTTACATTTGCTGAGGTGGTTAAGGCCAAGCCGGGGCTGAGCGGACGGGTCTGGACAAGTCTGGGGTGTTTGGCCGGGGGGCAGGGGTGTTCGGCCGGGCGGGGGTGTTCGGCCAGGGGCGGGGGTGTTCGGCCGGGGGGCAGGGGTGTTCAGCCGGGCGGGGGTGTTCAGCCAGGCGGGGGTGTTCGGCCGGGCGGAGGTGTTCGGCCAGGCGGGGGTGTTCAGCCGGGCGGGAGTGTTCGGCCGGGCAGGGGTGTTCATCCAGGCGGGGGTGTTCAGCCAGGCGGGGGTGTTCGGCCAGGCGGGGGTGTTCAGCCGGGCGGGGGTGTTCAGCCAGGCGGGGGTGTTCAGCCAGGCGGGGGTGTTCAGCCAGGCGGGGGTGTTCAGCCAGGCGGGGGTGTTCAGCCAGGCGGGGGTGTTCAGCCGGGCGGGGGTGTTCAGCCAGGCGGGGGTGTTCAGCCAGGCGGGGGTGTTCAGCCAGGCGGGGGTGTTCAGCCGGGCGGGGGTGTTCGGCCGGGCAGGGGTGTTCATCCAGGCGGGGGTGTTCAGCCAGGCGGGGGTGTTCGGCCAGGCGGGGGTGTTCGGCCAGGCGGGGGTGTTCGGCCAGGCGGGGGTGTTCGGCCAGGCGGGGGTGTTCGGCCAGGGGCGGGGGTGTTCGGCCGGGGGGCGGGGGTGTGCGGCCAGGGGCGGGGGTGGTAACAATGCCCAACTCACAAAGTTCTCACACTAATCTTGGCAGTCAAACCCTTCCAACTGGACCAGGCGAACCTCCGGGCCTCATACAGCTGTAGCGGGCCCCTGCTCTCTGTGGCCCCTACACCAGTGTATCTGTGGTCCCTACACCAGTGTATCTGTGGTCCCTACACCAGTGTGTCTGTGGTCCCTACACCAGTGTATCTGTGGCCCCTACACCAGTGTATCTGTGGTCCCTACACCAGTGTGTCTGTGGCCCCTACACCAGTGTGTCTGTGGCCCCTACACCAGTGTATCTGTGGCCCCTACACCAGTGTATCTGTGGCCCCTACACCAGTGTCTGTGGCCTCACACTCACTACCTCCGCCCAACACTCATCTTATTACGGAAGGCTCAATAAATAAACACTAACAAGCGGGTTAGTCGTGTTGATATTGACAAGGTTTAGTTATTAAAGTCTCAACGGCGCCCACCTGAAATGAGTATTTATTTCTTAATTTAAATAAAGAACCTGACTTTAAATTATGTTCAATATAGTGCCTATAAATACACATAGTTTATTTACAATTTTCCCTATACTTTAGCAGCCTAGCTGAAATATTTACAATTTCCCTTAAACCTTAGCAGCCTAACTTAAATATTTACAATTTCCCTTATACCTTAGCAGCCTAACTTGAATATTTACAATTTCCCTTATACCTTAGCAGCCTAACTTAAATATTTACAATTTCCCTTATACCTTAGCAGCCTAACTTAAATATTTACAATTTCCCTTACACCTTAGCAGCCTAACTTAAATATTTACAATTTCCCTTACACCTTAGCAGCCTAACTTAAATATTTACAATTTCCCTTACACCTTAGCAGCCAAACTTACATATGCCAGTTTTTCTTGATTGTGTCTAAAGTTGAACTAAGTTTAATTTTACTTGAAAATTAATGGAAGCAATATACCAGGCTAGACTTATCAGCGGAACCACTACTTGTTACGACTGAAGAGTGGTTCAGTTGTTAGGACCTGCCAGTGTAACCGCTGGGTACTGATGTTACTGTGGGATGTTGTTGTTGGGTACTGATGTTACTGTGGGATGTTGTTGGGTACTGATGTTACTGTGGGATGTTGTTGGGTACTGATGTTACTGTGGGGTATTGTTGGGTACTGATGTTACTGTGGGGTGTTGTTGTTGGGTACTGATGTTACTGTGGGATGTTGTTGTTGGGTACTGATGTTACTGTGGGATGTTGTTGTTGGGTTCTGATGTTACTGTGGGATGTTGTTGGGTACTGATGTTACTGTGGGATGTTGTTGTTGGGTACTGATGTTACTGTGGGGTATTGTTGGGTACTGATGTTACTGTGGGGTGTTGTTGTTGGGTACTGATGTTACTGTGGGATGTTGTTGTTGGGTACTGATGTTACTGTGGGATGTTGTTGTTGGGTACTGATGTTACTGTGGGATGTTGTTGGGTACTGATGTTACTGTGGGATGTTGTTGTTGGGTACTGATGTTACTGTGGGATGTTGTTGTTGGGTACTGATGTTACTGTGGGATGTTGTTGTTGGGTACTGATGTTACTGTGGGATGTTGTTGTTGGGTACTGATGTTACTGTGGGATGTTGTTGTTGGGTACTGATGTTACTGTGGGATGTTGTTGGGTACTGATGTTACTGTGGGGTGTTGTTGTTGGGTACTGATGTTACTGTGGGATGTTGTTGTTGGGTACTGATGTTACTGTGGGGTGTTGTTGGGTACTGATGTTACTGTGGGGTGTTGTTGTTGGGTACTGATGTTACTGTGGGGTGTTGTTGTTGAGTACTGATGTTACTGTGGGGTGTTGTTGGGTACTGATGTTACTGTGGGGTGTTGTTGGGTACTGATGTTACTGTGGGATGTTGTTGTTGAGTACTGATGTTACTGTGGGAAGTTCGTTGTTGGGTACTGATGTTACTGTGGGATGTTGTTGTTGGGTACTGATGTTACTGTGGGGTGTTGTTGGGTACTGATGTTACTGTGGGATGTTGTTGTTGGGTACTGATGTTACTGTGGGAAGTTCGTTGTTGGGTACTGATGTTACTGTGGGATGTTGTTGTTGGGTACTGATGTTACTGTGGGATGTTGTTGTTGGGTACTGATGTTACTGTGGGATGTTGTTGTTGGGTACTGATGTTACTGTGGGGTGTTGTTGGGTACTGATGTTACTGTGGGATGTTGTTGTTGGGTACTGATGTTACTGTGGGATGTTGTTGGGTACTGATGTTACTGTGGGGTGTTGTTGTTGGGTACTGATGTTACTGTGGGATGTTGTTGTTGGGTACTGATGTTACTGTGGGATGTTGTTGGGTACTGATGTTACTGTGGGATGTTGTTGTTGGGTACTGATGTTACTGTGGGGTGTTGTTGTTGGGTACTGATGTTACTGTGGGGTGTTGTTGTTGGGTACTGATGTTACTGTGGGATGTTGTTGTTGGGTACTGATGTTACTGTGGGATGTTGTTGTTGGGTACTGATGTTACTGTGGGGTGTTGTTGTTGGGTACTGATGTTACTGTGGGATGTTGTTGTTGGGTACTGATGTTACTGTGGGATGTTGTTGGGTACTGATGTTACTGTGGGATGTTGTTGGGTACTGATGTTACTGTGGGATGTTGTTGTTGGGTACTGATGTTACTGTGGGATGTTGTTGTTGGGTACTGATGTTACTGTGGGATGTTGTTGTTGGGTACTGATGTTACTGTGGGATGTTGTTGTTGGGTACTGATGTTACTGTGGGATGTTGTTGTTGGGTACTGATGTTACTGTGGGATGTTGTTGTTGGGTACTGATGTTACTGTGGGGTGTTGTTGTTGGGTACTGATGTTACTGTGGGATGTTGTTGGGTACTGATGTTACTGTGGGATGTTGTTGTTGGGTACTGATGTTACTGTGGGATGTTGTTGTTGGGTACTGATGTTACTGTGGGGTGTTGTTGTTGGGTACTGATGTTACTGTGGGGTGTTGCTGGGTACTGATGTTACTGTGGGATGTTGTTGGGTACTGATGTTACTGTGGGATGTTGTTGTTGGGTACTGATGTTACTGTGGGATGTTGTTGGGTACTGATGTTACTGTGGGGTGTTGTTGGGTACTGATGTTACTGTGGGATGTTGTTGGGTACTGATGTTACTGTGGGGTGTTGTTGTTGGGTACTGATGTTACTGTGGGATGTTGTTTGGTACTGATGTTACTGTGGGATGTTGTTGTTGGGTACTGATGTTACTGTGGGATGTTGTTGGGTACTGATGTTATTGTGGGGTGTTGTTGTTGGGTACTGATGTTACTGTGGGATGTTGTTGTTGGGTACTGATGTTACTGTGGGATGTTGTTGTTGGGTACTGATGTTACTGTGGGGTGTTGTTGTTGGGTACTGATGTTACTGTGGGATGTTGTTGTTGTGTACTGATGTTACTGTGGGATGTTGTTGGGTACTGATGTTACTGTGGGATGTTGTTGTTGGGTACTGATGTTACTGTGGGATGTTGTTGTTGTGTACTGATGTTACTGTGGGATGTTGTTGTTGTGTACTGATGTTACTGTGGGATGTTGTTGGGTACTGATGTTACTGTGGGATGTTGTTGTTGGGTACTGATGTTACTGTGGGATGTTGTTGGGTACTGATGTTACTGTGGGATGTTGTTGTTTGGTACTGATGTTACTGTGGGATTTGTTGTTGGGTACTGATGTTACTGTGGGATGTTGTTGGGTACTGATGTTACTGTGGGATGTTGTTGTTGGGTACTGATGTTACTGTGGGATGTTGTTGGGTACTGATGTTACTGTGGGATGTTGTTGGGTACTGATGTTACTGTGGGATGTTGTTGGGTACTGATGTTACTGTGGGATGTTGTTGGGTACTGATGTTACTGTGGGATGTTGTTGTTGGGTACTGATGTTACTGTGGGATGTTGTTGGGTACTGATGTTACTGTGGGATGTTGTTGTTGGGTACTGATGTTACTGTGGGATGTTGTTGTTGGGTACTGATGTTACTGTGGGATGTTGTTGTTGTGTACTGATGTTACTGTGGGATGTTGTTGGGTACTGATGTTACTGTGGGATGTTGTTGGGTACTAATGTTACTGTGGGAAGTTCGTTGTTGGGTACTGATGTTACTGTGGGATGTTGGTGGGTACTGATGTTACTGTGGGATGTTGTTGGGTACTGATGTTACTGTGGGATGTTGTTGGGTACTGATGTTACTGTGGGATGTTGTTGGGTACTGATGTTACTGTGGGATGTTGTTGGGTACTGATGTTACTGTGGGATGTTGTTGTTGGGTACTGTTGTTACTGTGGGATGTTGTTGGGTACTGATGTTACTGTGGGATGTTGTTGTTGGGTACTGATGTTACTGTGGGATGTTGTTGTTGGGTACTGATGTTACTGTGGGATGTTGTTGTTGTGTACTGATGTTACTGTGGGATGTTGTTGGGTACTGATGTTACTGTGGGATGTTGTTGGGTACTGATGTTACTGTGGGAAGTTCGTTGTTGGGTACTGATGTTACTGTGGGATGTTGGTGGGTACTGATGTTACTGTGGGATGTTGTTGGGTACTGATGTTACTGTGGGATGTTGTTGGGTACTGATGTTACTGTGGGATGTTGTTGGGTACTGATGTTACTGTGGGATGTTGTTGGGTACTGATGTTACTGTGGGAAGTTCGTTGTTGGGTACTGATGTTACTGTGGGATGTTGGTGGGTACTGATGTTACTGTGGGATGTTGTTGGGTACTGATGTTACTGTGGGAAGTTCGTTGTTGGGTACTGTTGTTACTGTGGGATGTTGTTGGGTACTGATGTTACTGTGGGAAGTTCGTTGTTGGGTACTGATGTTACTGTGGGATGTTGTTGGGTACTGATGTTACTGTGGGATGTTGTTGGGTACTGATGTTACTGTGGGATGTTGGTGGGTACTGATGTTACTGTGGGATGTTGTTGGGTACTGATGTTACTGTGGGATGTTGTTGGGTACTGATGTTACTGTGGGATGTTGTTGGGTACTGATGTTACTGTGGGAAGTTCGTTGTTGGGTACTGATGTTACTGTGGGATGTTGTTGGGTACTGATGTTACTGTGGGATGTTGGTGGGTACCGATGTTACTGTGGGGTGTTGTTGTTGGGTACTGATGTTACTGTGGGATGTTGGTGGGTACTGATGTTACTGTGGGATGTCTAATGTACACATTAATGATGTGTAGTTAACACTGTGGTTGTTTTGTGTTTGTTCTGGTCGTGTTTGTTTTCACTTGTGGCTCGGCTTAATGTTTGCTTTTTACCGTACTTGTTTGTGCCTTGTAAACACAGAAACAATTTCTAGGGCGATATTTGCAGCCGTGTCAAGTGGCTGTGGGTAGCGATGGTTAGTAGTCCTTGTTGACGGTGGTTCATGTGCGGCTATTCTTTGGTAGCATGCGAGCACACGCACACGCACGTGTGTGTGCGTGTGTGCGGCAGGGATGGCAGGTCCTGCCTCACAGGATTACTTGAATTCTACGACCAGGCAACAAAAATAAGGCAAGAAAGAGAAGGATGGGCAGACTGCATATTTTTGGATTGTCAGAAAGCCTTTGATACAGTGCCACACAAGAGGCTAGTGCGAAAGTTGGAGACGCAGGCTGGAGTGAAAGGGAAGGTACTCCGGTGGATAGAGGAGTACCTAAGCAACAGGAGACAACGAGTCAGTGTGAGGGGTGAGGTCTCAGATTGGCGAGACGTTACAAGTGGAGTCCCGCAGGGGTCAGTCCTTGGACCTATACTGTTTCTGATATATGTAAATGATCTCCCAGAGGTATAGATTCGTTTCTCTCATTGTTTGCCGACGATGCAAAAATTATGAGGAGGATTGAAACTGAGGATGATAGTAGGAGGCTACAAGATGACCTAGACAGACTGAGTGAATGGTCCAACAAAGGGCTGTTAAAGTTCAACCCAAGTAAATGCAAAGTAATAAAACTAGGCGGTGGAAACAGGAGGCCAGATACAGGATACAGAATAGGTGATGAAGTACTTAATGAAACAGACAGAGAGAAAGATCTAGGAGTTGATATCACACCAAACCTGTCTCCTGAAGCCCACATAAAAAGAATAACATCTGCGGCATATGCGAGGCTGGCTAACATCAGAACAGCCTTCAGGAACCTGTGTAAGGAATCATTCAAAATCATGTACAAAACATATGTAAGACCAATCCTGGAGTATGCGGCCCCAGCATGGAGCCCGTACCTTGTCAAGCACAAGATTGAGCTGGAAAAAGTTCAGATATTTGACACTAGACTAGTCCCAGAACTAAGAGGCATGAGTTACGAGGAAAGGCTGCGGGAAATGCACCTCACGACACTGGAAGACAGAAGAGTAAAGAGAGACATGATCGCTACCTATAAAATTCTCAGAGTAATTGACAGGGGTCAATTCATAAGGATGAATTGTTTAAAACTGGAGGTACGCGAACAAGGGGACACGAGTACCCACATGAGCCACAGGGACGTTAGAAAGAACTTTTTCAGTGTCAGAGTAGTTAACAAATGGAATGCATTAGGCAGTGATGTGGTGGAGGCTGACTCCATACACAGTTCATAATGTAGATATGATAGAGCCCAGTAGGCTCAGGAACCACAATGGTAGTACGGGGGACAACACAGTTCATTCAAACCTCGACAACACTGGCAAATGTGAGACCAGAATTTCCTTCATATAACGAGGCTAACCAATGGTCAAGAACCTAACCTAACCTAACCTAACCTAACCTAACCTAACCTAACCTAACCTAACCTAACTTAACCAATGGTCAAGAAGCACCGGAGCGCATCAGTTCAACAGTTACACAGATCGTATGGTGTTAGTAATGATCGGGTTATTTAAAGGAAAATTTTTAGCTGGGTAGGAGAGTTTTATATTATTATTATAATTTTCTACCACAGACGTGGCTAGACATTTACAATGCTAACCAGCATATATACATTTTCTTCTGTCCTCCATCGACAGGGTGAGAGGTCTGTTAAACATATAGTTCAAGGGTTTATTGAACAATCAACCACAGAAGGTGATTCGGTGCTTTTAAAATGGTAGGAGTGTTATGGTGGTTCGGTGCTGGCGTGTAGGGGTCAATATGGTAGCTCTTACACGCGTCGGTCGAGCAGGTGAGTGAGTGAAACATTGACCTCCACAACCATTAACCCGCCATGGATAAGCTGTCATACACACAATAGAGGGAAACATATATACTAATATGTATACTTGGTAGCAGCCGTGTATGTTCAGAGATCATACTGACCTTTATGGTGTAAGTATGGCGGGTTCTCCCATCACCACACACAACAGTACCATCACCACACACACACACACAACAGTACCATCACCACACACACACACACAACAGTACCATCACCACACACACAACAGTACCATCACCACACACAACAGTACCATCACCACACACACACACAACAGTACCATCACCACACACACACACACAACAGTACCATCACCACACACACAACAGTACCATCACCACACACACACACAACAGTACCATCACCACACACACACACACAACAGTACCATCACCACACACACAACAGTACCATCACCACACACAACAGTACCATCACCACACACAACAGTACCATCACCACACACACACACAACAGTACCATCACCACACACACACAACAGTACCATCACCACACACACAACAGTACCATCACCACACACACAACAGTACCATCACCACACACAACAGTACCATCACCACACACAACAGTACCATCGCCACACACACAACAGTACCATCACCACACACACACAACAGTACCATCACCACACACACACAACAGTACCATCACCACACACACAACAGTACCATCACCACACACACAACAGTACCATCACCACACACACAACAGTACCATCACCACACACAACAGTACCATCACCACACACAACAGTACCATCACCACACACACAACAGTACCATCACCACACACACACAACAGTACCATCACCACACACACAACAGTACCATCACCACACACAACAGTACCATCACCACACACACACAACAGTACCATCACCACACACACAACAGTGCCATCACCACACACACAACAGTACCATCACCACACACAACAGTACCATCACCACACACACACAACAGTACCATCACCACACACACACACAACAGTACCATCACCACACACAACAGTACCATCACCACACACAACAGTACCATCACCACACACAACAGTACCATCACCACACACACAACAGTGCCATCACCACACACACACAACAGTACCATCACCACACACACAACAGTACCATCACCACACACAACAGTACCATCACCACACACAACAGTACCATCACACACACACAACAGTACCATCACCACACCAACAGTACCATCACCACACACACAACAGTACCATCACCACACACAACAGTACCCATCACCACACACACACAACAGTACCATCACCACACACACAACAGTACCATCACCACACACACACAACAGTACCATCACCAACACACAACAGTACCATCACCACACACACAACAGTACCATCACACACACACAACAGTACCATCACCACACACACAACAGTACCATCACCACACACACAAACAACAGTACCATCACCACACACACAACAGTACCCATCACCACACACAACAGTAACCATCACCACACACAACAGTACCATCACCACACACACAATCAAACAGTACCATCACCAACACACACAACAGTACCCATCACCACACACACAACAGTACCATCACCACACACACAACAGTACCATCACCACACACACAACAGTACCATCACCACACACAAACAGTACCATCCACCACACACACAACAGTACCATCACCACACACAACAACCATTCCCCAGTACCATCACCACACACAACAGTACCATCACCACACACAACAGTACCATCACCACACACACAACAGTACCATCACCACACACACAACAGGACCATCACCAACCACCCAAACAGTACCATCACCACACACACAACCAGCTACCATCACCACACACACACACAGTACCATCACCACACACACACAACAGTACCATCACCACACACACAACAGTACCATCACCACACACACACAACAGTACCATCACCACACACACACAACAGTACCAGTCACCACACATACAACAGTACCATCACCCACACACCAACAACAGTACCATCACCACACACAAACAGTACCATCACACCACACACACACAACCAGTACCATCACCACACACACAACAGTAACCATCACCACACACACAACAGTACCATCACCACAACACCAACTGTACCAATCAACCACACCACAACATTACCCATCACCACACACACAACAGTACCATCACCACACACAACAGTACCATCACCACACACACACAAACAGTACCATCACCACACACCCACAACAGTACCATCACCACACACAACAGTACCATCACCACACACACATCACAACAGTACCATCACCGCCACACCACAGTACCGTCACCACACAGCATACAGTACCATCACCACGACACACAACAGTACCATCACCACACACAACAGTACCATCACCACACACACACAACAGTACCATCACCACACACACAACAGTACCATCACCACACACACAACAGTACCATCACCACACACAACAGTACCATCACCACACAACAACAGTACCATCACCACACACAACAGTACCATCACCACACACAACAGTACCATCACCACACACACAACAGTACCATCACCACACACAACAGTACCATCACCACACACAACAGTACCATCACCACACACAACAGTACCATCACCACACACACAACAGTACCATCACCACACACAACAGTACCATCACCACACACAACAGTACCATCACCACACACACACAACAGTACCATCACCACACACACACAACAGTACCATCACCACACACAACAGTACCATCACCACACACACAACAGTACCATCACCACACACACACAACAGTACCGTCACCACACACAACAGTACCATCACCACACACACAACAGTACCATCACCACACACAACAGTACCATCACCACACACACACAACAGTACCATCACCACACACAACAGTACCTATCACCACACACACAACAGTACCATCACCACACACACAACAGTACCATCACCACACACAACAGTACACCATCACCACACACAACAGTACCATCACCACACACAACAGTACCATCACCACACACACACAACAGTACCATCACCACACACACACAACAGTACCATCACCACACACAACAGTACCATCACCACACACACAACAGTACCATCACCACACACACAACAGTACCATCACCACACACACACAACAGTACCATCACCACACACAACAGTATTATCACCACACACAACAGTACCATCACCACACACACACACAACAGTACCATCACCACACACACACACAACAGTACCATCACCACACACAACAGTATTATCACCACACACACACAACAGTACCATCACCACACACACAACAATACCATACACCACACACAACGGTATTATCACCACACACAACAACAGTACCATCACCACACACCACAACAGTACCATCACCACACACAACAGTATTATCACCACACACACACAACAGTACCATCACCACACACACAACAGTACCATCACCACACACAACAGTATTATCACCACACACACAACAGTACCATCACCACACACACACAACAGTACCATCACCACACACAACAGTATTATCACCACACACACAACAGTACCATCACCACACACACACAACAGTACCATCACCACACACAACAGTATTATCACCACACACAACAGTACCATCACCACACACAACAGTATTATCACCACACACACACAACAGTACCATCACCACACACACAACAGTACCATCACCACACCACACAACAGTACCATCACCCACACACAACAGTACCATCACCACACACAAACAGTACCATCACCACACACAACAGTATTATCACCACACACACAGTACCATCACCACACACACACACAGTACCATCACCACACACAACAGTATTATCACCACACACACAACAGTACCATCACCACACACACACAACAGTACCATCACACACACACACAACAGTACCATCACCACACACACACAACAGTACCATCACCACACACACACAACAGTACCATCACCACACACCACAACAGTACCATCACACACACAACAGTATTATCCACCACCACACACACAACAGTACTCAATCACCACACACAACAGTACCATCACCACACACACACAACAGTACCATCACCACACACAACAGTCTATCACTCACACACAACCGCTAACCATCACCACAACACAACAGTATTATCACACCACAACATACCACACACACACAAACAGTACCATCACCACACACAACAGTACCATCACACACCCAAGAGTACCATCACCACACACAACAGTACCATCACACACACACACAACAGTACCATCACACACACACAACAGTACCATCACACACACACCAACAGTACCATCACCACACACAACAGTACCATCACCACACACAACAGTTACCATCACCACACCAACAGGTACCATCACCACACACACACAACAGTACCATCACCACCACACAACAGTACCATCACACACACACAACAGTACCATCACCACACACAACAGTACCATCACCACACACAACAGTACATCACCACACACACACAACAGTTACCATCACCACACACACAACAGTACCATCACCACACACACAACAGTACCATCACCACACACAACAGTACCATCACCACACACAACAGTACCATCACCACACACACAACAGTACCATCACCACACACCAACCAGTACCATCACCACAACAACAGTACCATCACCACACACAACAGTACCATCACCACACACAAACAATTACCATCACCACACACACAAACAGTACCATCACCCACACACAACAGTACCATCACCACACACAACAGTACATCACCACACACAACGAGTACCATCACCACACACAAACAGTACCATCACCACACACAACAACAGTACCATCACCACACACAACAGTACCATCACCACACACAACAGTACCATCACCACAACACAACAGTACCATCACCACACACAACAGTACCATCACCACACACACAACAGTACCATCACCACACACAACAGTACCATCACCACACACAACAGTACCATCACCACACACACAACAGTACCATCACCACACACACAGTACCATCACACACACACAACAGTACCATCACCACACACAACAGTACCATCACCACACACAACAGTACCATCACCACACACACAACAGTACCATCACCACACACAACAGTACCATCACCACACACACACAACAGTACCATCACCACACACACAACAGTACCCACCACACACAACAGTACCATCACCACACACACAACAGTACCATCACCACACACAACAGTACCATCACCACACACACAACAGTACCATCACCACACACAACAGTACCATCACCACACACACAACAGTACCATCACCACACACAACAGTACCATCACCACACACAACAGTACCATCACCACACACAGTACCATCACCACACACAACAGTACCATCACCACACACAACAGTACCATCACCACACACACAACAGTACCATCACCACACACAACAGTACCATCACCACACACACAACAGTACCATCACCACACACACAACAGTACCATCACCACACACACAACAGTACCATCACCACACACAACAGTATATCACCACACACAACAGTACCATCACCACACACACACACAACAGTACCATCACCACACACACACACAACAGTACCATCACCACACACAACAGTATTATCACCACACACACACAACAGTACCATCACCACACACACAACAGTACCATCACCACACACAACAGTATTATCACCACACACACAACAGTACCATCACCACACACACACAACAGTACCATCACCACACACAACAGTATTATCACCACACACACACAACAGTACCATCACCACACACACAACAGTACCATCACCACACACAACAGTATTATCACCACACACACAACAGTACCATCACCACACACACACAACAGTACCATCACCACACACAACAGTATTATCACCACACACACAACAGTACCATCACCACACACACACAACAGTACCATCACCACACACAACAGTATCTATCACCACACCACACAACAGTACCATCACCACACACAACAGTATTATCACACCACACACACAACAGTACCATCACCACACACAACAGTACCATCACCACACACACACAACAGTACCATCACCACACACACAACAGTACCATCACACACACACAACAGTACCATCACCACACACAACAGTACCATCACCACACACAACAGTACCATCACCACACACACACAACAGTACCATCACCACACACAACAGTATCACCACACACACACAACAGTACCATCACCACACACACACACAACAGTACCATCACCACACACACAACAGTACCATCACCACACACACAACAGTACCATCACCACACACACAACAGTACCATCACCACCACACACAACAGTACCATCACCACACACAACAGTATTATCACCACACACACACAACAGTACCATCACCACACACAACAGTACCATCACCACACACAACAGTACCATCACCACACACACACAACAGTACCATCACCACACACAACAGTATTATCACCACACACAACAGTACCATCACCACACACACACAACAGTACCATCACCACACACAACAGTACCATCACCACACACACACAACAGTACCATCACCACACACAACAGTACCATCACCACACACAACAGTACCATCACCACACACAACAGTACCATCACCACACACACAACAGTACCATCACCACACACAACAGTACCATCACCACACACACACAACAGTACCATCACCACACACAACAGTACCATCACCACACACAACAGTACCATCACCACACACAACAGTATTATCACCACACACACACAACAGTACCATCACCACACACAACAGTACCATCACCACACACACACAACAGTACCATCACCACACACAACAGTACCATCACCACACACAACAGTACCATCACCACACACACAACAGTACCATCACCACACACACACAACAGTACCATCACCACACACAACAGTACCATCACCACACACACAACAGTACCATCACCACACACAACAGTACCATCACCACACACACAACAGTACCATCACCACACACAACAGTACCATCACCACACACAACAGTACCATCACCACACACAACAGTACCATCACCACACACAACAGTACCATCACCACACACACAACAGTACCATCACCACACACAACAGTACCATCACCACACACAACAGTACCATCACCACACACAACAGTACCATCACCACACACAACAGTACCATCACCACACACACAACAGTACCATCACACACACACAACAGTACCATCACCACACACAACAGTACCATCACCACACACACACAACAGTACCATCACCACACACACAACAGTACCATCACCACACACAACAGTACCATCACCACACACAACAGTACCATCACCACACACAACAGTACCATCACACACACACAACAGTACCATCACCACACACAACAGTACCATCACCACACACACAACAGTACCATCACCACACACAACAGTACCATCACCACACACAACAGTACCATCACCACACACAACAGTACCATCACCACACACAACAGTACCATCACCACACACACAACAGTACCATCACCACACACACACAACAGTACCATCACCACACACAACAGTACCATCACCACACACAACAGTACCATCACCACCACACAACAGTATCACCACACACACAACAGTACATCACCACACACAACAGTACCATCACCACACACACAACAGTACCATCACCACACACAACAGTACCATCACCACACACAACAGTACCATCACCACACACAACAGTACCATCACCCACACAACAGTATCACCACACACACAGTACCATCACCACACACAACAGTACCATCACCACACACACAACAGTACCATCACCACACACAACAGTACCATCACCACACACAACAGTACCATCACCACACACACAACAGTACCATCACCACACACAACAGTACCATCACCACACACAACAGTACCATCACCACAACACACAACAGTACCATCACCACACACAACAGTACCATCACCACACACAACAGTACCATCACCACACACACAACAGTACCATCACCACACACAACAGTACCATCACCACACACAACAGTACCATCACCACACACACAGTACCATCACCACACACACACAACAGTACCATCACCACACACAACAGTACCATCACCACACACAACAGTACCATCACCACACACACACAACAGTACCATCACCACACACAACAGTACCATCACCACACACACAACAGTACCATCACCACACACACAACAGTACCATCACCACACACAACAGTACCATCACCACACACACACAACAGTACCATCACCACACACAACAGTACCATCACCACACACAACAGTACCATCACCACACACACAACAGTACCATCACCACACACACAACAGTACCATCACCACACACACACAGTACCATCACCACACACACACAACAGTACCATCACCACACACAACAGTACCATCACCACACACAACAGTACCATCACCACACACAACAGTACCATCACCACACACACACAACAGTACCATCACCACACACAACAGTACCATCACCACACACAACAGTACCATCACCACACACAACAGTACCATCACCACACACACAGTACCATCACCACACACAACAGTACCATCACCACACACCACAACAGTACCATCACCACACACAACAGTACCATCACCACACACACAGTAATCACCACACACACACAACAGTACCATCACCACACACAACAGTACCATCACCACACACACACACAGTACCATCACCACACACAACAGTACCATCACCACACACACACAACAGTACCATCACCACACACACACAACAGTAATCCCACACACACACAACAGTACCATCACCACACACACACAACAGTACACACACACACACAACAGTACCATCACCACACACACACAACAGTACCATCACCACACACACACAACAGTACCATCACCACACACACACAACAGTACCATCACCACACACAACAGTATTATCACCACACACACACAACAGTACCATCACCACACACAACAGTACCATCACCACACACAACAGTACCATCACCACACACAACAGTACCATCACCACACACAACAGTACCATCACCACACACACACAACAGTACCATCACCACACACAACAGTACCATCACCACACACACAACAGTACCATCACCACACACAACAGTACCATCACCACACACACACAACAGTACCATCACCACACACACAACAGTACCATCACACACACACAACAGTACCATCACCACACACACACAACAGTACCATCACCACACACACAACAGTACCATCACCACACACACACAACAGTACCATCACCACACACAACAGTACCATCACCACACACAACAGTACCATCACCACACACAACAGTATTATCACCACACAC
>NC_091167.1:22232355-22292355 GCF_040958095.1 Procambarus clarkii
ACAGTACATCACACACACACACAACAGTACCATCACCACACACAACAGTACCATCACCACACACACAACAGTACCATCACCACACAAACAGTACCATCACCACACACAACAGTACCATCACCACCACACACAACAGTACCATCACCACACACAACAGTACCATCACCACACACAACAGTACCATCACCACACACAACAGTACCATCACCACACACACACAACAGTACCATCACCACACACAACAGTACCATCACCACACACAACAGTACCATCACCACACACAACAGTACCATCACCACACACAACAGTACCATCACCACACACACACAACAGTACCATCACCACACACAACAGTACCATCACCACACACAACAGTACCATCACCACACACAACAGTACCATCACCACACACAACAGTACCATCACCACACACACAACAGTACCATCACCACACACAACAGTACCATCACCACACACAACAGTACCATCACCACACACACAACAGTACCATCACCACACACACAACAGTACCATCACCACACACACAACAGTACCATCACCACACACAACAGTACCATCACCACACACAACAGTACCATCACCACACACACAACAGTACCTTCACCACACACAACAGTACCATCACCACACACACAACAGTACCATCACCACACACAACAGTACCATCACCACACACACAACAGTACCATCACCACACACAACAGTATCACCACACACAACAGTACCATCACACACACACAACAGTACCATCACCACACACAACAGTACCATCACCACACACACACAACAGTACCATCACCACACACAACAGTACCATCACCACACACAACAGTACCATCACACACACACAACAGTACCATCACCACACACAACAGTACCATCACCACACACACAACAGTACCATCACCACACACAACAGTACCATCACCACACACAACAGTACCATCACCACACACAACAGTATTATCACCACACACACACAACAGTACCATCACCACACACAACAGTACCATCACCACACACACACAACAGTACCATCACCACACACAACAGTACCATCACCACACACAACAGTACCATCACCACACACACAACAGTACCATCACCACACACACAACAGTACCATCACCACACACAACAGTACCATCACCACACACAACAGTACCATCACCACACACAACAGTACCATCACCACACACACAACAGTACCATCACACACACAACAGTACCATCACCACACACAACAGTACCATCACCACACACAACAGTACCATCACCACACACAACAGTACCATCACCACACACACACAACAGTACCATCACCACACACAACAGTACCATCACCACACACAACAGTACCATCACCACACACAACAGTACCATCACCACACACAACAGTACCATCACCACACACACAACAGTACCATCACCACACACAACAGTACCATCACCACACACAACAGTACCATCACCACACACACAACAGTACCATCACCACACACACAACAGTACCATCACCACACACACAACAGTACCATCACCACACACAACAGTACCATCACCACACACAACAGTACCATCACCACACACACAACAGTACCATCACCACACACAACAGTACCATCACCACACACACACAACAGTACCATCACCACACACACACAACAGTACCGTCACCACACACAACAGTACCATCACCACACACACAACAGTACCATCACCACACACAACAGTACCATACCACACACACACAACAGTACCATCACCACACACAACAGTACCATCACCACACACACAACAGTACCATCACCACACACAACAGTACCATCACCACACACAACAGTACCATCACCACACACAACAGTACCATCACCACACACAACAGTACCATCACCACACACACAACAGTACCATCACCACACACACACAACAGTACCATCACCACACACAACAGTACCATCACCACACACACAACAGTACCATCACCACACACACAACAGTACCATCACACACACACAACAGTACCATCACCACACACAACAGTACCATCACCACACACAACAGTACCATCACCACACACACACAACAGTACCATCACCACACACACAAACAGTACCATCACCACACACAACAGTATTATCACCACACACAACAACAGTACCATCACCACACACACAACAGTACCATCACCACACACAACAGTATCACACACACAACAGTACCATCACCACACACACACAACAGTACCATCACCACACACAACAGTATATCACCACACACACACAACAGTACCATCACCACACACACAACAGTACCATCACCACACACAACAGTACCATCACCACACACACAACAGTACCATCACCACACACACACAACAGTACCATCACCACACACAACAGTATTATCACCACACACAACAGTACCATCACCACACACACACAACAGTACCATCACCACACACAACAGTATATCACCACACAAACAGTACCATCACCACACACAACAGTATTATCACCACACACACAACAGTACCATCACCACACACACAACAGTACCATCACCACACACACACAACAGTACCATCACCACACACACAACAGTACCATCACCACACACAACAGTACCATCACCACACACAACAGTATTATCACCACACACAACAGTACCATCACCACACACACACAACAGTACCATCACCACACACAACAGTATTATCACCACACACACACAACAGTACCATCACCACACACACACAACAGTACCATCACCACACACACACAACAGTACCATCACCACACACACACAACAGTACCATCACCACACACACACAACAGTACCATCACCACACACACACAACAGTACCATCACCACACACAACAGTATCACACACACCACACACAACAGTACCATCACACACACAACAGTACCATCACCACACACAACAGTACCATCACCACACACACACAACAGTACCATCACCACACACAACAGTATTATCACCACACACAACAGTACCATCACCACACACACAACAGTACCATCACCACACACAACAGTACCATCACCACACACACAACAGTACCATCACCACACACAACAGTACCATCACCACACACAACAGTACCATCACCACACACAACAGTACCATCACCACACACACAACAGTACCATCACCACACACAACAGTACCATCACCACACACACAACAGTACCATCACCACACACAACAGTACCATCACCACACACAACAGTACCATCACCACACACAACAGTATTACCATCACACACACACAACAGTACCATCACCACACACAACAGTACCATCACCACACACACACAACAGTACCATCACCACACACAACAGTACCATCACCACACACAACAGTACCATCACCACACACACACAACAGTACCATCACCACACACACAACAGTACCATCACCACACACAACAGTACCATCACCACACACAACAGTACCATCACCACACACAACAGTACCATCACCACACACACACAACAGTACCATCACCACACACAACAGTACCATCACCACACACAACAGTACCATCACCACACACAACAGTACCATCACACACACAACAGTACCATCACCACACACACACAACAGTACCATCACCACACACAACAGTACCATCACCACACACAACAGTACCATCACCACACACAACAGTACCATCACCACACACAACAGTACCATCACCACACACACAACAGTACCATCACCACACACAACAGTACCATCACCACACACAACAGTACCATCACCACACACACAACAGTACCATCACCACACACACAACAGTACCATCACCACACACACAACAGTACCATCACCACACACAACAGTACCATCACCACACACAACAGTACCATCACCACACACACAACAGTACCATCACCACACACAACAGTACCATCACCACACACAACAGTACCATCACCACACACAACAGTACCATCACCACACACACAACAGTACCATCACCACACACAACAGTACCATCACCACACACAACAGTACCATCACCACACACACAACAGTACCATCACCACACACACACAACAGTACCATCACCACACACAACAGTACCATCACCACACACAACAGTACCATCACCCACACAACAGTACCATCACCACACACACAACAGTACATCACCACACACAACAGTACCATCACCACACACACAACAGTACCATCACACACACACAACAGTACCATCACCACACACAACAGTACCATCACCACACACAACAGTACCATCACCCCACACAACAGTATTATCACCACACACACAACAGTACCATCACCACACACAACAGTACCATCACCACACACACAACAGTACCATCACCACACACAACAGTACCATCACCACACACAACAGTACCATCACCACACACAACAGTACCATCACCACACACACAACAGTACCATCACCACACACACAGTACCATCACCACACACACACAACAGTACCATCACCACACACAACAGTACCATCACCACACACAACAGTACCATCACCACACACACAACAGTACCATCACCACACACACAACAGTACCATCACCACACACAACAGTACCATCACCACACACAACAGTACCATCACCACACACACACAACAGTACCATCACCACACACAACAGTACCATCACCACACACAACAGTACCATCACCACACACACACAACAGTACCATCACCACACACAACAGTACCATCACCACACACACAACAGTACCATCACCACACAACAACAGTACCATCACCACACACAACAGTACCATCACCACACACACAACAGTACCATCACCACACACAACAGTACCATCACCACACACAACAGTACCATCACCACACACACACAACAGTACATCACCACACACACAACAGTACCATCACCACACACACACACAACAGTACCATCACCACACACACACACAACAGTACCATCACCACACACAACAGTACCATCACCACACACAACAGTACCATCACAACACACAACAGTACCATCACCACACACACACACAACAGTACCATCACCACACACACACAACAGTACCATCACCACACACAACAGTACCATCACCACACACAACAGTACCATCACCACACACACACAACAGTACCATCACCACACACAACAGTATTATCACCACACACACACAACAGTACCATCACCACACACAACAGTACCATCACCACACACAACAGCATTATCACCACACACACACAACAGTACCATCACCACACACAACAGTACCATCACCACACACACACAACAGTACCATCACCACACACAACAGTATTATCACCACACACACACAACAGTACCATCACCACACACACACAACAGTATTATCACCACACACACACAACAGTATTATCACCACACACACACAACAGTATTATCACCACACACACACAACAGTACCATCACCACACACAACAGTATTATCACCACACACACACAACAGTACCATCACCACACACACAACAGTACCATCACCACACACAACAGTATTATCACCACACACACACAACAGTACCATCACCACACACAACAGTACCATCACCACACACAACAGTACCATCACCACACACAACAGTACCATCACCACACACAACAGTATCACCACACACACAACAGTACCATCACCACACACAACAGTATTATCACACACACACAACAGTACCATCACCACACACACACAACAGTACCATCACCACACACACAACAGTACCATCACCACACACACAACAGTACCATCATCACACACACAACAGTACCATCACCACACACACACAACAGTACCATCACCACACACACACAACAGTACCATCACCACACACACAACAGTACCATCACCACACACAACAGTACCATCACCACACACAACAGTACCATCACCACACACAACAGTATATCACCACACACACAACAGTACCATCACCACACACAACAGTACCATCACCACACACAACAGTACCATCACACCACACACAACAGTATCACCACACACACACAACAGTACCATCACCACACACACAACAGTACCATCACCACACACAACAGTATTATCACCACACACACACAACAGTACCATCACCACACACACACAACAGTACCATCACCACACACACACAACAGTACCATCACCACACACAACAGTACCATCACCACACACAACAGTACCATCACCACACACAACAGTACCATCACCACACACACACAACAGTACCATCACCACACACACACAACAGTACCATCACCACACACAACAGTACCATCACCACACACAACAGTACCATCACCACACACAACAGTACCATCACCACACACAACAGTACCATCACCACACACACAACAGTACCATCACCACACACAACAGTACCATCACCACACACACACAACAGTACCATCACCACACACAACAGTACCATCACCACACACACACAACAGTACCATCACCACACACACAACAGTACCATCACCACACACACAACAGTACCATCACCACACACACAACAGTACCATCACCACACACACACAACAGTACCATCACCACACACAACAGTACCATCACCACACACAACAGTACCATCACCACACACACAACAGTACCATCACCACACACAACAGTACCATCACCACACACACAACAGTACCATCACCACACACAACAGTACCATCACCACACACAACAGTACCATCACCACACACAACAGTACCATCACCACACACAACAGTACCATCACCACACACACACAACAGTACCATCACCACACACAACAGTACCATCACCACACACAACAGTACCATCACCACACACAACAGTACCATCACCACACACAACAGTACCATCACCACACACAACAGTACCATCACCACACACAACAGTACCATCACCACACACACAACAGTACCATCACCACACACACAACAGTACCATCACCACACACAACAGTACCATCACCACACACAACAGTACCATCACCACACACAACAGTACCATCACCACACACACACAACAGTACCATCACCACACACAACAGTACCATCACCACACACAACAGTACCATCACCACACACAACAGTACCATCACCACACACAACAGTACCATCACCACACACACACAACAGTACCATCACCACACACACACAACAGTACCATCACCACACACACAACAGTACCATCACCACACACAACAGTACCATCACCACACACAACAGTACCATCACCACACACAACAGTACCATCACCACACACACAACAGTACCATCACACACACAACAGTACCATCACCACACACAACAGTACCATCACCACACACAACAGTACCATCACCACACACACAACAGTACCATCACCACACACACACAACAGTACCATCACCACACACAACAGTACCATCACCACACACAACAGTACCATCACCACACACAACAGTACCATCACCACACACACAACAGTACCATCACCACACACAACAGTACCATCACCACACACAACAGTACCATCACCACACACAACAGTACCATCACCACACACAACAGTACCATCACCACACACACAACAGTACCATCACCACACACACACAACAGTACCATCACCACACACACAACAGTACCATCACCACACACACAACAGTACCATCACCACACACAACAGTACCATCACCACACACACACAACAGTACCATCACCACACACACAACAGTACCATCACCACACACAACAGTACCATCACCACACACAACAGTACCATCACCACACACAACAGTACCATCACCACACACACAACAGTACCATCACCACCACACAACAGTACCATCACCACACACAAACAGTACCATCACCACACACACACAACAGTACCATCACCACACACAACAGTACCATCACCACACACAACAGTACCATCACCACACACAACAGTACCATCACCACACACACACAACAGTACCATCACCACACACACAACAGTACCATCACCACACACAACAGTACCATCACCACACACAACAGTACCATCACCACACACAACAGTACCATCACCACACACACAACAGTACCATCACCACACACAACAGTACCATCACCACACACACAACAGTACCATCACCACACACAACAGTACCATCACCACACACACACAATAGTACCATCACCACACACACAACAGTACCATCACCACACACAACAGTACATCACCACACACACACAACAGTACCATCACCACACACAACAGTACCATCACCACACACACACAACAGTACCATCACACACACACACAACAGTACCATCACCACACACAACAGTACCATCACCACACACACAACAGTACCATCACCACACACAACAGTACCATCACCACACACAACAGTACCATCACCACACACAACAGTACCATCACCACACACAACAGTACCATCACCACACACACAACAGTACCATCACCACACACAACAGTACCATCACCACACACACAACAGTACCATCACCACACACAACAGTACCATCACCACACACAACAGTACCATCACCACACACAAACAGTACCATCACCACACACAACAGTACCATCACCACACACACACAACAGTACCATCACCACACACAACAGTACCATCACCACACACAACAGTACCATCACCACACACAACAGTACCATCACCACACACACAACAGTACCATCACCACACACAACAGTACCATCACCACACACACACAACAGTACCATACCACACACAACAGTACCATCACCACACACAACAGTACCATCACCACACACAACAGTACCATCACCACACACAACAGTACCATCACCACACACAACAGTACCATCACCACACACACAACAGTACCATCACCACACACAACAGTACCATCACCACACACACAACAGTACCATCACCACACACACACAACAGTACCATCACCACACACAACAGTACCATCACCACACACACAACAGTACCATCACCACACACAACAGTACCATCACCACACACAACAGTACCATCACCACACACACAACAGTACCATCACCACACACAACAGTACCATCACCACACACACAACAGTACCATCACCACACACACAACAGTACCATCACCACACACAACAGTACCATCACCACACACACACAACAGTACCATCACCACACACAACAGTACCATCACCACACACAACAGTACCATCACCACACACACACACACAACAGTACCATCACCACACACAACAGTACCATCACCACACACACACACACAACAGTACCATCACCACACAACAGTACCATCACCACACACACACACACAACAGTACCATCACCACACACAACAGTACCATCACCACACACACACAACAGTACCATCACCACACACAACAGTACCATCACCACACACAACAGTACCATCACCACACACAACAGTACCATCACACACACACAACAGTACCATCACCACACACAACAGTACCATCACCACACACACACAACAGTACCATCACCACACACACAACAGTACCATCACCACACACACAACAGTACCATCACCACACACACAACAGTACCATCACCACACACAACAGTACCATCACCACACACACAACAGTACCATCACCACACACAACAGTACCATCACACACACAACAGTACCATCACCACACACACACACAACAGTACCATCACCACACACACAACAGTACCATCACCACACACACAACAGTACCATCACCACACACACAACAGTACCATCACCACACACAACAGTACCATCACCACACACAACAGTACCATCACCACACACAACAGTACCATCACCACACACAACAGTACCATCACCACACACAACAGTACCATCACCACACACACACAACAGTACCATCACCACACACACAACAGTACCATCACCACACACAACAGTACCATCACCACACACAACAGTACCATCACCACACACACACAACAGTACCATCACCACACACAACAGTATTATCACCACACACACACAACAGTACCATCACCACACACAACAGTACCATCACCACACACAACAGTAATCACCACACACACAACAGTACCATCACCACACACAACAGTACCATCACCACACACACACAACAGTACCATCACCACACACAACAGTATTATCACCACACACACAACAGTACCATCACCACACACACACAACAGTACCATCACCACACACACAACAGTATTATCACCACACACACACAACAGTACCACCACACACACACAACAGTACCATCACCACACACACACAACAGTACCATCACCACACACACAACAGTACCATCACCACACACACAACAGTACCATCACCACACACAACAGTAATCACCACACACACAACAGTACCATCACCACACACAACAGTACCATCACCACACACAACAGTACCATCACCACACACAACAGTACCATCACCACACACAACAGTACCATCACCACACACACACAACAGTACCATCACCACACACAACAGTATTATCACCACACACACACAACAGTACCATCACCACACACACACAACAGTACCATCACCACACACACACAACAGTACCATCACCACACACACAACAGTACCATCATCACACACACACAACAGTACCATCACCACACACACACAACAGTACCATCACCACACACACACAACAGTACCATCACCACACACACACAACAGTACCATCACCACACACAACAGTACCATCACCACACACAACAGTACCATCACCACACACAACAGTATTATCACCACACACACACAACAGTACCATCACCACACACAACAGTACCATCACCACACACAACAGTACCATCACCACACACAACAGTATTATCACCACACACACACAACAGTACCATCACCACACACACACAACAGTACCATCACCACACACAACAGTATTATCACCACACACACACAACAGTACCATCACCACACACACACAACAGTACCATCACCACACACACACAACAGTACCATCACCACACACAACAGTACCATCACCACACACAACAGTACCATCACCACACACAACAGTACCATCACCACACACACACAACAGTACCATCACCACACACACACAACAGTACCATCACCACACACAACAGTACCATCACCACACACACAGTACCATCACCACACACAAACAGTACCATCACCACACACACAACAGTACCATCACCACAACACAACAGTACCATCACCACACACACAAACAGTACCATCACCACACACACACAACAGTACCATCACCACACACAACAGTACCATTCACCACACCAACAGTACCATCACACACATACACAGGACCATCACCACACACAACAGTACCATCACAACACACACAACAGTACCATCACCACCACAACAGTTACCATCCACCACACACACAGTACCATCACCACACACAACAGTACCATCACCACACACAACAATACCATCACCACACACACAACAGTACCATCACCACACACAACAGTACCATCACCACACACACAACAGTACCATCACCACACACAACAGTACCATCACCACACACAACAGTACCATCACCACACACAACAGTACCATCACCACACACAACAGTACCATCACCACACACACACAACAGTACCATCACCACACACAACAGTACCATCACCACACACAACAGTACCATCACCACACACAACAGTACCATCACCACACACAACAGTACCATCACCACACACAACAGTACCATCACCACACACAACAGTACCATCACCACACACACACAACAGTACCATCACCACACACACACAACAGTACCATCACCACACACAACAGTACCATCACCACACACAACAGTACCATCACCACACACAACAGTACCATCACCACACACACACAACAGTACCATCACCACACACAACAGTACCATCACCACACACAACAGTACCATCACCACACACAACAGTACCATCACCACACACAACAGTACCATCACCACACACACAACAGTACCATCACCACACACACAACAGTACCATCACCACACACACAACAGTACCATCACCACACACAACAGTACCATCACCACACACAACAGTACCATCACCACACACAACAGTACCATCACCACACACAACAGTACCATCACCACACACAACAGTACCATCACCACACACAACAGTACCATCACCACACACACAACAGTACCATCACCACACACACAACAGTACCATCACCACACACACACAACAGTACCATCACCACACACAACAGTACCATCACCACACACAACAGTACCATCACCACACACAACAGTACCATCACCACACACACAACAGTACCATCACCACACACAACAGTACCATCACCACACACACAACAGTACCATCACCACACACAACAGTACCATCACCACACACACAACAGTACCATCACCACACACACAACAGTACCATCACCACACACACACAACAGTACCATCACCACACACACAACAATACCATCACCACACACACAACAGTACCATCACCACACACAACAGTACCATCACCACACACACACAACAGTACCATCACCACACACACACACAGTACCATCACCACACACAACAGTACCATCACCACACACAACAGTACCATCACCACACACAACAGTACCATCACCACACACACAACAGTACCATCACCACACACACACAACAGTACCATCACCACACACACAACAGTACCATCACCCACACACAACAGTACCATCACCACACACAACAGTACCATCACCACACACAACAGTACCATCACCACACACACAACAGTACCATCACACACACACACAACAGTACCATCACCACATCACAACAGTACCATCACCACACACAACAGTACCATCACCACACACAACAGTACCATCACCACACACACAACAGTACCATCACCACACACACAACAGTACCATCACCACACACAACAGTACCATCACCACACACACAATAGTACCATCACCACACACACAACAGTACCATCACCACACACACACAATAGTACCATCACCACACACACAACAGTACCATCACCACACACAACAGTACCATCACCACACACAACAGTACCATCACCACACACAACAGTACCATCACCACACACACACAACAGTACCATCACCACACACACAACAGTACCATCACCACACACAACAGTACCATCACCACACACACACAACAGTACCATCACCACACACAACAGTACCATCACCACACACAACAGTACCATCACCACACACAACAGTACCATCACCACACACAACAGTACCATCACCACACACACAACAGTACCATCACCACACACAACAGTACCATCACCACACACACACAACAGTACCATCACCACATACAACAGTACCATCACCACACACAACAGTACCATCACCACACACACAACAGTACCATCACCACACACAACAGTACCATCACCACACACACACAACAGTACCATCACCACACACAACAGTACCATCACCACACACAACAGTACCATCACCACACACAACAGTACCATCACCACACACACAACAGTACCATCACCACACACAACAGTACCATCACCACACACACACAACAGTACCATTACCACATACAACAGTACCATCACCACACACAACAGTACCATCACCACACACAACAGTACCATCACCACACACAACAGTACCATCACCACACACAACAGTACCATCACCACACACACAACAGTACCATCACCACACACAACAGTACCATCACCACACACACAACAGTACCATCACCACACACACACAACAGTACCATCACCACACACAACAGTACCATCACCACACACACACAACAGTACCATCACCACATACAACAGTACCATAGTAGTAGGGTTGGCGACGCACAGGTACCTTTTTTTTCTGGGAGAAAAAAGGTACCTGTGCGCCCCAAGGGTTTCAGGTAAATTTAGAATATCCCCTGTGCGCCCCAAGGGAAAAAAAGTGCCTGTGCGCCCCAAGGGTTTCAGGTCCAAAGG
Organism: Procambarus clarkii; assembly: GCF_040958095.1. Classification (NCBI taxonomy): domain Eukaryota; kingdom Metazoa; phylum Arthropoda; class Malacostraca; order Decapoda; family Cambaridae; genus Procambarus; species Procambarus clarkii. Next base: position 22,246,449 of record NC_091167.1, read on the forward strand.
GAAAAAAGGTACCTGTGCGCCCCAAGGGTTTCAGGTCCAAAGGGAAAAAAGGTACCTGTGCGCCCCAAGGGTTTCAGGTCCAAAGGGAAAAAAGGTACCTGTGCGCCCCAAGGGTTTCAGGTAAATTTAGAATATCCCCTGTGCGCCCCAAGGGTTTCAGGTAAATTTAGAAATATCGTCTGTGTGGAGCCAGGGTTTTCAGGTAAATTTTGTCAGTCGCAGATTTTAGAAGTAAGGATTTCTTATGAGAAAAATAATTTCCGAGACTTAGAAGTTTGTTAAAGCCTTATGGGAGAAATTCAAATAACGTGTGTAGCACTTTAGGGCTTCCAGGAGAACTCTACGGACATATTTTACATGTTTTCAACTTACAAAATCGTCTATGTAAGCCTTAGTTATTCATATAAATTTAGAAAATCACCTGTGTAAGTCATTGTTTTCAGGGTTTCGTACATCACACCCCCCTCCCTCCCCCCCTTACCTCGCAATCTGTCGCCTCACCTGTGTTTACTTTACGCCCGGTCAGCCAGACCTCTTATCTTATGTTATCTTCTCATAATATCTGGACCGTCCCTCCTCTCTCTCTCTCTCCTTTCATTCAGTTCAACTATTTTCCAACATCGTATGTTTGCTCCTTTTCATTAAGCAAGTCAGTATGTTTGCTCCTTTTCATTAAGCAAGTCAGTTTTACACAAATAAATCATGTTAGTAAGCAAGTTCTAGCTCACGTTCCCCACCTTAGTCCCCTGTCGTATAAAGAATACTATCATTCCAATCCCTCTAAAATTTAAAAATAATCATATTTCAAATGTTGTTCAATACAGTAATTTAGTTACCAAGCTCCAGCTCTTGTCCTCCGCCTTAGCTCTCTCTCGTATCTTCGTTAGTATCAGTCCAATTTCCCTGAAATTTCTACCCTCTGTATTTCAGACATAGTTTAGTAAATGCAAACAATTATCAAACTCTAGCTCTTGTCCCCAGCTTAGTTCATTTGTACAAAATCATTAGTAACAGTCCAAATTCCCTGAAATTTCTACCCTCTGTATTTCAGACACCATAATAAGATCAAAACAGTTACCAAGCTCCAGCTCTTGTCCTCCGCCTTAGTTCTCTTTCATATCTTTGTAAATAAACCACCAATTTCCCTGAAATTTCTACCCTCTGTATTTCAGACACCGTAAATAAATTCAAGTCAGTTATCGAGCTCCAGCTCTCGTCCCCGCCTTAGTTCTCCTTCGTATCTTTGTAAATAACCCATCAATTTCCCTAAAATTAAAAGCAGACATACTTCAAAGTTAGTAAATAAAATCAAGTCAGTTATCGAGCTCCAGCTCTCGTCCCCCACCCTCTTCCACCCTCAAGTCTTTGTAAATAAACCATCAATTTCCCTGAAATTTTTTACCCTCTGTATTTCAGACATAGTAAATATGAAGTAAACAATTATAAAACTAGCTCTTGTCCTCTGTCCAAGCTCACTTTTGTAAAATCATTACTCTCAGTCCAAATCACCCAACTACATTTTCAGACATAGTAAATAAAAACCAGTTCAGTTATCAAGTTTCAACTCTTGTGCCCCAGCTTAGTTCATTTGTGCAAGTTCTTTATTTTCCAACTAAATCACCCTGAGATTTAAGATCACCTTATTTTCTAACGTAGTAAAATTAATCTGGACATTAACCAAGCTCAATTTCCTCAGCCTTAGATCATCAGACATAAATATATTCGATCAAGTCCCTCTCCAGCCTATCTGTTTATCTGAGTAATTACTTTACCCTTCTCATCCCCAACGTATCAATCCCCAACGTATCCAAACCTTCAATAATCGTACTGTATTTGCATATTTTCTCTATATTCAGCTGTGTTCTTCACATTTTGTCCATGTTTTCTATGTTCACTCCATGTTCTTCAAATGTTCACAGTCCCATTCAGTTCATATTTTCACAAGTATCTCCATTTTTTCTGTAATCTTTCTCTTAGTCTCATTACTTTCTCTACAAATTCTAGTCATATTTTCTATGTTTTCACGTTCATCACATGTTCTCTTTACAACTTTTATACTCAATATTCATGCTAACTTCCATATTTTTTGTGTTCTTTGTCAATATTCATGTTCCTCTACAAGTTCATGTTCCTCACAAGATCACTTCGTTTTTCACCTTCACTTACATGTTTTTCTACATTCTTTGTCATATTCTCCATGTTCTTCACAAGTCCATTGTTCATTCTTTGTAATCCCTATTCTCCTTATCATGTTTTCATGTTCTCTGTAAGTTCATATTCCCAGCATGTTCACTGTATTCATCAACTTTTCTTACATATGTTCTTTGCCATGTTCCCCATATGTTCTCTAGGTTTTTCCCCTTACATGTTATCTAACGTTCCTTAACTAAAAATCTTTCGCCAATCAACTAAAAACATAGTCACTTTCGTCATTTCTCAAGTAAACTTATTATCCAGTCAACTAAAAATAGTCAGAAATAGCCTCGTTCAACACTGTTCTTAACTAAAACAACCTTTCTCTTAGCTAAAAATTGTCAAAGGAAACTTTTTTCAGCACTTTCTTAACAGGCGCTATGTTTCATCAAGAAAAAATTGTCAAAGGAAACTTTCCAAAACTGTTCATAACTAGCTTTTATCCATCGTCAATCAACTAAAAATAATAACTTTCATCATTTCTTAACTAATCATATTCCCCATTCATCAGAAAATAACCGTGTTCATCATGTTTCATTGTCATTTCATAATTAAAATTATCTGCCAATCATCAGAAAAAGTCATGTTCATCATGTTTTGGCCTTTGCTCAACTAAAAGTATTCATCAGTCAACTAAAAATAGTTACTTCATCATGTTTCCTTGTCATTTCTTAACTGAAATATCACTTCTCTCATCTGAAAATAGTCATGTGTAGTCTCTTTCCAACACCGTTCTTAACTAAAACAGCCTTTCGCTTAGCTAAAAATTGTCAAAGGAATCCTTTCAGCACTGTTCATAACTAACTTTATCCATAGTCAAGTAAGAAAATATAGTCAAAAGATATCTATCATCGTCGTTCTTAACTGGCATTATACTTTGTGGAGCACTAAAATAGTCACTGTCGTCATATTTTGTCTTTTTCCTCAACTAAAGAGTCAAATGTAACTTTTTCAACACTTTCGTAACTAAAATTATATGTCGCTAAGTAAGAAAAAATAGTCAAATGTAACTTTTTTCAGCACTTTCGTAAAAATTATATGTCGTTAAGTAAGAAAAATAGTCAAAAGTGCTCTCCGTAACACCAAAGTTACTCTTCGAGATAACAAAAAGACGCTCTCAAACACTCAAAAATTTACTCGCATCCTCAAAGTTATTCTCAGAGTCATCAAAAAGTTAATCTCAGTCATCAAAATGCTATTCTCCAAGTAGCTTTTCATTCATCAGAGAACTTTCTAAGACATCTTCGTTCATTAAAGTTAATCTCAGAGGCATAAAAGTTATTCTCGGAGCTATCAAAAAGTTAATCTCTAAAACAACAAAAGTTAATCTCTGTCATCAAAGTTGATCTGCAAGATATCTTCGAGTCATCAAAGTTACTTTTCATTACATCAAAGACGCATTCAAATACTACCCATGTTCTCAGAAGTCATTCTCAAACTCATCAAAGTTATTCAAAGAGCTAACAAAAGTTATTCTCAGAGTCACCTTCGTTCTTCAGAGAAACTTTCCAAAACATCTTTGTTCATCAAAGTTATTCTCAGAGTTAACAAAGGTAATCTCTAACTCACTCTCAGTCATCAAAGTTAATCCAAGAGACGTCAAAGTTAATCCAAGACATCATCTTTCATCAAAGATATTCTCTCTAAGCCATCAATGTTCTTCTCTAAGACATAAAAGTTATTCTCTATGTCATCATAAAGTTATTCTCTGAGCTAACAAAATACTACTCATGTTCTCAAAGTTATTCCCAGAGTCATCAAAAGTTATTCTTCAAAACATAAAATTTGCTCTGTAAGATATCTTCGTTCATCAAACTTATTCTCAGAGATATCTAAAGTTATTCTAAGACAACAAAGTCTTTCTCAGAGTCATCAAAGTTATTCTCAGAGTCACCTTTGTTATTCAAAGAAGCCTTCCGAGACATCCTCGTTCAACAAAAACTGTCCTCAGAGCCATCAAAAAGTTAAATACAGTCGTCAAAGTTATTCTCTAAGTATCTTTTCGTTCATCAGAGAAGCTTTCTAAGACATCTTTGTTCATCCAAGTTGTTCTCTAAGACATCAATCTTGTTCTCTAAGACATCAAAGATGTTCTCTAAATCATAAAAGTTAATCTCTAAGTTACCTTCGTTCGTCAGAGAAACTTTCCAAAACATCTTTGTTCATCAAACTTGTTTTCAAAGTCATCAAAAGTTAATCTAAGACATCTTTTTTCATCAAAGTTATTTTCAGAGACATCTAAAGTTAATTTCTATGTTATAAAAGTTATTCTCAGAGACATCTAAAGTTAATCTTGGTCATCAAAGTTGTTCTCCAAGACATCAAAGATGTTCTCAAAATCATAAAAGTTATTCCCAGAGCTATCAAAGTTATTCTCAAAGTCATCAAAGTTATTCAAAGAGCTAACAAAGTTATTCTCTAAGTAACCTTTCGTTCATCAGAGAAGCTTTCTAAGACATCTTCGTTCATCAATGTTGATCTCTAAGTCACCTTGGTTCATCAAAGAAACTCTCCTTCTTCCATCAAGTTATACTTTAAGACAACATTGTTGTTCTCTAAGACATCTTCAGGCATAAAATTTCTCTCCAAATGTAACTAGTTCAGCTTTTCATATCAAACTTACACTTCTGTTAAATATATTTTCTTAGACATTTTACATTTTAAACTGTTCTCTGAACTACACTGTTCAAACCTACGTAACCTATCCTCTCCACCCAATGTTACTTAGTTAACGTAACGTTCCTAAACCTAACTTTACCTATCCTAACATAACTTACCTTACCTTACCTATCTTACCTAACTTTACCTATCCTAACATAACTTACCTTACTTTACCTATCTTACCTAACTTTACCTATCTTACCTAACTTAACCTGCATAACCTAACTTTACCTATCCTAACCTAACTTACCTTACCTTACCTATCTTACCTAACTTTACCTATCTTACCTAACTTAACTTTCATAACCTAACTTTACCTATCCTAACATAACTTACCTTACCTTCCCTATCTTACCTAACTTTACCTATCCTAACATAACTTACCTTACCTTCCCTATCTTACCTAACTTTACCTATCCTAACATAACTTACCTTACCTATCATACCTAACTTAACCTAACTTTACCTATCCTAACTTAACTTACCTAACTTATTCTGCTTAACCTAACTTATTTAACTTATCTTACCTATCCTAACTTGCTTTACCTAACTTAATCTTACATTCCCAACTGATGTATCCTAACTTATCTAGTCAAACCAGACATGATCTAACTTACATAAGTATTCCTTCTTGTCTTTTGTGTTCCATCAATCATTGTCTCATATTCATTTACTCATTTCATTAGTTAATTTCTCAAATGGTCACTTATGCATTTCAAGTGCTATTTGTTAGAGATTGGATATTTAAGCATTTCAAAGAATTTTTGTTATATATGGTCATTTACTCATTTCAAAGGATAATTTCTCAAATGGACGTTTTTGCATTTCAAGTGTTATTTGTTTAAGATTGGGTATTTAACCATTTCAAAGGTTTTTCTTATATATGGGAACTTACTCGTTTCAAGGGTCAATTTCTCAAATGGTCATTTTTGCAGATCAAGGGTTATTTGTTAAAGTTCATCAAGTTGCCCATAAGTTGTATTTATTATGTTTGATATCATATGTTCTTATTCCCCAACCCCTTAACCTAACCTCTTGTAATCTTAGTGTATTTAGTAGGTTCTATCTTATGTTCTTATTCCCCAACCCCTTAACCTAACCTCTTGTAATCTTAGTGTATTTAGTAGGTTCTATCTTATGTTCTTATTCCCCAACCCCTTAACCTAACCTCTTGTAATCTTAGTGTATTTAGTAGGTTCTATCTTATGTTCTTATTCCCCAACCCTTTAACCTAACCTTTCAGACGTAGTTTATTGTGTTTTTGACATATTTGTTGAATATATTATCCTTTTCCTAACCTTTCAGATGTAGCTTTGTTTCTCCTTTTTGTATATTTTTACCCAAACCATCTTTCCTTCTTTACTTTGATTCTCCTACTCCTTCTAACCCTCCTTTTCTATCTCTCTCCCTTATTCTCTCTCTCCCTCATTTGCTCAAATGCTCTCTTGTTTCTCAAATTCAAGTCTTATTGCTCCCATTCTCACACCCTCATTCTCATTCACTTAGTTTTTCTTTTTCTCAATTCAAGTCTTAGTGCTCCCATGCCCACACTCTCTCTCATTCTCTCTTCTTTGGTCCCATTTTCTTCCGCCCCCTCTCTCTTACTCCTTGCTCTTCTTTCATGCTCTCACTCCCTTGAGCTCTTGTTTCTCAATTTCAAGTCTTAGTAGATCTGATTCTTTACTATTGTAATTTTATTATTACTATGATAAAGAATGAACTTATATGTGAAAACAAAGTAAAGAAGGAAAGAAGGTTAAGTGGGATGGTGGGTTTGGGTAAAAATATACAAAAAGGAGAAACAAAGCTACATCTGAAAGGTTAGGAAAAGGATAATATATTCAACAAATATGTCAAAAACACAATAAACTACGTCTGAAAGGTTAGGTTAAAGGGTTGGGGAATAAGAACATAAGATAGAACCTACTAAATACACTAAGATTACAAGAGGTTAGGTTAAGGGGTTGGGGAATAAGAACATAAGATAGAACCTACTAAATACACTAAGATTACAAGAGGTTAGGTTAAGGGGTTGGGGAATAAGAACATAAGATAGAACCTACTAAATACACTAAGATTACAAGAGGTTAGGTTAAGGGGTTGGGGAATAAGAACATATGATATCAAACATAATAAATACAACTTATGGGCAACTTGATGAACTTTAACAAATAACCCTTGATCTGCAAAAATGACCATTTGAGAAATTGACCCTTGAAACGAGTAAGTTCCCATATATAAGAAAAACCTTTGAAATGGTTAAATACCCAATCTTAAACAAATAACACTTGAAATGCAAAAACGTCCATTTGAGAAATTATCCTTTGAAATGAGTAAATGACCATATATAACAAAAATTCTTTGAAATGCTTAAATATCCAATCTCTAACAAATAGCACTTGAAATGCATAAGTGACCATTTGAGAAATTAACTAATGAAATGAGTAAATGAATATGAGACAATGATTGATGGAACACAAAAGACAAGAAGGAATACTTATGTAAGTTAGATCATGTCTGGTTTGACTAGATAAGTTAGGATACATCAGTTGGGAATGTAAGATTAAGTTAGGTAAAGCAAGTTAGGATAGGTAAGATAAGTTAAATAAGTTAGGTTAAGCAGAATAAGTTAGGTAAGTTAAGTTAGGATAGGTAAAGTTAGGTTAAGTTAGGTATGATAGGTAAGGTAAGTTATGTTAGGATAGGTAAAGTTAGGTAAGATAGGGAAGGTAAGGTAAGTTATGTTAGGATAGGTAAAGTTAGGTAAGATAGGGAAGGTAAGGTAAGTTATGTTAGGATAGGTAAAGTTAGGTTATGAAAGTTAAGTTAGGTAAGATAGGTAAAGTTAGGTAAGATAGGTAAGGTAAGGTAAGTTAGGTTAGGATAGGTAAAGTTAGGTTATGCAGGTTAAGTTAGGTAAGATAGGTAAAGTTAGGTAAGATAGGTAAAGTAAGGTAAGTTATGTTAGGATAGGTAAAGTTAGGTAAGATAGGTAAGGTAAGGTAAGTTATGTTAGGATAGGTAAAGTTAGGTTTAGGAACGTTACGTTAACTAAGTAACATTGGGTGGAGAGGATAGGTTACGTAGGTTTGAACAGTGTAGTTCAGAGAACAGTTTAAAATGTAAAATGTCTAAGAAAATATATTTAACAGAAGTGTAAGTTTGATATGAAAAGCTGAACTAGTTACATTTGGAGAGAAATTTTATGCCTGAAGATGTCTTAGAGAACAACAATGTTGTCTTAAAGTATAACTTGATGGAAGAAGGAGAGTTTCTTTGATGAACCAAGGTGACTTAGAGATCAACATTGATGAACGAAGATGTCTTAGAAAGCTTCTCTGATGAACGAAAGGTTACTTAGAGAATAACTTTGTTAGCTCTTTGAATAACTTTGATGACTTTGAGAATAACTTTGATAGCTCTGGGAATAACTTTTATGATTTTGAGAACATCTTTGATGTCTTGGAGAACAACTTTGATGACCAAGATTAACTTTAGATGTCTCTGAGAATAACTTTTATAACATAGAAATTAACTTTAGATGTCTCTGAAAATAACTTTGATGAAAAAAGATGTCTTAGATTAACTTTTGATGACTTTGAAAACAAGTTTGATGAACAAAGATGTTTTGGAAAGTTTCTCTGACGAACGAAGGTAACTTAGAGATTAACTTTTATGATTTAGAGAACATCTTTGATGTCTTAGAGAACAAGATTGATGTCTTAGAGAACAACTTGGATGAACAAAGATGTCTTAGAAAGCTTCTCTGATGAACGAAAAGATACTTAGAGAATAACTTTGACGACTGTATTTAACTTTTTGATGGCTCTGAGGACAGTTTTTGTTGAACGAGGATGTCTCGGAAGGCTTCTTTGAATAACAAAGGTGACTCTGAGAATAACTTTGATGACTCTGAGAAAGACTTTGTTGTCTTAGAATAACTTTAGATATCTCTGAGAATAAGTTTGATGAACGAAGATATCTTACAGAGCAAATTTTATGTTTTGAAGAATAACTTTTGATGACTCTGGGAATAACTTTGAGAACATGAGTAGTATTTTGTTAGCTCAGAGAATAACTTTATGATGACATAGAGAATAACTTTTATGTCTTAGAGAAGAACATTGATGGCTTAGAGAGAATATCTTTGATGAAAGATGATGTCTTGGATTAACTTTGACGTCTCTTGGATTAACTTTGATGACTGAGAGTGAGTTAGAGATTACCTTTGTTAACTCTGAGAATAACTTTGATGAACAAAGATGTTTTGGAAAGTTTCTCTGAAGAACGAAGGTGACTCTGAGAATAACTTTTGTTAGCTCTTTGAATAACTTTGATGAGTTTGAGAATGACTTCTGAGAACATGGGTAGTATTTGAATGCGTCTTTGATGTAATGAAAAGTAACTTTGATGACTCGAAGATATCTTGCAGATCAACTTTGATGACAGAGATTAACTTTTGTTGTTTTAGAGATTAACTTTTTGATAGCTCCGAGAATAACTTTTATGCCTCTGAGATTAACTTTAATGAACGAAGATGTCTTAGAAAGTTCTCTGATGAATGAAAAGCTACTTGGAGAATAGCATTTTGATGACTGAGATTAACTTTTTGATGACTCTGAGAATAACTTTGAGGATGCGAGTAAATTTTTGAGTGTTTGAGAGCGTCTTTTTGTTATCTCGAAGAGTAACTTTGGTGTTACGGAGAGCACTTTTGACTATTTTTCTTACTTAACGACATATAATTTTTACGAAAGTGCTGAAAAAAGTTACATTTGACTATTTTTTCTTACTTAGCGACATATAATTTTAGTTACGAAAGTGTTGAAAAAGTTACATTTGACTCTTTAGTTGAGGAAAAAGACAAAATATGACGACAGTGACTATTTTAGTGCTCCACAAAGTATAATGCCAGTTAAGAACGACGATGATAGATATCTTTTGACTATATTTTCTTACTTGACTATGGATAAAGTTAGTTATGAACAGTGCTGAAAGGATTCCTTTGACAATTTTTAGCTAAGCGAAAGGCTGTTTTAGTTAAGAACGGTGTTGGAAAGAGACTACACATGACTATTTTCAGATGAGAGAAGTGATATTTCAGTTAAGAAATGACAAGGAAACATGATGAAGTAACTATTTTTAGTTGACTGATGAATACTTTTAGTTGAGCAAAGGCCAAAACATGATGAACATGACTTTTTCTGATGATTGGCAGATAATTTTAATTATGAAATGACAATGAAACATGATGAACACGGTTATTTTCTGATGAATGGGGAATATGTTTAGTTAAGAAATGATGAAAGTTATTATTTTTAGTTGATTGACGATGGATAAAAGCTAGTTATGAACAGTTTTGGAAAGTTTCCTTTGACAATTTTTTCTTGATGAAACATAGCGCCTGTTAAGAAAGTGCTGAAAAAAGTTTCCTTTGACAATTTTTAGCTAAGAGAAAGGTTGTTTTAGTTAAGAACAGTGTTGAACGAGGCTATTTCTGACTATTTTTAGTTGACTGGATAATAAGTTTACTTGAGAAATGACGAAAGTGACTATGTTTTTAGTTGATTGGCGAAAGATTTTTAGTTAAGGAACGTTAGATAACATGTAAGGGGAAAAACCTAGAGAACATATGGGGAACATGGCAAAGAACATATGTAAGAAAAGTTGATGAATACAGTGAACATGCTGGGAATATGAACTTACAGAGAACATGAAAACATGATAAGGAGAATAGGGATTACAAAGAATGAACAATGGACTTGTGAAGAACATGGAGAATATGACAAAGAATGTAGAAAACATGTAAGTGAAGGTGAAAAACGAAGTGATCTTGTGAGGAACATGAACTTGTAGAGGAACATGAATATTGACAAAGAACACAAAAAATATGGAAGTTAGCATGAATATTGAGTATAAAAGTTGTAAAGAGAACATGTGATGAACGTGAAAACATAGAAAATATGACTAGAATTTGTAGAGAAAGTAATGAGACTAAGAGAAAGATTACAGAAAAAATGGAGATACTTGTGAAAATATGAACTGAATGGGACTGTGAACATTTGAAGAACATGGAGTGAACATAGAAAACATGGACAAAATGTGAAGAACACAGCTGAATATAGAGAAAATATGCAAATACAGTACGATTATTGAAGGTTTGGATACGTTGGGGATTGATACGTTGGGGATGAGAAGGGTAAAGTAATTACTCAGATAAACAGATAGGCTGGAGAGGGACTTGATCGAATATATTTATGTCTGATGATCTAAGGCTGAGGAAATTGAGCTTGGTTAATGTCCAGATTAATTTTACTACGTTAGAAAATAAGGTGATCTTAAATCTCAGGGTGATTTAGTTGGAAAATAAAGAACTTGCACAAATGAACTAAGCTGGGGCACAAGAGTTGAAACTTGATAACTGAACTGGTTTTTATTTACTATGTCTGAAAATGTAGTTGGGTGATTTGGACTGAGAGTAATGATTTTACAAAAGTGAGCTTGGACAGAGGACAAGAGCTAGTTTTATAATTGTTTACTTCATATTTACTATGTCTGAAATACAGAGGGTAAAAAATTTCAGGGAAATTGATGGTTTATTTACAAAGACTTGAGGGTGGAAGAGGGTGGGGGACGAGAGCTGGAGCTCGATAACTGACTTGATTTTATTTACTAACTTTGAAGTATGTCTGCTTTTAATTTTAGGGAAATTGATGGGTTATTTACAAAGATACGAAGGAGAACTAAGGCGGGGACGAGAGCTGGAGCTCGATAACTGACTTGAATTTATTTACGGTGTCTGAAATACAGAGGGTAGAAATTTCAGGGAAATTGGTGGTTTATTTACAAAGATATGAAAGAGAACTAAGGCGGAGGACAAGAGCTGGAGCTTGGTAACTGTTTTGATCTTATTTATGGTGTCTGAAATACAGAGGGTAGAAATTTCAGGGAATTTGGACTGTTACTAATGATTTTGTACAAATGAACTAAGCTGGGGACAAGAGCTAGAGTTTGATAATTGTTTGCATTTACTAAACTATGTCTGAAATACAGAGGGTAGAAATTTCAGGGAAATTGGACTGATACTAACGAAGATACGAGAGAGAGCTAAGGCGGAGGACAAGAGCTGGAGCTTGGTAACTAAATTACTGTATTGAACAACATTTGAAATATGATTATTTTTAAATTTTAGAGGGATTGGAATGATAGTATTCTTTATACGACAGGGGACTAAGGTGGGGAACGTGAGCTAGAACTTGCTTACTAACATGATTTATTTGTGTAAAACTGACTTGCTTAATGAAAAGGAGCAAACATACTGACTTGCTTAATGAAAAGGAGCAAACATACGATGTTGGAAAATAGTTGAACTGAATGAAAGGAGAGAGAGAGAGAGGAGGGACGGTCCAGATATTATGAGAAGATAACATAAGATAAGAGGTCTGGCTGACCGGGCGTAAAGTAAACACAGGTGAGGCGACAGATTGCGAGGTAAGGGGGGGAGGGAGGGGGGTGTGATGTACGAAACCCTGAAAACAATGACTTACACAGGTGATTTTCTAAATTTATATGAATAACTAAGGCTTACATAGACGATTTTGTAAGTTGAAAACATGTAAAATATGTCCGTAGAGTTCTCCTGGAAGCCCTAAAGTGCTACACACGTTATTTGAATTTCTCCCATAAGGCTTTAACAAACTTCTAAGTCTCGGAAATTATTTTTCTCATAAGAAATCCTTACTTCTAAAATCTGCGACTGACAAAATTTACCTGAAAACCCTGGCTCCACACAGACGATATTTCTAAATTTACCTGAAACCCTTGGGGCGCACAGGGGATATTCTAAATTTACCTGAAACCCTTGGGGCGCACAGGTACCTTTTTTCCCTTTGGACCTGAAACCCTTGGGGCGCACAGGTACCTTTTTTCCCTTTGGACCTGAAACCCTTGGGGCGCACAGGTACCTTTTTTCCCTTTGGACCTGAAACCCTTGGGGCGCACAGGCACTTTTTTTCCCTTGGGGCGCACAGGGGATATTCTAAATTTACCTGAAACCCTTGGGGCGCACAGGTACCTTTTTTCTCCCAGAAAAAAAAGGTACCTGTGCGTCGCCAACCCTACTACTTACCATCACCACACACAACAGTACCATCACCACACACACAACAGTACCATCACCACACACAACAGTACCATCACCACACACACAACAGTACCATCACCACACACACAACAGTACCATCACCACACACAACAGTACCATCACCACACACACACAACAGTACCATCACCACACACAACAGTACCATCACCACACACAACAGTACCATCACCACACACACACACACAACAGTACCATCACCACACACAACAGTACCATCACCACACACACACACACAACAGTACCATCACCACACACAACAGTACCATCACCACACACACACACACAACAGTACCATCACCACACACAACAGTACCATCACCACACACACACAACAGTACCATCACCACACACAACAGTACCATCACCACACACAACAGTACCATCACCACACACAACAGTACCATCACCACACACACAACAGTACCATCACCACACACAACAGTACCATCACCACACACACACAACAGTACCATCACCACACACACAACAGTACCATCACCACACACACACAACAGTACCATCACCACACACACAACAGTACCATCACCACACACAACAGTACCATCACCACACACACAACAGTACCATCACCACACACACAACAGTACCATCACCACACACAACAGTACCATCACCACACACACACACAACAGCACCATCACCACACACACACAACAGTACCATCACCACACACACAACAGTACCATCACCACACACACAACAGTACCATCACCACACACAACAGTACCATCACCACACACAACAGTACCATCACCACACACAACAGTACCATCACCACACACAACAGTACCATCACCACACACACACAACAGTACCATCACCACACACACACAACAGTACCATCACCACACACACAACAGTACCATCACCACACACACAACAGTACCATCACCACACACACACACAACAGCACCATCACCACACACACACAACAGTACCATCACCACACACACACAACAGTACCATCACCACACACACAACAGTACCATCACCACACACACAACAGTACCATCACCACACACACACACAACAGCACCATCACCACACACACACAACAGTACCATCACCACACACACAACAGTACCATCACCACACACACAACAGTACCATCACCACACACAACAGTACCATCACCACACACAACAGTACCATCACCACACACAACAGTACCATCACCACACACAACAGTACCATCACCACACACACACAACAGTACCATCACCACACACACACAACAGTACCATCACCACACACACAACAGTACCATCACCACACACACAACAGTACCATCACCACACACAACAGTACCATCACCACACACACACAACAGTACCATCACCACACACAACAGTACCATCACCACACACAACAGTACCATCACCACACACAACAGTACCATCACCACACACAACAGTACCATCACCACACACAACAGTACCATCACCACACACACACAACAGTACCATCACCACACACAACAGTACCATCACCACACACAACAGTACCATCACCACACACACACAACAGTACCATCACCACACACAACAGTACCATCACCACACACAACAGTACCATCACCACACACACAACAGTACCATCACCACACACAACAGTACCATCACCACACACAACAGTACCATCACCACACACAACAGTACCATCACCACACACAACAGTACCATCACCACACACAACAGTACCATCACCACACACAACAGTACCATCACCACACACAACAGTACCATCACCACACACACACACAACAGTACCATCACCACACACAACAGTACCATCACCACACACACACACAACAGTACCATCACCACACACAACAGTACCATCACCACACACACACACAACAGTACCATCACCACACACAACAGTACCATCATCACACACAACAGTACCATCACCACACACACACAACAGTACCATCACCACACACAACAGTACCATCACCACACACACACAACAGTACCATCACCACACACAACAGTACCATCACCACACACAACAGTACCATCACCACACACACAACAGTACCATCACCACACACAACAGTACCATCATCACACACAACAGTACCATCACCACACACACACAACAGTACCATCACCACACACAACAGTACCATCACCACACACAACAGTACCATCACCACACACACAACAGTACCATCACCACACACACAACAGTACCATCACCACACACAACAGTACCATCACCACACACAACAGTACCATCACCACACACACACAACAGTACCATCACCACACACACAACAGTACCATCACCACACACACACAACAGTACCATCACCACACACACACAACAGTACCATCACCACACACACAACAGTACCATCACCACACACACACAACAGTACCATCACCACACACACACAACAGTACCATCACCACACACACACAACAGTACCATCACCACACACACACAACAGTACCATCATCACAACACACACAACAGTACCATCAATCACACCAACAACAGTACCATCACTACAAACAACAACAGTACCATCATCACAACCACAACAGAGGCAGTACCATCACCACACAACAACAGTACCATCATCACAACCAACAACAGTAACCATCACCACACAACAACAGTACCATCATCACAACCACAACAGTACCATCATCACACACACAACAGTACCATCACCAACACAACAACAGTACATCATCACAACACACAACAGTACCATCATCACAACACACAACAGTACCATCATCACAACCAACAACAGTACCATCACCACACACAACAACAGTACCATCACCACAACACACAACAGTACCATCACCACACACACAACAGTACCATCACCACACCAACAAACAGTACCATCACCACACACACAACAGTACCATCACCACAACCAACAACAGTACCATCACCACACACACAACAGTACCATCACCACACACAACAGTACCATCACCACACCAACAACAGTACCATCACACACACACAACAGTACCATCACCACACACACAACAGTACCATCACCACACACACAACAGTACCATCACCACACACAACAGTACCATCACCACACACACAACAGTACCATCACCACACACACAACAGTACCATCACCACACACACAACAGTACCATCACCACACACACAACAGTACCATCACCACACACACAACAGTACCATCACCACACACACAACAGTACCATCACCACACACACAACAGTACCATCACCACACACACAACAGTACCATCACCACACACACAACAGTACCATCACCACACACAACAGTACCATCACCACACACAACAGTACCATCACCACACACAACAGTACCATCACCACACACACAACAGTACCATCACCACACACACAACAGTACCATCACCACACACAACAGTACCATCACCACACACACAACAGTACCATCACCACACACACAACAGTACCATCACCACACACAACAGTACCATCACCACACACACAACAGTACCATCACCACACACAACAGTACCATCACCACACACAACAGTACCATCACCACACACAACAGTACCATCACCACACACAACAGTACCATCACCACACACAACAGTACCATCACCACACACAACAGTACCATCACCACACACACACAACAGTACCATCACCACACACACACAACAGTACCATCACCACACACACAACAGTACCATCACCACACACACAACAGTACCATCACCACACACACAACAGTACCATCATCACACACACAACAGTACCATCACCACACACACAACAGTACCATCACCACACACACAACAGTACCATCACCACACACACAACAGTACCATCACCACACACAACAGTACCATCACCACACACAACAGTACCATCACCACACACACAACAGTACCATCACCACACACAACAGTACCATCACCACACACACAACAGTACCATCACCACACACACAACAGTACCATCACCACACACACAACAGTACCATCACACACACACAACAGTACCATCACCACACACACAACAGTACCATCACCACACACACAACAGTACCATCACCACACACACAACAGTACCATCACCACACACACAACAGTACCATCATCACACACACAACAGCACCATCACCACACACACAACAGTACCATCATCACACACACAACAGTACCATCACCACACACACAACAGTACCATCACCACACACACAACAGTACCATCACCACACACACAACAGTACCATCACCACACACAACAGTACCATCACCACACACACACAACAGTACCATCACCACACACACAACAGTACCATCACCACACACACACAACAGTACCATCACCACACACACAACAGTACCATCACCACACACACACAACAGTACCATCACCACACACACAACAGTACCATCACCACACACACAACAGTACCATCACCACACACACAACAGTACCATCACCACACACACACAACAGTACCATCACCACACACACACACAACAGTACCATCACCACACACACACAACAGTACCATCACCACACACACAACAGTACCATCACCACACACACAACAGTACCATCACCACACACACACAACAGTACCATCACCACACATACAACAGTACCATCACCACACACACAACAGTACCATCACCACACACACAACAGTACCATCACCACACACACACAACAGTACCATCACCACACACAAGAGTACCATCACCACACACAACAGTACCATCACCACACACACAACAGTACCATCACCACACACACAACAGTACCATCACCACACACACACAACAGTACCATCACCACACACACACAACAGTACCATCACCACACACAACAGTACCATCACCACACACAACAGTACCATCACCACACACAACAGTACCATCACCACACACAACAGTACCATCACCACACACACAACAGTACCATCACCACACACACAACAGTACCATCACCACACACACAACAGTACCATCACCACACACACACAACAGTACCATCACCACACACACAACAGTACCATCACCACACACAACAGTACCATCACCACACACACAACAGTACCATCACCACACACAACAGTACCATCACCACACACACAACAGTACCATCACCACACACACAACAGTACCATCACCACACACACACAACAGTACCATCACCACACACACAACAGTACCATCACCACACACACACAACAGTACCATCACCACACACACAACAGTACACCATCACCACACACAACAGTACCATCACCACACACAACAGTACCATCACCACACACAACAGTACCATCACCACACACAACAGTACCATCACCACACACAACAGTACCATCACCACACACACACAACAGTACCATCACCACACACACACAGTACCATCACCACACACACAACAGTACCATCACCACACACAACAGTACCATCACCACACACAACAGTACCATCACCACACACAGTACCATCACCACACACAACAGTACCATCATCACACACACAAACAGTACCATCACCACACACACAACAGTACCATCACCACACACACAACAGTACCATCACCACCACACAACAGTACCATCACCACACACACACAACAGTACCATCACCACACACACAACAGTACCATCACCACACACAACAACAGTACCATCACCACACACACAACAGTACCATCACACACACACAACAGTACCATCCACCACACACACAAACAGTACCATCACCACACACACAACAGTACCATCACCACACACACAACAGTACCATCACCACACACACAACAGTACCATCACCACACCACAAACAGACCATCACACACACACCACAGTTACCATCACACACACACAACAGTACCATCACCACACACACACAACAGTACCATCACCACACACACAACAGTACCATCACCACACACACAACAGTACCATCACCACACACACAACATTACCATCACCACACACACACCACAGTACCATCACCCACACAACAACAGTACCATCAACCACACACACAACAGTTACCATCACCACACACAAACAGTACCATCACCACACACACACAACAGTACCATCAACCAACACACACACAACAGTACCATCACCACACACACAACAGTACCATCACCACACACACAAACAGTACCATCACCACACACACAACAGTACCATCACCAACACACACAACAGTACCATCACCACACACACACAACAGTACCATCACCACAACACACAACAGTACCATCACCACACACACAACAGTACCATCACCACACACACAACAGTACCATCACCACACACACAACAGTACCATCACCACACACACAACAGTACCATCACCACACACACCACACAACAGTACCATCACCACACACAACAGTACCATCACCACACACAACAGTACCATCACACACACAAACAGTACCATCACCACACACACACACAACAGTACCATCACCACACACCACAACAGTACCATCACCACACACACAACAGTACCATCACCACACACACAACAGTACCATCACCACACACACAACAGTACCATCACCACACACAACACAGTACCATCACCACACACACAACAGTACCATCACCACACACACAACAGTACCATCACCACACACACAACAGTACCATCACCACACACAACAGTACCATCACCACACACAACAGTACCATCACCCACACACACAAACAGTACCATCACCACACACACACAACAGTACCATCACCACACACACAACAGTACCATCACACACACAACAGTACCATCACCACACACACAACAGTACCATCACCACACACAACAGTACCATCACCATACACAACAGTACCATCACCACACACAACAGTACCATCACCACACACAACAGTACCATCACCACACACACACACAACAGTACCATCACCACACACACACAACAGTACCATCACCACACACACACAACAGTACCATCACCACACACAACAGTACCATCACCACACACACACAACAGTACCATCACCACACACACACAACAGTACCATCACCACACACAACAGTACCATCACCACACACAACAGTACCATCACCACACACACACAACAGTACCATCACCACACACACAACAGTACCATCACCATACACAACAGTACCATCACCACACACAACAGTACCATCACCACACACAACAGTACCATCACCACACACACACACAACAGTACCATCACCACACACACACAACAGTACCATCACCACACACAACAGTACCATCACCACACACACACAACAGTACCATCACCACACACACACAACAGTACCATCACCACACACAACAGTACCATCACCACACACAACAGTACCATCACCACACACACAACAGTACCATCACCACACACACAACAGTACCATCACCACACACACAACAGTACCATCACCACACACACAACAGTACCATCACCACACACACAACAGTACCATCACCACACACAACAGTACCATCACCACACACACAACAGTACCATCACCACACACAACAGTACCATCACCACACACAACAGTACCATCACCACACACACAACAGTACCATCACCACACACAACAGTACCATCACCACACACACAACAGTACCATCACCACACACAACAGTACCATCACCACACTTGGTATTCTCAGTAATCCTCCTTTCGTATTAACCAGAAAACTGACTAAATTCAAGGAAACTATTAGGCACAATGCAATGTGTTAGTTATATGTAATAGTTATATGTAATAGTTATATGTAATAGTTATATGTAATAGATATATATGTAATCATATTTGCTTACAGTAATTGGATTATATATTCTTAAAGAGACTGAAGAGGAACCTTCGCTCTCTGAGGTCAGCTGGAGTAGTATCAACGGCTCCTGTTGCTCCTGTTGCTCCTGTTGTGACCTTTACTGTTGGGACGGGTGGCCCCGTTGCTGACGGAGGCAGAGCCACTATAATGTCGCCACAAAGATGAACAACACCTTCGAAGGAAGGTGTGAACCAGGTGGTTATCTGAGACAGGTTATCTACCAGTGTGAGGAAGATATTATATGTGTCTCCCTGGCCCAGGGTTATAATAACAGCCACATGGGCTCGACGGTACAGCGACGGTCTCGCTGCATGCAGGCCGGCGTTCAATCCCCGATCGTCTAAGTGGTTGGGCACCATTCCTTTGCCCCCTGTGCCATCCCAAATCCTTATCCTGATTCCTTCCAAGTGCTGTATGGTAATGGCTTGGCGCTTTCCCCTGGTAGGAGAAGCCAGCTGGTGATGGTGTAGGGGGGGGGGGAGTGCACCATCGTGCACGGCTCACTATCCGCCGCTCAGTGTTGCAGACCAATTAAACACCTGAATGAAACTATAAACAATTCCTTACCTCTGAGCTCTGTCAGGCTTCCAGCAGGTGTGTGGGCACGGGGGCACCTGTGGTGTGTGGGCACGGGGGCACCTGTGGTGTGTGGGCACGGGGGCACCTGTGGTGTGTGGGCACGGGGGCACCTGTGGTGTGTGGGCACGGGGGCACCTGTGGTGTGTGGGCACGGGGGCACCTGTGGTGTGTGGGCACGGGGGCACCTGTGGTGTGTGGGCACGGGGGCACCTGTGGTGTGTGGGCACGGGGGCACCTGTGGTGTGTGGGCACGGGGGCACCTGTGGTGTGTGGGCACGGGGGCACCTGTGGTGTGTGGGCACGGGGGCACCTGTGGTGTGTGGGCACGGGGGCACCTGTGGTGTGTGGGCACGGGGGCACCTGTGGTGTGTGGGCACGGGGGCACCTGTGGTGTGTGGGCACGGGGGCACGGGGGCACGGAAGGAGTGGTTGAGAGACCAACTAGAGACGGGTTGCAACAAGAGCCATGAGCCGGGGGCGGCGGCAGGTGCCGGGGCGCATCGTTGTGGGCGGAAGTGAAGCTGTCAACAAGATATGGCGCGAAGGCTTCCCTTCCTTGTGATAGTGAACCACGGTACACACCCACCCCCTGCCTCAGTGTCTCTCTCTGTCTCTCTGTCTCTGTCTCTCTCTCTCTCTCTCTCTCTCTCTCTCTCTCTCTCTCTCTCTCTCTCTCTCTCTCTCTCTCTCTCTCTCTCTCTCTCTCTCTCTCTCTGTCTCTCTCTGTCTCTCTCTCTGTCTCTCTCTCTGTCTCTCCACATCACCCCCACACCACCCCTTCCACCTCACTCAAATGTAGATATAAAATCGGAGATGCATAAGTTCTATTCAGTTGTGTATTTGTGAACTAAAGTCTTTGAAAATGTAATAAGTTTTACGAAACGCGCTCGTGTCGCGACAGACTAGAAATAAAAATGAATTTTGGAGAATTGATTTTTGATTTACCTCCAACAGTGAAAAGAAATGTACGAAAGATTGAGAAAATTCGTGTTAGAATTATTAATCTTTCTTTTTCGGTCATATTTAATAATATATGTCTACAGGAAAGACTGCTACCAAAATATATATATATATATATATATATATATATATATATATATATATATATATATATATATATATATATATATATATATATATATATATATATGTCGTACCTAGTAGCCAGAACGCACTTCTCAGCCTACTATGCAAGGCCCGATTTGCCTAATAAGCCAAGTTTTCATGAATTAATTGCTTTTCGACTACCTAACCTACCTAACCTAACCTAACCTAACTTTTTCGGCTACTTAACCGAACCTAACCTATAAATATAGGTTAGGTTAGGTTAGGTAGGGTTGGTTAGGTTCGGTCATATTTCTACGTTAATATTAGCTCCAATAAAAAAAAATTGACCTCATACGTAATGAAATGGGTAGCTGTATCATTTCATAAGAAAAAAATTAGAGAAAATATACTAATTCAGGAAAACGTGGCTTATTAGGCAAATCGGGCCTTGCATAGTAGGCCGAGTACGACGTTCTGGCTACTAGGTACAACATATATATATATATATATATATATATATATATATATATATATATATATATATATATATATATGTCGTACCTAATAGCCAGAACGCACTTCTCAGCCTACTATTCAAGGCCCGATTTGCCTAATAAGCCAAGTTTTCATGAATTAATGTTTTTTCGTCTACCTAACCTACCTAACCTAACCTAACCTAGCTTTTTTTGGCTACCTAACCTAACCTTACCTATAAATATAGGTTAGGTTAGGTTAGGTAGGGTTGGTTAGGTTCGGTCATATATCTACGTTAATTTTAACTCCAATAACATAAAATTGACCTCATACATAGAGAAAAGGGTTGTTTTATCATTTCATAAGAAAAAAATTATAGTAAATATATTAATTCAGGAAAACTTGACTTATTAGGCAAATCGGGCCTTGAATAGTAGGCTGAGAAGTGAGTTCTGGCTACTAGGTACGACATATATATATATATATATATATATATATATATATATATATATATATATATATATATGTCGTACCTAATAGCCAGAACGCACTTCTCAGCCTACTATTCAAGGCCCGATTTGCCTAATAAGCCAAGTTTTCCTGAATTAATATATTTTTTCTAATTTTTTTCCTATGAAATGATAAAGCTACCCAATTCATTACGTATGAGGTCAATTTTTTTTATTGGAGTTAAAATTAACGTAGATATATGACCGAACCTAACCAACCCTACCTAACCTAACCTAACCTATCTCTATCGGTTAGGTTAGGTTAGGTAGCAGAAAAAGTTAGGTTAGGTTAGGTTAGGTAGGTTAGGTAGTCGAATAAACATTAATTCATGAAAACTTGGCTTATTATGCAAATTGGGCCATGCATAGTTGGCTGAGAAGTGCGTTCTGTCTATTAGGTACGACATATATATATATATATATATATATATATATATATATATATATATATATATATATATATATATATATATATATATATAATATATGGGTTATGGGAACAAACGCCAATTGACAATTTACTACAAAAACAGAAAAACGGCCAGCCTAATCATGAAAAACTCTCCAGACACAAAGCAGAACGCCTTAAAGGAGACTTATGTCGTCTATGCCTTCACATGCCCTCTTGGGGACTGTAAGCCTCAAAAAACTCAGTATATAGGCAAGACAACAACATCTCTTTCCAGGCGATTAACGATGCATAAGCAACAGGGCTCCATTAAGGAACATATCTCTTCCCACAACCAAACCATCACCAGAGAAATCTTAGCAAACAACACAAAAATCATCAATAGATACAGCGATAGCAGGCGGCTTGACATCTGCGAGGCACTACACATCAAGAAGTCAACACCAGCAATCAACAGCCAATTAATGCACAACTATATTCTACCCACTTCAAGACTCTGCTCCAATATAGAAGCTTCAAGAAATATGGGCCAATAGGCCCTCTGCAGTTACTTCCATTCTTACCTTCAATACCCATTGTTTCGTGTTCTGTCTTGTGTTGAAAGTTTTGTTCACCTCATCCAAAACTGTTGTAACATATCACCTCACCCAAAATGCGGGTATAAAATGAAAGATAAAGCTGTTTAAATCATAGCATAGTAAGAACTCTGTTTAGTGTTTGCAGGATATAGTTGTGTGTTTGTAAACTAAAAGTCTTTGAAAATGTAATAAGTTATTACGAAACGCGTTCAAGTGTCGCGTCAGACTAGAAATAAAAATGAATTTTGGAGAATTGATTTTTCAATTACCATCAACAGTGGAAAAAAAACATAAGAAACATCGAGAAAATTCGTGTTAGAATTATTAATCTTACTTTTTCGGTCATATTTAATAATATATGTCTACAGGAAAGACTGCTACCAAAATATACTAATATATATATATATATATATATATATATATATATATATATATATATACATATATATATATATATATATATATATATATATATATATATATATATATATATATATATATATACAGTAGCCAAAAAATCATCTTACAGTAGCCAAAAACTAAGTGAGTATGACCGGTTACTGAAATCAATGCTAGAAAAAGCCCTTAACCTCTCTCTCGATGACCTACAGTGGAAACAAGCCTCTCTTCCCGTAAGACTTGGGGGCCTCGGAGTTCGAACAGCAACGCAAATCGCTGTTCCAGCCTTCCTGTCCTCCTTATCAGCATCCAACGACCTTGTGAAGGAAATTCTATCTGCCTACTTACATCAGCTGGCAGGTGTACATGATCCCAATTTTACACGCTGTGCCACAGAGTGGGCCTCTCGTGCAGGCCCATCACCTCAACCACCATCCCCAAAAGCCCACAAGCAATCCAGCTGGGATGGCCCCATTGTAGACCAAGTTGCTGCAGAGTGCCTGGGTGCTGCAACAACACAACACGACATTGCTCGCCTCACAGCAGTAGCAGCACCACATGCAGGGGATTTCCTGTTAGCAACCCCAATGTCGGCAACTGGCACGCGTCTCATACCACACGCCCTCCGAATTGCTGTGGCCCTCCGCCTTGCTGCCCCAATCCACACCAGATATAGGTGTATTTGCGGCGAGGTGGTGGCTGACAGGTACGGCCACCATGGCCTACTCTGCCAAAGCACAGGGGGATGGCACTCGAGGCACAATGAAGTTAACGACATCATCAAGAGGAGCCTCACCACAGCTGGATGCCCAGCTGAAAGAGAGCCCCGTTACCTAACGCCCCGTAACTCTGATGCTCTTATTGGTCGCCCGGATGGTATCACAGTGAACCCCTGGAAGAATGGCAAGCAGTTGGTATGGGACTACACGTGCGTATCAACCCTGGCTAACACCTACATTAACCTCAGTGTTGCACAACCAGGTGGCGCTGCCACCCACAGGGAAGCAGCCAAATCCCGTAAGTATAGTAAACTGGATCACCACTACAATTTTGTCCCCATTGCTTCTGAGACACTCGGCGCCTGGGGTAAAAGTGCTACCAGTTTTTTGAAGGAACTGAGTTCTAGGCTCATTGAAACAACAAGGAACTCAAGAGCTGCAAGCTTTCTTTTCCAGCGCCTCAGTGTGGCGATACAGAGGGGAAATGCGCACTGCATCCAGGGTTCCTGCCCGCCATCTGAGGAGCTGGAGGAACTCGACAACCTATGATAACCATCTTTGTAACCCATATGTAACTCCTTTTTTGTAACAAAGTTCAAATAAAGTAAATATATATGTGTACATACAAAAGAATGGGGGTGGTAGGAGAAGATAATATTAGTGTTCAGTGAGAAACCACAAGGTCTCCTCTGAATACTTTTTATTTTCTTCTCCGAGGCTATGGGTCCCCACATTGGCACCAGAGGTGGTACCCTCACAAACTTTTAATAATATATATATATATATATATATATATATATATATATATATATATATATATATATATATATATATATATATATATATATATATATATATATATATATGTCGTACCTAGTAGCCAGAACGCACTTCTCAGCCTACTATGCAAGGCCCGATTTGCCTAATAAGCCAAGTTTTCGTGAATTAATATATTTTCTCTAATTTTTTTCTTATGAAATGATAAAGCTACCCATTTCATTATGTATGAGGTCAATTTTTTTTTATTGGAGTTAAAATTAACGTAGATATATGACCGAACCTAACCAACCCTACCTAACCTAACCTAATCTATCTTTATAGGTTAGGTTAGGTTAGGTAGCCGAAAAAGTTAGGTTAGGTTAGGTTAGGTAGGTTAGGTTGTCGAAAAACAATTAATTCATGAAAACTTGGCTTATTAGGCAAATTGGGCCTTGCATAGTAGGCTGAGAAGTGCGTTCTGGCTACTAGGTACGACATATATATATATATATATATATATATATATATATATATATATATATATATATATATATATATATATATATATATATGTTCGTTTGTTCAAAATCGCTAATCTCTGAAAGTTCTTCACCGATTGCTTTGAAATTTCCACACAACTATGCAATCGAATAGGCGAGTGTTTTTATATGCTTACTATATACATGCCTCGCCTGTGAAAGGAAAAAACATGTTTTTTTTTTAAATAGCGCCATCTGTTGGACTTAGGAGCAACTCACGCTGTAATCTCTGAAAGTTCTTCACCGATTCCTTTACAATTTTGACACAATGTTGCAATCATATACCTGCGTGATTTTATGTACCTACTATTTGGATACCACACCTGTGAACGATTAATTTTTTTTTTAATAGCGCCATCTGTTGTACGTACGAACAACACACGATATACAAAATATGTTCCGATTCCATTTGAATGTTTCCGATTGCATTGATAAACTGAATTTTCATAGATTTTTATTTATTTTCATTTTGATTCAATTATTTTGTGTGACATTGCGTTGGAATTGAGCAGTGTTGTTTACCATACCCTTCATTTCATGGGTATAGTTTATTTCTTTCTTTTTTTATTGTTTTTCATTTCGTTTTTTAACTGTTCTGCTTATTTTCTAGTGCAATTGGTGGTGAAGTTGAGCTGTGTCGATTGATCTGCGTTTGAATATAAATATTTCGTTAGTATTTTTTGTTTTGAAAACAAGAAAAAGGACAAAACGTTTATTTCACAGCTACAAGTGTACAACAAACAACTATGAATGCAGTGGCTACAACGTTAACTGCGTTCTTCACGTTATGTCAAAATGATGTGTTTGCGAAAACTGCTGTATTCAGAAGTGCCTCCGTATTACACATGGAATGCCAGTAGAAAATCATTTGAACGACGCAGACGAGGAGAGCGAGTCGACGGACAACTTGGCGTATACAAATAAACTATGACAGGCAGACTGTACACTGTGCATCCTAATCAGGATGAATGCTTCTTTCATCGCATGCTGTTGGTACATGTGCCCGGTCCAACGTCTTCCAGCCATTGAGATTTGTCAACGGTGTAACACATGCCACTTCCCGTAGTGCATGTCAAGCTCGGAATTAATTGGAGAACGACCGACACTGTGATGTATGCATTAATATGCGTCAAACACGTCATATCCAAATCAAATTCGTGCGTTGTTTGCAATCATATTGACGACCGACTTTCCTTATCTCCAACAGAGTTATGGGAGAAATATAAATCGCACATGGCTGAACATATTGTCCGTCGAATACGTAAGGAAAATTCAAATATGAACATGAATTTCACAGCAGAAATCTGCAACGAAGAGTTGATAATGATTGAAGATTTGTGCTTACAAATCGCGAACAAAGTTCTCAATCAATTGGAAATCCCATCACCAAATCGATCTGCTGCTGCTTCGTTGGTTGTAGAGTTGCGTCGTGAACAAAACTACACCACGTGAGATCTGCTGTCGTATGTGCAATCAAATATTCCTAAGCTAATGCTTGAGCGAAAAGGCATTAACCTTAGCTAACCTTAGCTCTTGCATCGTCCGGAATAGCTGCGACATTGCTACCAGGTGGAAGAACTGCTACTTCTGCTTTGAAATTGCCATTGAAAATGCAATTTATTGAAACTCCCTCGTGCAACATTTCCAAAGGATCTGGCATGGAAAAAGTATTGCAGAAATGCAAACTTATGGTTTGGGATGAATGGACAATGGCCCACAAAAAATCACTCAAGGCTCTTGAGCGATCATTGCAAGATTTGCGTGGAAACATTACACCATTTGGGGACGCATTAATATTGCTTGCAGGAGATTTCAGGTAAACATTACCTGTAATTCCTCGATCGACACCAGCGGACGATATAAATGCTTGCCTGAAGTGCTCTACTTTGTGGCGACACGTAATGACGTTAAAATTAATACAAATATGCGTGTCCAGCTGCAAACCGATCCATCAGCTGAGATATTCTCACATCAGTTGCTGGAAATTGGGAACGGAATCGTGCCGGTTAATCTGACCTCAGGACGAACTTCATTGCCTCAACTTCAACAATTTAGTGACATTGAAATAAGAATTGATTGAAAAAGTATTTCCCAGTAATCAAAACAATTATAATAATCACGATTGGCTGAGTGAACGACCTATTCTTGCGGCCAAGAACAAAGACGTCTACGAACCTAACAATATTACTCAGTCTAACATTCAAAGCGAGGCAGTCACATACAAGTCCGTCAACACTGTTGTGGAAGCAGGTGAAGCGGTTAATTATCCAACAGAATTGTTGAATTCACTCTATTTGCCAGGAATACCACCACACGTACGGCAGTTGAAATTCGGCGTGCCAATTATCATGTTGCGAAATACCAACCAGCCAAACCTTTGCAAGGCCACGCGCCTTGCAGTAAACAAATAAACAACAACGTCGTAGAAGCAACAATCTTGACAAGACCTTTCCAAGGTGAAGATGTCCTCATTCCTCACATTCCTGTGATTCCAACAGATATGCCATTTCAACTTAAGAGATTGTAATTTCCAATTCGATTGGCGTTTGCAATCACCATCAACAAAGCTCTCTTGAGGTTATCTTGAGATGATTTCGGGGCTTTAGTGTCCCCGCGGCCCGGTCCTCGACCAGGCCTCCACCCCCAGGAAGCAGCCCGTGACAGCTGACTAATTCCCAGGTACCTATTTACTGCAAGGTAACAGGGGCATTCAGAGTGAAAGAAACTTTGCCCATTTGTTTCTGCCTCGCGCGGGAATCGAACCCGCGCCACAGAATTACGAGTCCTGCGTGCTATCCACCAGGCTACGAGGCACTCAGGGCCAATCTTTAGAACTGTGCAGTTTATATCTAGACACGGATTGGTTCTCACATGGACAATTATATGTGGAGTGTTCTGGAGTCGGCAAACCAGACAATCTCTCTAGATCTCCTCAGACAATGGAACCACAAAATATATTGTATTCCCGCAAGCATTGTGAAATTATGCATATTAGAAATGTGCGCTTACTGTTTTCTGTCTTTCCCATCTAACCAGATTGAGCCACAGCAACGCGTGGCCGGGTACAGCTAGTGTATGTGTGTGTATATATATATAAATATATATATGTATATATATATATATATATATATATATATATATATATATATATATATATATATATATATATATATATATATATAAAGTTTGTGAGGGTACCACCTCTGGTGCCAATGTGGGGACCCATAGCCTCGGAGAAGAAAATAAAAAGTATTCAGAGGAGACCTTGTGGTTTCTCACTGAACACTAATATTATCTTCTCCTACCACCCCCATTCTTTTGTATGTACACACACATATATATATATATATATATATATATATATATATATATATATATATATATATATATATATATATATATCTTTAGAACACTTTCCCACCAGGAGACTCGAACCCTAGCCAGCACAGAAGCCTTCCAGCAACTGGCATAACAGGTACGCCTTAACCCGCTCCACCACCCGCTCAGACCCTTAAAAGAGATGGTAATTTCGGAGTATTTAAATACCCCAAAGATCAACACCTCCCAAGAGCACCAGAGCAAGTGAGGGGTCATTTATACGTTAATTTCATCAAGTCCCTGTTAATATGGGAAGACTTATTTAGGAGAGTTGTGCCATATATATATATATATATATATATATATATATATATATATATATATATATATATATATATATATATATATATATATATATATATATATATATATATATATTAGCCCCCAGCATGTGTATGTCCATGGTCATGCTGATGATCCACCACTATTGGGCTCCACATCAAGTACTGGGGAAAACATGGATAAAAAATACGTGAATTATATTGTGCTGATACAACCCCAAGTTCAATCCTGCAAGGTGCTGCAGACAGAGAGTCCAGTCTTGAATTTTAACCAATACTCTGAGGTATATTATCATATATTCTAAAAACGGCTTATGAATCATACATACTTATATTTCATGGTCTAATTAGTCAATATTCCTGTTTTATTCGTGTTTACTCATTTAGTTGTGTTTGCGGGGATTGAGCACTGCTCTTTAGGCCCGCCTCTCAACTGTCAATCAATCAATTGTTACTAACAACTATATTCCCCCCCCCCCCCACACACACACACACCCAGGAATCAGCCCGTAACAGCTGTGTAATTCCCAGGTACCTATTTACTGTTATGTAACAGGGCATCAGGGTGAACGAAGTTTTGCCCATTTTATTTCTGCCATCAACGGGGGTCGAACCCGGACCCAAGGATTACGAGTCCAGAGCGCTGTTCACTCAGCTATCAGGTCCCCAGTATGTGTACTCACCTAGCTGTACTCACCTGCACCTCACGACACTGGAAGACAGATGAGTGCTTGCTCCTAAATGAGCTCTGGCTCTTTGGTCCCGCCTCTCAACCGTTAATCAACTGGTGTACAGGTTCCTGAGCCTACTGGGCTCTATCATATCTACACTTGAAACTGTGTATGGAGTCAGCCTCCACCACATCACTGCCTAATGCATTCCATCTGTTATCTTCTCTGAAATTGAAAAAGTTCTTTCTAACGTCCCTGTGGCTCATTTGGGTACTCAGTTTCCACCTGTGTCCCCTTGTTCGCATACCACCCATGTTAAACAGTTTATCTTTATAGTTTATCTTTTATTATATAGATAATATCTTTATCTACCCTGTCAATTCCTTTGAGAATTTTGTAGGTAGTGATCATGTCTCCCCTTACTCATCTGTCTTCCAGTGTCGTGAGGTGCATTTCCCGCAGCCTTTCCTCGTAACTCATGCCTCTTAGTTCTGGGACTAGTCTAGTGGCATAACCCTAAACTTTTTCAAGCTTCGTCTTGTGCTTGACAAGGTACGGGCTCCATGCTGGGGCTGCATACTCCAGGATTGGTCTTACATATGTGGTGTACAAGGTTCTGAATGATTCCATACACAGGTTCCTGAACGCTGTTCTGATGTTAGCCAGCCTCGCATATGCCGCAGATGTTATTCTTTTTATGTGGGCTTCAGGAGACAGGTTTGGTGTGATATCAATTTCTAGATTTCTCTCTGTCCGTTTCATTAAGTACTTCGTCTCCTATCTGCATCCTCTGTCTGGCCTCCTGTTTCCACTGCCTAGTTTCATTACCTTACATTTACTTGGGTTGAACTTCAATAACCATTTGTTGGACCATTCACTCAGTCTGTCTAGGTCACCGTGTAGCCTCATACTATCATCCTCTGTTTTAATCCTCCTCATAATTTTTGCATCATCAGCAAACATTGAGAGAAACGAATCTATACCCTCTGGAAGATCATTTACATATATCAGAAACAGTATAGGTCCAAGGACTGACCCCTGCGGGACTCTACTTGTGACGTCTCGCCAATCTGAGACCTCACCCCTCACACTGACTCGTTGTCTCCTGTTACTTAGGTACTCCTGTATCCAATAGAGTACCTTCCCTTTCACTCCCAGTGTGTGTGTGTATGTGTGTGAATACGTGTGTGTATGAATTCTCACCTAGATATGCTTACAAGGTCGAGCACCAGCTCCAGGCCCCGCCTTCCCAACAGTGTTAGTTGAACGTCATGACAGGGTTCCCATGTTCCTCCTGTGATCTTTACATATAAAGTTCCATACCCAGTTATCTTATATAACTTCATCGTCTATATTTTTTTTTGACATCTCTGTGACTCATCTGTCTCTTGTGTTTGTGTTCCCTCGTCTGCTGTGTCCTGCGAGGATTGAACATTGAACATATGAACATTGTTCTTATGTTCATCTTAAACCACACACATGATTTTGATCATTTGGTATCAAACGCATCAAGGATAACACAGGATGGTGGCCACTGCTCAGGGCGGCAGGGTATGATAACACAGGGTGGTGGCCACTGCTCAGGGCGGCAGGGTATGATAACACAGGGTGGTGGCCACTGCTCAGGGTGGTGGCCACTGCTCAGGGTGGCAGGGTATGATAACACAGGGTGGTGGCCACTGGTCAGGGCGGCAGGGTATGATAACACAGGATGGTGGCCACTGCTCAGGGCGGCAGGGTATGATAACACAGGGTGGTGGCCACTGCTCAGGGCGGCAGGGTATGATAACACAGGGTGGTGGCCACTGCTCAGGGCGGCAGGGTATGATAACACAGGGTGGTGGCCACTGGTCAGGGCGGCAGGGTATGATAACACAGGGTGGTGGCCACTGCTCAGGGCGGCAGGGTATGATAACACAGGGTGGTGGCCACTGCTCAGGGCGGCAGGGTATGATAACACAGGGTGGTGGCCACTGCTCAGGGTGGCAGGGTATGATAACACAGGATGGTGGCCACTGCTCAGGGTGGCAGGGTATGATAACACAGGGTGGTGGCCACTGCTCAGGGTGGCAGGGTATGATAACACAGGGTGGTGGCCACTGCTCAGGGCGGCAGGGTATGATAACACAGGGTGGTGGCCACTGGTCAGGGCGGCAGGGTATGATAACACAGGGTGGTGGCCACTGCTCAGGGCGGCAGGGTATGATAACACAGGGTGGTGGCCACTGCTCAGGGCGGCAGGGTATGATAACACAGGGTGGTGGCCACTGCTCAGGGCGGCAGGGTATGATAACACAGGGTGGTGGCCACTGCTCAGGGCGGCTGGGTATGATAACACAGGATGGTGGCCACTGCTCAGGGCGGCAGGGTATGATAACACAGGATGGTGGCCACTGCTCAGGGCGGCAGGGTATGATAACACAGGATGGTGGCCACTGCTCAGGGCGGCAGGGTATGATAACACAGGGTGGTGGCCACTGCTCAGGGCGGCAGGGTATGATAACACAGGGTGGTGGCCACTGCTCAGGGCGGCAGGGTATGATAACACAGGGTGGTGGCCACTGCTCAGGGCGGCAGGGTATGATAACACAGGGTGGTGGCCACTGCTCAGGGCGGCTGGGTATGATAACACAGGATGGTGGCCACTGCTCAGGGCGGCAGGGTATGATAACACAGGATAGTGGCCACTGCTCAGGGCGGCAGGGTATGATAACACAGGATGGTGGCCACTGCTCAGGGCGGCAGGGTATGATAACACAGGGTGGTGGCCACTGCTCAGGGCGGCAGGGTATGATAACAGAGACAAAACACAGTTCAGTTCTAGGATTCACACGAGTTTGTTAGGTTATGTTTGATATCGTGGAGTATAATAATTAGCTTCAGAACATGAAGGGCAAGAATGGTGTCTTCTGGAGCTGGGTGTTGTATAGTGTGAGAGTGTGAGAGAGTGAGTAACGTGGAGTGACAAGTGAGGGTGAAGATGATGTACAAGGACATGAGTATGGTGAGGAATGTGAGGGTGTGGCCGCCATTGTAACTACCGGGGGTCTGCCCAACCATTGCCAGGTTATTAAATCTTGTCCATATTTGACTACCAACAAGAAATTTTGTGGCCAACCCTAATTATATTGAGTAGCAACAATAGTTGTATTTGTACAAGTAATTATGGTCCTTAACGAGCGTGTTCAGAGCGGCGTGTATCGAGAGCACCTCCACCCACACACGGGCGGGAGCGCTGCTCCTCAGGGCACACTTGGCCCTTACGTACCGTGGGCATAGCGGCCATTATACCCCGAGGATGCGTCCCATACCCCAGCTGGGCACGGCGCCAGGGTATAACCAGCCGTGTGCCCCCCTGGGCGTGGGCACACGGTGGCGTGGCGGCGCCACCCACGCCTGCAGCTTCCGCGCCATCAGGCAGCGCCCATGGTAGCGGCGGCACGAGGGGGCGGGAATAACAACAGCCCCGCCACATAAAGGCAACTATTCACTGGGAAAAGAGGGTAAAATGTTTAAAAATGAAAGAGATTTGTGAATAAGAGGCGGCGGAGGGGGTGGTGGTGTAGAGCAACTGGTAGAGGGCGGGGATAAAAAGAGCGGGGGAGTGTGTGGGTGGAGGAGGCGGCGGCTCCTGACATTTCCATCCTGGTGCTCCCCCGCCCGCCCCGGCCCGCCATTACGCATGGCGGGGTAACCTATATTGTGCACTGACGAATACCTTCTGAAGGTGCTGCGCCGCCGGGGCCGAGGCGCCCATCTGCGGGGCTCGGCCGGGGACACCAGCGGCTCGGCCGGAGACGCCAGCGGCTCGGCCAGGGACGCCAGCGGCTCGGCCAGGGACGCCAGCGGCCCGGCCGGGGACGCCAGCGGCTCGGCCGGGGACGCCAGCGGCTCGGCCGGGGCCGCAGAAGGAAAGTGGTGCGTGTGGGCCGAGGCGGCGGGCGAGGATGGAGTTAACAGGTTACGGGGGATTACCGTCGGCCAGCGGCTGGTCTCGGCCGACGGAATAAGCCTGTTAGCGGCGACATTCTCCAGTACCGTGAAATATTAATAATGCTGGCCAGTACCCGCGGTACAGTGCGAGGAACGCACGGTACACAGTCTACACCTTCCCTGTGTACCGTCCAGGGGTACTGTACCACTCCTGTACCCCAACTGTCCTGTGTACCGTGCAGGGGTACTGTACCTGCCCCTGTACCACACCTGCCCTGTGTACCGTGCAGGGGTACTGTACCACACCTGTACCACAACTGTCCTGTGTACCGTCCAGGGGTACTGTACCTCCCCCTGTACCACAACTGTCCTGTGTACCGTGCAGGGGTACTGTACCTGCCCCTGTACCACACCTGCCCTGTGTACCGTGCAGGGGTACTGTACCACACCTGTCCTGTGTACCGTGCAGGGGTACTGTACCACACCTGCCCTGTGTACCGTGCAGGGGTACTGTACCTACCCCTGTACCACACCTGCCCTGTGTACCGTGCAGGGGTACTGTACCACACCTGTCCTGTGTACCGTGCAGGGGTACTGTACCACACCTGCCCTGTGTACCGTGCAGGGGTACTGTACCTACCCCTGTACCACACCTGCCCTGTGTACCGTGCAGGGGTACTGTACCACACCTGTCCTGTGTACCGTGCAGGGGTACTGTACCACACCTGCCCTGTGTACCGTGCAGGGGTACTGTACCTACCCCTGTACCACACCTGCCCTGTGTACCGTGCAGGGGTACTGTACCACACCTGTCCTGTGTACCGTCCAAGGGTACCACACCTGCCCTGTGTGGTACCCCTGGACGGTACAGTGGTACTGTACCACACACCTGCCCTGTGTGGCACCCCTGGACGGTACAGTGGTACTGTACCACACACCTGCCCTGTGTACCGTGCAGGGAGGGGGTACACCCCGCCAGGAAGACCACAGGACACTCAGCAAATTACCGCCAACGGTCGGATTTTGGTTATGTATTGGGCATCATAAACCCCCACACAATGGCGGCCCAGAGATGGGGTTCTGGAGGAGTGGGAGGGTTGGTATGGCTGGGAGGGGGAGGGGGGAGGGGGAGGGAGGAAGTATGGGGGTAGGGAAGGGTCCTCTAGCCCCCCCCCCCACCCCCAATACCCCTACACACACACCCCATCAACCCGCCTACGCTTCCCACGGCTTTTTAAAATCGTGGGTGGAATGAGAGGGTGGCGGCCGATACGACCAAAACTGACAAAAACTAACCGAAAGGGGACACCGATCAAAGACCAGGGGCCGGTTGTGTTCGTTTAGCGAGGGGGGGCCCCCTTCCCCCTACCCCCCCCCCTCCCATAGCCGGCTCTTGCCACCTAAACCTTCCCTACACCTCTCTCTCTCACCCACTAACACTACCAACTTCTCCTAACCTCCCCCTTACACCTGATTAACAGAACGACAAATAAACTCATGCATTTAATTCGCCAAATGATAGCATCATGCAGCCAGGAGGTACTAAAGTCTGGGAATATTGTGAACTATGGCGCCGGGGCGGCCCACTCCGGCCCACAATGGTTGACAGCCTTCATCAAATTTACATAATATACTCTGGTACGCGAATTAGCGTGAGTATTCCAGGATAGTTCAATGGTCTCTGATTCTCAGCCCCGTATGGGAGACCCATATTGTATGTGGGCTGCTTCTGGCCAGGTGTATGTATGGTGTGTACCCAGGTGTGTATAGTGTGTAGCCAGGTGTGTGTGGTGTGTAGCCAGGTTTGTGTGGTGTACTGTACCCAGGTGTGTATGGTGTACTGTACCCAGGTGTGTATGGTGTGTTGTACCCAGGTGTGTGTGGTGTACTGTACCCAGGTGTGTATGGTGTACTGTACCCAGGTGTGTATAGTGTGTTGTACCCAGGTGTGTGTGGTGTGTTGTACCCAGGTGTGTATGGTGTACTGTACCCAGGTGTGTATGGTGTGTTGTACCCAGGTGTGTATGGTGTGTTGTACCCAGGTGTGTGTGGTGTACTGTACCCAGGTGTGTATAGTGTGTTGTACCCAGGTGTGTATAGTGTGTTGTACCCAGGTGTGTATGGTGTACTGTACCCAGGTGTGTATGGTGTACTGTACCCAGGTGTGTGAATGGTGTGTACCCAGGTGTGTGTGGTGTACTGTACCCAGGTGTGTATGGTGTGTTGTACCCAGGTGTGTATGGTGTGTTGTACCCAGGTGTGTGTGGTGTACTGTACCCAGGTGTGTATGGTGTGTTGTACCCAGGTGTGTATGGTGTACTGTACCCAGGTGTGTATGGTGTACTGTACCCAGGTGTGTGTGGTGTACTGTACCCAGGTGTGTATGGTGTACTGTACCCAGGTGTGTATGGTGTACTGTACCCAGGTGTGTATGGTGTACTGTACCCAGGTGTGTATGGTGTACTGTACCCAGGTGTGTGTGGTGTACTGTACCCAGGTGTGTGAATGGTGTGTACCCAGGTGTGTATGGTGTGTACCCAGGTGTGTGAATGGTGTGAACCCAGGTGTGTATGGTGTGCTGTACCCAGGTGTGTATGGTGTGTTGTACCCAGGTGTGTATGGTGTGTTGTACCCAGGTGTGTATGGTGTGTTGTACCCAGGTGTGTATGGTGTGTTGTACCCAGGTGTGTGTGGTGTACTGTACCCAGGTGTGTATGGTGTACTGTACCCAGGTGTGTATGGTGTACTGTACCCAGGTGTGTATGGTGTACTGTACCCAGGTGTGTGTGGTGTACTGTACCCAGGTGTGTATGGTGTGTTGTACCCAGGTGTGTGTGGTGTACTGTACCCAGGTGTGTGTGGTGTGTTGTACCCAGGTGTGTATGGTGTACTGTACCCAGGTGTGTATGGTGTACTGTACCCAGGTGTGTATGGTGTACTGTACCCAGGTGTGTATGGTGTACTGTACCCAGGTGTGTGTGGTGTACTGTACCCAGGTGTGTGTGGTGTACTGTACCCAGGTGTGTATGGTGTACTGTACCCAGGTGTGTATGGTGTACTGTACCCAGGTGTGTATGGTGTACTGTACCCAGGTGTGTATGGTGTACTGTACCCAGGTGTGTATGGTGTGTTGTACCCAGGTGTGTGTGGTGTACTGTACCCAGGTGTGTATGGTGTACTGTACCCAGGTGTGTATGGTGTACTGTACCCAGGTGTGTGTGGTGTACTGTACCCAGGTGTGTGTGGTGTACTGTACCCAGGTGTGTGTGGTGTACTGTACCCAGGTGTGTGTGGTGTACTGTACCCAGGTGTGTGTGGTGTGTTGTACCCAGGTGTGTATGGTGTACTGTACCCAGGTGTGTATGGTGTACTGTACCCAGGTGTGTATGGTGTACTGTACCCAGGTGTGTATGGTGTGTTGTACTCAGGTGTGTATGGTGTACTGTACCCAGGTGTGTATGGTGTGTTGTACTCAGGTGTGTATGGTGTACTGTACCCAGGTGTGTATGGTGTACTGTACCCAGGTGTGTGTGGTGTACTGTACCCAGGTGTGTATGGTGTACTGTACCCAGGTGTGTGTGGTGTACTGTACCCAGGTGTGTATGGTGTACTGTACCCAGGTGTGTATGGTGTACTGTACCCAGGTGTGTATGGTGTACTGTACCCAGGTGTGTATGGTGTGTTGTACCCAGGTGTGTGTGGTGTACTGTACCCAGGTGTGTATGGTGTACTGTACCCAGGTGTGTATGGTGTACTGTACCCAGGTGTGTGTGGTGTACTGTACCCAGGTGTGTGTGGTGTACTGTACCCAGGTGTGTGTGGTGTACTGTACCCAGGTGTGTGTGGTGTACTGTACCCAGGTGTGTGTGGTGTGTTGTACCCAGGTGTGTATGGTGTACTGTACCCAGGTGTGTATGGTGTACTGTACCCAGGTGTGTATGGTGTACTGTACCCAGGTGTGTATGGTGTGTTGTACTCAGGTGTGTATGGTGTACTGTACCCAGGTGTGTATGGTGTGTTGTACTCAGGTGTGTATGGTGTACTGTACCCAGGTGTGTATGGTGTACTGTACCCAGGTGTGTGTGGTGTACTGTACCCAGGTGTGTATGGTGTACTGTACCCAGGTGTGTGTGGTGTACTGTACCCAGGTGTGTATGGTGTACTGTACCCAGGTGTGTATGGTGTACTGTACCCAGGTGTGTATGGTGTACTGTACCCAGGTGTGTGTGGTGTACTGTACCCAGGTGTGTGTGGTGTACTGTAACCAGGTGTGTATGGTGTACTGTACCCAGGTGTGTATGGTGTACTGTACCCAGGTGTGTGTGGTGTACTGTACCCAGGTGTGTGTGGTGTACTGTACCCAGGTGTGTATGGTGTACTGTACCCAGGTGTGTATGGTGTGTTGTACCCAGGTGTGTTGTACTCAGGTGTGTATGGTGTACTGTACCCAGGTGTGTATGGTGTGTTGTACTCAGGTGTGTATGGTGTACTGTACCCAGGTGTGTATGGTGTGTTGTACCCAAATGTGTATGGTGTACTGTACCCAGGTGTGTATGGTGTACTGTACCCAGGTGTGTATGGTGTGTTGTACTCAGGTGTGTATGGTGTACTGTACCCAGGTGTGTATGGTGTACTGTACCCAGGTGTGTATAGGGAGTGGTTGTATACCTGGGTGAGTATACTGGGTGTAGCCCCCCTCCCCCCCGCACACACCTGTGTTGGGTAGTACGTTAAGGGGTCTGGTAGCTGAGTGGACAGCGCGCGGGACTAGTAATTCTGTGGCCCGGGTTCGATTCCCGGCGCCGGCAGAGACAAAGGGGCAGAGTTTCTTTCACCCTGCTGCACCTGTTACCTAGCAGTAAGTAGGTACCTGGGAGTTAGACAGCTGTTACGGAGCTGCTTCCTTGGTGCGTGTGTAATTACCTAAGTGTAATTACCTAAGTGTAGTTACAGGATGAGAGCTACGCTCGTGGTGTCCCGTCTTCCCAGCACTCTTTGTCATATAACGCTTTGAAACTACTGACGGTCTTGGCCTCCACCACCTTCTCCCCTAACTTGTTCCAACCGTCTACCACTCTGTTTGCGAAAGTGAATTTTCTTATATTTCTTCGGCATCTGTGTTTAGCTAGTTTAAATCTATGACCTCTTGTTCTTAAAGTTCCAGGTCTCAGGAAATCTTCCTTATCGATTTTATCAATTCCTGTTACTATTTTGTATGTAGTGATCATATCACCTCTTTTTCTTCTGTCTTCTAGTTTTGGCATATTTAATGCCACTAACCTCTCCTCGTAGCTCTTGCCCTTCAGTTCTGGGAGCCACTTAGTAGCATGTCTTTGCACCTTTTCCAGTTTGTTGATGTGCTTCTTAAGATATGGGCACCACACAACTGCTGCATATTCTAGCTTTGGCCTATCAAAAGTCGTGAACAATTTCTTTAGTATATCGCCATCCATGTATTTAAAAGCAATTCTGAAGTTAGAAAGCGTGCCATAGGCTCCTCGCACAATATTCTTTATGTGGTCCTCAGGTAATAGTTTTCTATCTAGAACCACTCCTAGATCTCTTTCTTTATCAGAATTCTTTAAAGATTTCTCACATAATATATAGGTTGTGTGGGGTCTATGTTCTCCTATTCCACATTCCATAACATGGCATGTGGAACTTTCCATGTGGAATGTGGAAAAATGTGTGTGTGTGTGTATTCACCTAGTTGTGTTTGCGGGGGTTGAGCTTTGCTCTTTCGGCCCGCCTCTCAACTGTCAATTAACTGTTTACTAATGACTTTTTTTTTTCCCCCACACCACACACACCCCAGGAAGCAGCCCGTGACAGCTGACTAACTCCCAGGTACCTATTTACTGCTAGGTAGCAGGGGCATTCACGATGAAAGAAACTTTGCCCATTTGTTTCTGCCTCGTGCGGGAATCGAACCCGCACCACAGAATTACGAGTCCTGCGCGCTATCCACCAGGCTACGAGACCCCTCGTAGAGTGTGTGTGTGTGTGTGTGTGTGTGTGTGTGTGTGTGTGTGTGTGTGTGTGTGTGTGTGTGTGTGTGTGTATGTGTGTGTGTGTGTGTGTGTGTGTGTGTGTGTGTGTGTGTGTGTGTGTGTGTGTGTGTGTGTGTGTGTGTGTGTGTGTGTGTGTGTGTGTGTGTGTGTGTGTGTGTGTGTGTGTGTGTGTGTGTGTGTGTGTGTGTGTGTGTGTGTGTATGTGTGTGTGTGTGTGTGTGTGTGTGTGTGTGTGTGTGTGTGTGTGTGTGTGTGTGTGTGTGTGTGTGTGTGTGTATGTGTGTGTGTGTGTGTGTGTGTGTGTGTGTGTGTGTGTGTGTGTGTGTGTGTGTGTGTGTGTGTGTGTGTGTGTATGTGTGTGTGTGT
Source organism: Procambarus clarkii (assembly GCF_040958095.1). NCBI lineage: Eukaryota > Metazoa > Arthropoda > Malacostraca > Decapoda > Cambaridae > Procambarus > Procambarus clarkii. The sequence continues at coordinate 22,287,974 of NC_091167.1, forward strand.
GTGTGTGTGTGTGTGTGTGTGTGTGTGTGTGTGTGTGTGTGTGTGTGTGTGTGTGTGTGTGTGTGTGTGTGTGTGTGTGAAAAATTAAAAAAATAGTAACAGTAGATTGATTGACAGTTGAGAGGCGGGCCGGAAGAGCAGAGCTCAACCCGCCGCAAGCACAACTAGGTGAGTACATACAGTAGCCATGAGAACCATAGTACATATAGCGACTTACAACACAATAAGACAGTACAAACTGGTACTATTGAGTTTGGACAAACCGGAAAGGGTTTTCTTCTTGTGTTTCAAACACACACTAAACTAACCTAACCTTACTAGGCCTAATGCACGATATCTGAGGCCTTATATAGTACATATGTGTGCTATACTAGGCCTGGGAATATTTAAATTAGTTTTTATCTTCATTTTTCTCGGACTGTGTAAAGTGAATAGTACAAAGTTGTACTATCTAACTGCTTAGTACGTCAACCCTTGTACTATGGTGCACATTGTTACACAAACTGTTTAAACAGTAGGACGAGTTGGAGGGGGGTGTGGGGTTCAATGTCCCCCTCCAACAACCCGACCCCCCCCCCAAAGATAGTCCTCTGACCCCGGGCTGTGTAGGGGCGGTGGGGGTGAGGGGGTGTATGGGGGTAGTGTAGGGGGTGGGGTGTCTGTAGGGGTTCACCCCGGAGTGTTGACCACTCATAACTCTCTCTACACCCTCAAGTAGCCAGGATGGCCTCATTTCGTCCCGTTCTGTGTGTGAGAGCATTTATTAGCATTCCTGTCCTCGTAACCTTGCCTTTGTCAGGGTTGAAGTCTAGTAGCCATTTCTCTCCACCATCTTTCTGAAAAGTGTGTGTGTGTGTGTTGACTATTGAGCTCTTGGACCCCGCCTTTCTAACCGTCGGCTGTCTAATGCAATGGTTCTTGACCCATTTCCCTATTATACCTGTATTTGAAAATGTTAATGGAGTTCGCCCTTATATGCCTAACATGCAAACAGTTCCTATTTGTCTACTATTAGTTCCCTCTAAGTACTCTGATACGTCTCTATCACAGCCTCCCTCTCCTTCCTAGCGTCGTCAGGATTAGTTCCTTGCCTATCTTTTATGTCGTAAACATGTCCTCTCTCTTCCTTCTGTCCCCCTAGGGTTGTGTGTATGTGCGCGAGCGGGCGCGTATGTTTGTGAGTTATTATTAGTGTTTGTGGAAGTTTGTGTCCAGCCAGTTGTTGAAAGGTTGTGAATATGTACAACACATCATGAACAATGAAGAACTTCCGGTCTTGTAACAGACTGAACAATGATGCTCCAAAATGTTGTTCATATTTAAGAAAATAATAATAAATGTTCTCATGAAACACTTAAGAAAATACTCCAAGAATCAACAGAGACATTTAGAATATTTTCACATTATTTCCCAAAACAAACTCAACATATTTCTTATTATTCCTCTCAAGCCACAGATCACTTGGGAATAACTATAGGTTTCAATAGGTAATTTTTTACATTAAAAAAATATATAAAACACATATATTCTTGGAATAGCTAAGTATGTATTTTTTTTTTTTTTTTTTTTTAGATATATACAAGAGTTGTTACATTCTTGTAGAGCCACTAGTACGCGTAGCGTTTCGGGCAAGTCCTTAATCCTATGGTCCCTGGAATACGATCCCCTGCCGCGAAGAATAGTTTTTTCATCCAAGTACACATTTTACTGTTGCGTTAAACAGAGGCTACAGTTAAGGTTGTCTATTATACCTGTATTTGAAAATGTTAATGGAGTTCGCCCTTATATCCTAACATGTATCCTAATATGATAAGATCAGTGTTGCAACAGCTTAGGTGAGGACAACAGCAAGGGAGACTATGGCCAGGGGAGACTATTCAAACACTGCAAGCCTTCTTTATCCTGTGTCAGAAACTTTTCATGCCTAGAACATATTACCCATGTTCTTAGAACATAGATAACATTTTGCTCAATGTTAATCATCATATTTTGTAATGATTTTAGACAAATCATTATATTTTTTCGAGATTATTTAGTGTGTTTAGTCAGTAGACTAAATAATGTGTGTGTGTTTACTAGTTGTGTTTTTGCGGGGGTTGAGCTTTGCTCTTTCGGCCCGCCTCTCAACTGTCAATCAACTGTTTATTAACTGCTTTTTTTTTTTTTTTTTTTTTTTCCACACCACACACACACACACACCCCAGGAAGCAGCCCGTGACAGCTGACTAACTCCCAGGTACCTATTTACTGCTAGGTAACAGGGGTACTTAGGGTGAAAGAAACTTTGCCCATTTGTTTCTGCCTCGTGCGGGAATCGAACCCGCGCCACAGAATTGTGGAATTGTGGAATTGTGTGTGTGGAGCCCCGTGATGATGGAGCTCTCTCACTCACTGTGGTATTAACTTAACACTTATTGCTTCATACATTCACCCACGTTTCAGTTACTGCAATAATATCTTGGGTTATAATTAATAATAATAATTAAATCAATTATTTATTAATTAAACGTTATTGTCTGTGCAGACAATAACGTTTAATGCGTTCATTTTGTTTGTAAGAACCTTGCTTATTTGTGTGAGCCATTATATGTGTGTGGTTAGGGGCTGCTCCAAGCAACAGCCTGGTGGACCAAGCTCTCAGAAGTCTAGGCTCGCCTCGGGGGCGGGCTTGGGGAGTGGAACAACTCCTAGAACCCCATTCAGGTACAGTCTAGGTTATGAACGCCCTGTTACGTTCCCCTACCCACACACACCCACACATAGGGGCCTGGTAGCCCGGTGGATAGCGCGCACGGACTCGTAATTCTGTGGCGCGGGTTCGATTCCCGCACCAGGCAGAAACAAATGGGCAAGTTTCTTTCACCCTGAATGCCCCTGTTACCTAGCAGTAAATAGGTACCTGGGAGTTAGTCAGCTGTCATGGGCTGCTTTCTGGAAGTGTGTGTGGTGTGGGGAAAAAATAGTAGTTAGTGAACAGTTGATTGACAGTTGAGAGGCGGGCCGAAAGAGCAAAGCTCAACCCCCGCAAACACAACTAGGTGAATACATATGCCTTTATTACCTCCTCCCCCCCCCACACCACTATCAACTACCAGTTTAAACCCAAACAACCCCTCCACCCACACACGCCAACCAGTTGCCAACCACAACAGCCCCAGCCCTCCTCAGATGCACCCCATCCCGAGCACACATGTCATTCCTCCCATGAGCATACATGTCATTCCTCCCATGAGCATACATGTTATTCCTCCCATGAGCATACATGTCATTCCTCCCATGAGCATACATGTCATTCCTCCCATGAGCATACATGTCATTCCTCCCATGAGCATACATGTCATTCCTCCCATGAGCATACATGTCATTCCTCCCATGAGCATACATGTCATTCCTCCCATGAGCATACATGTCATTCCTCCCATGAGCATACATGTCATTCCTCCCATGAGCATACATGTCATTCCTCCCATAGAAGTGTTCCCAGTTATCTATGTAAGATATTGCATTTGATTTACAATATTTGTCCAGTGGACACTAACACACTTTATCATTTTCAAGAGGAAACTAGATTTATTCCTCCAAGGAGTGCAGGACCAACCGGGCTGTGGTGGGTATGTGGGCCTGCGGGCCGCTCCAAGCAACAGCCTGGTGGACCAAACTCTCACAAGTCGAGCCTGGCCTCGGGCCGGGCTTGGGGAGTAGAAGAACTCCCAGAACCCCATCAACCAGGTATCAACCAGGTATCACCAAGTGCCCCTCGACACCCATTCATTCCCCACTCCCCACGGGACTTGTGATCCTGTGGTCCTGGGTTCGATCCCAGGCGCCGGCGAGAAACAATGGGCAGAGTTTCTTTCACCCTATGCCCCTGTTACCTAGCAGTAAAATAGGTACCTGGGTGTTAGTCAGCTGTCACGGGCTGCTTCCTGGGGGTGGAGGCGTGGTCGAGGACCGGGCCGCGGGGACACTAAAAAGCCCCGAAATCATCTCAAGATAACCTCAAGATAACCTCAAGATAACTCCCTTTCTTGGAAGACTCCCACACATGATTCCTGCCTTGCTCCTAACTAATTCTATGGCTGTCTTGAGACACTATGGCTTAACGTCCCCGCGGCCCGGTCCTCGACCAGGCCTCCACCCCCAGGAAGCAGCCCGTGACAGCTGACTAACTCCCAGGTACCTAGTTACTGCTAGGTAACAGGCGCATCAGGGTGAAAGAAACTCTGCTCATTATTTCTCGCCGGCGCCCGGGATCGAACCCGGGACCACAGGATCACGCGTCCAGTGTTCAGTGGCTGTTTTAAACCTCTGTATCAGTTCCTGACTCTTAACTCGTCCAATAACACTCCCACCAGCACTGATACATATAATGGGTTTGGTCC
>NC_091167.1:22297355-22412470 GCF_040958095.1 Procambarus clarkii
GGAAAGGCGGGGCCCATGAGCTGAATCCTGATCTTGTAGAAACAAAAAGTTGAGTGCAATTAAAGAGATGAGCATTCACACACACGCGCACACAAACACATACACACACACGCGCACACACACACATACACACACACACACACGCACACACACACACACACACACACACACACACACACACACACACACACACACACACACACACACACACACACACACACACACAACGTGTGTGTGTGTGAAACTTTTTAACCCAGCATGTCGGAGAACCCACAAGGATGAGAGGCAATGATGAACCAGCGAGACTCGACCTGGTCTTCACTCTGAACGACTCTGACATAAGACAAATCGGTGTTGAGGCCCCAGAAGAAATGAGCGACCACAGTGTACTGGTGTTTGAGTACTTGATTGAAGAAGGGTTATTGAACTCGAGGAGGGATACTGAAACCAAAAGGTTAGCATACCGAAAGGGAAACTATGAGGGGATAAGAAAATTCCTAACAGATATAGCATGGGAAACAGAGCTCAGGGGAAAGACGGACCAAGATATGATGGATTACATCAAACAGAAGTGCAAGGACGCAGCAAACAAGTTTGTCCCAGCCCAAAAGGAAAACAGAGAAATGAAGATGAGAAACCCATGGTTTAATCAGAGATGTAGGCTAGCTAAGCAGCAAAGTAAAAGGGCATGGAGAAACTATAGGAATAACAGGACTCTGGAGAGCAGAGAAAGATACCAGAATGCCAGGAATGAATATGTCAGGATGAGAAGAGAGGCATGAAAGACAATACGAAAATGACATCGCAAGCAAGGCAAAGACTCAGCCTAAATTGTTGCATAGCCACATCAGGAGAAAAACAACAGTAAAGGAACAGGTTATGAAATTAAGGATAGGGGCGGAAGGATTCACTACAAATGACAAGGAAGTGTGTGAGGAATTGAATAAGAAATTTCAGGAGGTCTTCACCTTAGACTTAGAGCAAGGAGAAATTCCAGAGGTAAGTGTGGGAATAGCTAACCAGGAACCACTGGAAGAGTTTGAGATTACCAGCCGGGAAGTAAGGAAGTGTTTACTAGAGTTGGATGTGACAAAGGCTATAGGCTCAGATGGAATCTCCCGTTGGGTTCTAAAGGAAGGAGCAGGAGAACTGTGCCTACCACTCTCCATAGTGTATAACAAATCATTGGCAACAGGGCAACTGCCAGATATTTGGAAAGCAGCTAACGTAGTCCCGATATACAAGAAAGGGGATAGACAGGAGGCACTGAACTACAGGCCAGTGTCCCTAACCTGCATACCATGCAAGCTGATGGAGAAGATTGTGCGAAAAAAACTAGTGGAGCATCTGGAGCGAAGGAACTTTGTAACACAGTATCAACATGGGTTCAGGGATGGCAGGTCCTGCCTCACAGGGTTACTTGAATTCTACGACCAGGCAACAAAAATAAGGCAAGAAAAATAAGGCAAGAAAGAGAAGGGTGGGCAGACAGCATATTTTTGGATTGTCAGAAAGCCTTTGATACAGTGCCACACAAGAGGCTAGTGCGAAAGTTGGAGACGCAGGCTGGAGTGAAAGGGAAGGTACTCCGGTGGATAGAGGAATACCTAAGCAACAGGAGACAACGAGTCATGTGTGAGGGGTGAGGTCTCAGATTGGCGAGACGTCACAAGTGGAGTCCCGCAGGGGTCAGTCCTTGGACCTATACTGTTTCTGGTATATGTAAATGATCTCCAAGAGGGTATAGATTCGTTCCTCTCAATGTTTGCCGACGATGCAAAAATTATGAGGAGGATTGAAACAGAGGATGATAGTAGGAGGCTACAAGATGACCTAGATAGACTGAGTGAATGGTCCAACAAATGGCTGTTGAAGTTCAGCCCGAGTAAATGCAAAGTAATGAAACTAAGCAGTGGAAACAGGAGGCCAGACACAGGATACAGAATAGGAGATGAAGTACTTAATGAAACAGACAGAGAGAAAGATCTAGGAGTTGATATCACACCAAACCTGTCTCCTGAAGCCCACATAAAGAGAATAACGTCTGCGGCATATGCGAGGCTGGCTAACATCAGAACAGCGTTCAGGAACCTGTGTAAGGAATCATTCAGAATCTTGAACACCACATATGTAAGACCAATCCTGGAGTATGCGGCCCCAGCATGGAGCCCGTACCTTGTCAAGCACAAGACGAAGCTGGAAAAAGTCCAAAGGTATGCTACTAGACTAGTCCCAGAACTAAGAGGCATGAGTTATGAGGAAAGGCTGCGGGAAATGCACCTTACGACACTGGAAGACAGAAGAGTAAGGGGGGGGGACATGATCACAACCTACAAAATCCTCAGGAGAATCGACCGGGTAAACAAGGATGAACTATTCAACACTAAAGGGACGCGAACAAGGGGACACAGGTGGAAGCTGAGTACCCAAATGAGCCACAGAGACATTAGAAAGAACTTTTTCAGTGTCAGAGTAGTTAGTAAATGGAATGCACTAGGAAGTGATGTGGTGGAGGCTGACTCCATACACAGTTTCAAATGTAGATATGATAGAGCCCAGTAGGCTCAGGAATCTGTACACCAGTTGATTGACGGTTGAGAGGCGGGACCAAAGAGCCAGAGCTCAACCCCGCAAGCACAATTAGGTGAGTACACACACACACACACACACACACACATCTCGCCAGACCTGTCCCCTGAAGCTCATATCAAGAGGATAACATCAGCAGCATATGCCAGGTTGGCTAACATAAGAACGGCCTTTAGAAACTTGTGTAAGGAATCTTTCAGAACATTATATACCACATATGTCAGACAAATCCTGGAGTATGCGGCTCCAGCTTGGAGTCCATATCTAGTCAAGCATAAGACTAAACTGGAAAAGGTTCAAAGGTTTGCCACCAGACTAATACCTGAGCTGAGAGGTATGAGCTACGAGGAGAGACTACGGGAATTAAACCTCACTTCGTTGGAAGACAGAAGAGTTAGGGGGGACAAGATAACCACATTCAAGATTCTCAAGGGAATCGACAGGGTTGATAAAGACAGGTTATTTAACACAAGGGGAACACGCACAAGGGGACACAGGTGGAAACTGAGTGCCCAAATGAGCCACAGAGATATTAGAAAGAACTTTTTTAGTGTCAGAGTGGTTGACAAATGGAATGCATTAGGAAGTAATGTAGTGGAGGCTGACTCCTTACACAGTTTCAAGTGTAGATATGATAGAGCCCAATAGGCTCAGAAACCTGTACACCTGTTGATTGTCGGTTGAGAGGCGGGATCAAAGAGCCAGAGCTCAACCCCCGCAAGTACAACTAGGTGAGAACTAGGTGAGTACACACACACGCACACACACACACACACACAAGAGATATGGTCCAAGAGATGAGGTCCAAGATATGATGGACCTGGTCATACAGAAATGCCAGGAGGCCGAAGAGAGATTTATACCAACAGTAAAGGGAAAAAATAAGAAGGAATATAATAACCCATGGTTTAATAGACAGTGTCAGGAAGCAAAAATGGCCAGCAGGCGGGAGTGGAGGAAGTACAGAAGACAAAGAACAGAGGACAACAGAAGCAGATACAACAGAGCTAGGAACGATTACATTAACATAAGACGAACATCGGAAAGGGACTATGAGAACGATATTGCAATCAAAGCGAAAAAACAACCTAAGTTACTACACAGTCATGTAAGAAGAAAAATGTCGGTGAACGACCAAGTGACAAGACTAAGGAAGACAGAGGAGGCATATACTGAAAGTGACAAGGAAATCTGCGAGGCACTGAATGCCAGTTTCCATGGAGTGTTCACTACCGAGCCTGAGCAGCTCCCATTGTTGGAAGGGGGTACCCTAGATGAAATACTATCAGATATAGAGGTGACAGCAGAGGAGGTAATGAAACAGTTGACAACTCTAGATGCAACTAAAGCAGTTGGACCAGACAAAGTATCACCGTGGATACTAAATGAAGCAGCGCAGGCCCTCAGCGTGCCTCTGGCAATGATCTTTAATGAGTCACTTATGTCAGGAGAATTGCCCAGTTGCTGGAAGAAGGCAAATGTCGTGCCGATCTTCAAGAAAGGTGATAGGGAGGAGGCACTTAACTATAGACCTGAATCACTGACAAGCATCCCCTGTAAAATACTGGAAAGAATAATTAGGCTACGACTGGTTGCACACCTGGAGAACATTAGGTTTGTGAACAAACATCAACATGGGTTCTGGACAGGGAAATCGTGCCTAACAAACCTTCTGGAATTCTATGATAAAATAACGAGGATAAGACAGGACAGAGATGGTTGGGCAGACTGCATATTTCTGGACTGCCAAAAAGCCTTTGATACAGTACCGCACATGAGACTGCTGTTCAAGCTCGAGAGGCAGGCGGGGGTGGGGGGAAAGGTCCTAGCATGGATAAGGAACTACCTAACAGGAAGGAGCCAAAGAGTTACGGTAAGGGGCGTGAAGTCGGACTGGCGAACAGTAACAAGTGGAGTACCACAAGGATCGGTGCTGGGTCCAATTCTATTTCTTGTATATGTTAACGACATGTTTACAGGCGTAGAGTCCTACATGTCGATGTTTGCGGATGACGCAAAGTTGATGAGAAGAGTTGTGACAGATGAGGATTGCAGGATCCTCCAAGAGGACCTGAACAGGTTGCTGAGATGGTCAGGGAAATGGCTACTGGAATTCAACACGAGCAAATGTAAAGTAATGGAAATGGGACTAGGAGATAGGAGACCAAAGGGACAGTACACAATGAAGGGGAACAGCCTACCTGTAACGACGCGTGAAAGAGACCTGGGGTGGACGTAACACCTAATCTATCTCCTGAGGCACATATAAATAGGATAACAACAGCAGCGTACTCTACACTGGCAAAAGTTGGAACATCATTCAGAAACCTAAGTAAGGAGGCATTTAGGGCGCTTTACACTGCCTACGTGAGGCCAGTCTTAGAGTATACCGCCTCATCATGGAGTCCCCATCTGAAGAAGCATATAATGAAACTGGAAAAGGTTCAGAGGTTTGCAACGAGACTCAACGAGAAGAGCTACGAGGGATGGGGTATGAGGAGCGCCTGAGGGAACTGTGCCTTACGACACTAGAAAGAAGAAGGGAGAGGGGGGACATGATAGGAACGTATAAAATACTCAGAGGGATTGACAGAGTGGACATAGACGAAATGTTCACACGGAATAGTAACAGAACGAGGGGACATGGATGGAAGCTTGAAACTCAGATGAGTCACAGAGATGTTAGGAAGTTTTCTTTTAGCGTGAGAGTAGTGGGAAAATGGAATGCACTTCAGGAACAGGTTGTGGAAGCAAATACTATTCATAATTTTAAAACCAGGTATGATAGGGAAATGGGACAGGAGTCATTGCTGTAAACAACCGATGCTCGAAAGGCGGGATCCAAGAGTCAATGCTCGATCCTGCAGACATGACTAGGTGAGTACACACACACACACACACACACACACACACTGCATAGGGGCCTGGTAGCCTGGTGGATAGCGCGCAGGACTCTTAATTCTTTGGCGCGGGTTCGATTCCCGCACCAGGCAGAAACAGGGGTAGAAATAGCCTAAGCTACTCGTTCCCTTTGAGATGTATTTCTTTCTTATCTCAATAAACATACTTGAACTTGAACTTGAATGGGCAAAGTTTCTTTCACCCTGATGCCCCTGTTATCTAGCAGTAAATAGGTACCTGGGAGTTAGTCAGCTGTCACGGGCTGCTTCCTGGGGTGTGTGTGTGTATATGTGGTGTGGGGAAAATGTAGTAGTTAGTAAACAGTTGATTGACAGTTGAGAGGCGGGCCGAAAGAGCTAAGCTCAACCCCCGCAAAACACAACTAGGTGAATACACACACACACACACACACACACACACACACACACACACACACACACACACACACACACACACACACACACACACACACATACACACACACAAAAAAAAACTCAGATGAGTCACAGAGATGTAAGGAAGTTTTCTTTTAGCGTGAGAGTAGTGGAAATATGGAATGCACTTAAGGAACAGGTTGTGGAAGCAAACTCTATTCATAATTTTATCATAGGGAAATGGGACAGGAGTCATTGCTGTAAACAACCGATGCTCGAAAGGCGGGATCCAAGAGTCAGTGTTCGATCCTGCAAGCACAAATAGGTGAGTACACACACACACACACAGAGTGGTAGACGGTTGGAACAAGTTAGGTGAGAAGGTGGTGGAGGCCAAGACCGTCAGTAGTTTCAAAGCGTTATATGACAAAGAGTGCTGGGAAGACGGGACACCACGAGCGTAGCTCTCATCCTGTAACTACACTTAGGTAATTACACGAAGGAAAGAAGAGATGGGGGGATATGATGACAACATACAAGATTCCTAAGGAAATTAATAAGGTTGACAAAGCAGCTTTGTTCAAAGCTAGGAACACAGATGAGTTACAGGGACGTCAGATGAGTCACAGACACGTCAGACGCAACGTCTCCAGCGTCAGAGCTGTCAGTAATGAGACAGGTTAGACGTACAAGTCAACGAAGTAAATGCGTTTCAACGCATCACATATAAATGTGACACAAGTGAGAGAAATGAGTCATTGCTTTAATGTAGGAACGTTAGAAAGGCGGGGCCAGGAGCCGCCTAGCTCGACCCTTTATGAACATATATGTGAGTACACACACACACACACACACACACACACACACACACACACACACACACACACACACACACACACACACACACACCTTGCGGGAAATGCACCTTACGACACTGGAAGACAGAAGAGTAAGGGGGACTTGATCACAACCTACAAAATCCTCAGGGGAATCGACCGGGTAAACAAGGATGAACTATTCAACACTGGTGGGACGCGAACAAGGGGACACAGGTGGAAGCTGAGTACCCAAATGAGCCACAGAGACGTTAGAAAGAACTTTTTCTGTGTCAGAGTAGTTAGTAAATGGAATGCATTAGGAAGTGATGTGGTGGAGGCTGACTCCATACACAGTTTCAAATGTAGATATGATAGAGCCCAATAGGCTCAGGAATCTGTACACCAGTTGATTGACGGTTGAGAGGCGGGACCAAAGAGCCAGAGCTCAACCCCCGCAAGCACAATTAGGTGAGTACACACACACACACACACACACACACACACACGTATATTTAGGGGGCCCCTGATAGCTGAGTGGACAGCACTCTGTGCTCGTAATCCGAGGGGCCTGGGTTCGATCCCCGGTGATGGTAGAAACAAAATGGGCAAAGTTTCTTTCACCCTGATCCCTCTGTTATCTAGTGTTACAAAATGACCTAGACAGAATGAATGAATGGTCCAACAAATGGCTACTAAAGTTCAATCCGAGTAAAAGTAATGAAACTAGGCAGTGGAAACAGGAGGTCAGATACAGGAAACAGAATAGGAGATGAAGTATTTAATGAAACAGAGAGAATGATCTAGGAGTTGATATCACACCAAACCTGTCTCCTGAAGCCCACATAAAAAGAATAACGTCTGCGGCATATGCGAGGCTGGCTAACATCAGAACAGCGTTCAGGAACCTGTGTAAGGAATCATTCAGAATCTTGTATACCACATATGTAAGACCAATCCTGGAGTATGCGGCCCCAGCATGGAGCCCGTACCTTGTCAAGCACAAGACGAAGCTGGAAAAAGTTCAGAGGTATGCCACTAGGCTAGTCCCAGAACTAAGAGGCATGAGTTATGAGGAAAGGCTGCGGGAAAAGCACCTTACGACACTGGAAGACAGAAGAGTAAGGGAAGACATGATCACTACCTACAAAATCCTCAGAGGAATCGACCGGGTAAACAAGGATGAACTATTCAACACTGGTGGAACGCGAACAAGGGGACACAGGTGGAAGCTGAGTACCCAAATGAGCCACAGAGACGTTAGAAGGAACTTTTTCAGTGTCAGAGTAGTTAACAGGTGGAATGCATTAGGCAGTGATGTGGTGGAGGCTGACTCCATACACAGTTTTAAAAGTAGATATGATAGAGCCCAGTAGGCTCAGGAACCTGTACACCTGTTGATTGACGGTTGAGAGGCGGGACCAAAGAGCCAAAGCTCCACCAGGTGAGCACAACCAGGTGAGCCCCCCACAACAACAACAACAAGAGGGCCCAACAGTTACCACCCACACGGGCGGCCCTAAACAACCTAGTTACGTAATCCTTCCCCCGCCACCACCTTCTCTCCGGTGGGATTACCCTCTGTAAATCCCCAGCACGCCAGGCCTCTGTCCCACCCCGTCCCACCCGTCCCTTCCTCACCCCAGGGACGGTGGACGGTAGCTACCCCCATCCGCGGTAATCTCGCTTTCTAATTCCCAAGGCTCCGGGCCCCCGGGTCGTGAAGACGGCCTCCTCCACGACAACATCCGCCCCACCATCCTCCAAGCAAAATAAATCCTTGAGTTAAATGGGTTAATCAGCCGTTGATGTCGTCTCGGAGGGTCGTGTGAGCTGGTCCAGTATGTTGTGTGAGCTGGACCAGTATGTTGGTGTGAACTGGTCCAGTATGTTGTATGAACTGGACCAGTATGTTGTGTGAGCTGGACCAGTATGTTGGTGTGAACTGGTCCAGTATGTTGGTGTGAACTGGTCCAGTATGTTGGTGTGAACTGGACCAGTATGTTGTGTGAGCTGGTCCAGTATGTTGTGTGAGCTGGTCCAGTATGTTGGTGTGAGCTGGTCCAGTATGTTGGTGTGAACTGGTCCAGTATGTTGGTGTGAGCTGGTCCAGTATGTTGTATGAACTGGTCCAGTATGTTGGTGTGAACTGGTCCAGTATGTTGGTGTGAGCTGGTCCAGTATGTTGTATGAACTGGTCCAGTATGTTGTGTGAACTGGACCAGTATGTTGTGTGAACTGGACCAGTATGTTGGTGTGAACTGGACCAGTATGTTGGTGTGAACTGGTCCAGTATGTTGATGTGAACTGGACCAGTATGTTGGTGTGAACTGGACCAGTATGTTGATGTGAACTGGACCAGTATGTTGGTGTGAACTGGTCCAGTATGTTGTGTGAACTGGTCCAGTATGTTGTGTGAACTGGTCCAGTATGTTGTATGAACTGGACCAGTATGTTGTGTGAACTGGACCAGTATGTTGTATGAACTGGACCAGTATGTTGTGTGAGCTGGACCAGTATGTTGGTGTGAACTGGTCCAGTATGTTGTGTGAGCTGGACCAGTATGTTGGTATGAACTGGTCCAGTATGTTGTATGAACTGGACCAGTATGTTGTGTGAACTGGACCAGTATGTTGTATGAACTGGACCAGTATGTTGTGTGAGCTGGACCAGTATGTTGTGTGAACTGGACCAGTATGTTGGTGTGAACTGGTCCAGTATGTTGTGTGAACTGGTCCAGTATGTTGTGTGAACTGGACCAGTATGTTGGTGTAAACTGGTCCAGTATGTTGTGTGAGCTGGTCCAGTATGTTGGTGTGGTGTGAACTGGTCCAGTATGTTGGTGTGAACTGGTCCAGTATGTTGGTGTGAACTGGTCCAGTATGTTGTGTGAGCTGGTCCAGTATGTTGGTGTGAACTGGACCAGTATGTTGTGTGAGCTGGTCCAGTATGTTGGTGTGAACTGGTCCAGTATGTTGTGTGAACTGGTCCAGTATGTTGGTGTGAACTGGACCAGTATGTTGGTGTGAACTGGTCCAGTATGTTGGTGTGAACTGGTCCAGTATGTTGTATGAACTGGTCCAGTATGTTGTGTGAGCTGGTCCAGTATGTTGGTGTGAACTGGTCCAGTATGTTGGTGTGAGCTGGTCCAGTATGTTGTGTGAGCTGGACCAGTATGTTGTGTGAGCTGGTCCAGTATGTTGTGTGAGCTGGTCCAGTATGTTGGTGTGAACTGGTCCAGTATGTTGGTGTGAACTGGTCCAGTATGTTGTATGAACTGGTCCAGTATGTTGTGTGAGCTGGTCCAGTATGTTGGTGTGAACTGGTCCAGTATGTTGGTGTGAACTGGTCCAGTATGTTGATGTGAACTGGTCCAGTATGTTGGTGTGAACTGGTCCAGTATGTTGGTGTGAACTGGTCCAGTATGTTGGTGTGAACTGGTCCAGTATGTTGGTGTGAACTGGATATATATATATATATATATATATATATATATATATATATATATATATATATATATATATATATATATATATATATATATATATATATATATATATATATATACTCCAAGCTTGTACTAAAGAGGCACCCTTCTTGAGCCCGGATGGGCACATGTATAAGCAAGTAGATGGGGTCGCTATGGGTTCTCCCCTAGGTGTCCTGTTTGCAAACTTCTACATGGGTACCATCGAGCAAAAAGTCTTAGTCGACATGAACTTGAAACCGGCCATATACTGCAGGTATGTTGACGACATTTTTACACAGGTACCTGATGTCAGACATCTGCAGGAGCTGAAGGAGGCATTTGAGCAGAGTTCCGTGCTGCGTTTCACTTACGAGACGGAAAAGGATGGGAAGCTGCCTTTTCTAGATGTAACAGTCATGGAAAAGGGCGGAGGTTTCCACACTGCAGTCTACACAAAGGAAACAAACATAGGAATGTGCCTAAATGCCAACAGCGACTGCCCTGACAGGTACAAGAGGAGTGTTGTTAACGCATACGTCGACCGTGCTCTCAGCCACAGCTCAGAATGGAAGCAAGTCGACGAAGAACTCTGTAGGGTAAGGCAGGTTCTAGTCAATAACGGCTTCTCCAATGGTTTCATCGAAGACATCATAAGAAGGAAAGTGAAAAGCCATGCAACCTCCGAAGAGACAACTAACACAACACCTATACCCCCTATTAGACTATTTTACAGGAACTTCTTTTCCACAGCTCATAAAACAGAGGAAAGGGTCCTGAAAGATATTGTTAATAGAAACGTTATCCCTACAGACAAAAATCAGAGGATACAACTGACGATTTACTATAAAACCAGAAAAACGGCCAGCCTACTCATGAGAAACTCTCCAGACACGAAACAGAACGCTTTAAAAGAGACTAACGTCGTCTATGCCTTCAAATGCCCACTTGGGGACTGTAAGCTCCAAAAAACCCAGTATATAGGCAAGACAACAACATCTCTTTCTAGGCGTTTAACGATGCATAAACAACAGGGCTCCATTAAGGAACATATAATCTCTTCCCATAACCAAACCATCGCCAGAGAAATCCTAGTAAACAACACAGAAATCATCGATAGATACAGCGATAGCAGGCGGCTCGACGTTTGCGAGGCACTACACATCAAGAAGTCAACACCAGCAATCAACAGCCAATTATTGCACAACTATATTCTACCCACCTCAAGACTCCGCTCCAATATAGAAGCATCAAGAAATATGGACCAATAGGCTTTCTACAAACACTTCTATTCAATATCCATTGTTTCGTGTTCTGTCTTGTGTTGATACTTTTAATACCCTATTAATATCCTCTAATGCCACATCATCCTTCCCACCTTACTCAAATGTAATGCCACATCACCCTTCCCACCTCACTCAAATGTAGATATAAAATCAGGGAAACGCAAGTTCTAATCAGTTGTGTATTTGTGAAGTCTTTGAAAATGTAATAAGTTTTACGAAACGCGCCCGTGTCGCGTCAGACTAGAAATAAAAATGAATTTTGGAGAAGTGATTTTTGATTTACCTCCAACAGTGAAGCATAATGTACGAAAGATTGAGAAAATTCGTGTTAGAATTATTAATCTTACTTTTTCGGTCATATTTAATAAAATATATATATATATATATATATATATATATATATATATATATATATATATATATATATATATATATATATATATATATATATATATATATTGTACGTTTGTCCAGTATGTACTGTATACAGGGTGAAGTATTCAATATTTTATAAATCTGTTAAATATAATGTAAGTCCAATACACCATGACACAGTCCAATACACAGTGACACAGTCCAATACACCATCTTGAGGTTATCTTGAGATGATTTCGGGGCTTTTAGTGTCCCCGCGGCCCGGTCCTCGACCAGGCCTCCACCCCCAGGAAGCAGCCCGTGACAGCTGACTAACACCCAGGTACCTATTTTACTGCTAGGTAACAGGGGCATAGGGTGAAAGAAACTCTGCCCATTGTTTCTCGCCGGCGCCTGGGATCGAACCCAGGACCACAGGATCACAAGTCCAGCGTGCTGTCCGCTCGGCCGACCGGCTCCCTCACACACCTCACCATGACACAGTCCAATACACCATGACACAGTCCAATACACCATGACACAGTCCAA
The DNA here is from genome assembly GCF_040958095.1 of Procambarus clarkii. Taxonomy (NCBI): domain Eukaryota; kingdom Metazoa; phylum Arthropoda; class Malacostraca; order Decapoda; family Cambaridae; genus Procambarus; species Procambarus clarkii. Next base: position 22,309,690 of record NC_091167.1, read on the forward strand.
TACACAGTGACCAAGTCCCTCCCCCTGTGGGGCCGGCTGACCCCCCCCCCTCCCCCTACACCCATCACTACACCATACACAACGGTGAGCACCATTCACAACGGTGAGCACCATTCACTAAGCCTGTCGTCCACACACAGGCTCCACATGTTGTCTTACACCAGAACAATGACACATATTTTACCCATATTAGTAGTGAAAACAAGTGTCACTCAGTATCAGTAATGGTGAGACAGGTGATGGTGAAGTATAGTGACACTGTGCACCGTCACCTCGTCATTGACGCAAGGAAAATACCTTACATAAAAAAAAAAAGCGGGGAGTCATCTAACAGAAGCTTAACCCCTTTAACACGACGCAGTGAGTACTATGGCCTTGTAGAGTACTCTACCAGCCTCGCCCCCCCCCCCTCCCCCACACCCCCGACACCATCCCCGGGGTCAACACCACAAGCCTAGTAAGTGTGTACTGCCAAAGTTACATTCACAATGATATCGAGTCATTTCATAAAAAACGTAAACAGTTTTTTTGGGTGTGCGTCCCCGACCTTGGCAACACTGAGACACCTGCGACGCTGCCACCTCTCCACTCTCGCGGGGGGCACTGGGGGGGGGGGGGGGAGGAGGATCGATCCGCTGACAATTTCTCCATAAACTGTTACCCTCACCTTTTATAAGCTTCATAAAGCTTTATGAAATACTGAGTGTGAGTGAGAGTAGTGAGTGGTGAGCCTGCGACAGCCTCCACTCACTCACCCGCCCAACACACCGTCATCACAGTCATGGGTCAGGGACCTCAACCCTTCCCGCTCACACCTCACCACAGTCTGATTCATTCCAGGTTCCGGACAAGGAACTCGGCAATCATACTATAGAATACGTTCTATGAAGTATAACTGTATACATGTACACCATATGTATGCAGTATACATGCTGTATACTATGGTGAACGATTTAGCCTATGCAGGCCCTCCACTGATGGCAAGCAAGCTGTATGTCCTCTGGCATGAGGTGATGAGACATCATGTGGTGGACGGCACACAGGTTAGTGTCCTCGGAGAGGTAAGTCTCCGACCAGGTAAGTCTGGGAGGCCTCCTGTGAGGCCACGACGACAATGACTGGAAGCCAAGATCAGTCTTGATGTTTAACATCGATAAATTCCTGGTACTCAGTTACGGTGAAGATGAGAACCTTAAACATAATACATTGAGGCACATTCCTAAGTTTCCTTAGTGTAGACTACAGTGTGGAAAACTCCGCTCCTTTCCGTGACTGTTACATCTAGAAAGGGCAGCTTCCCATCCTTCTCCATCTCGTAAGTGAAACTCAAATCAGAATTCTGATCGGTTGCCTCCTTCAGCTGCTGCAGACGTCTGACATCAGGTACCTGCGTAAAAATGTCGTCAACATACCTGCAGTATATGTCGGGTCTCAAGTTCATGCCAACCAAGACCTTCTGCTCGATGGTACCCATGTAGAAGTTCGCAAACAGGACACCTAGGGGAGAACCCATGGCGACCCCATCTACTTGTTTATACATGCGCCCATCCGGGCTCAAGAAGAGTGCCTCTTTAGGCACCCTTCATAGGGTGCACCCCAAACATAGGAATGTGCCTCAATGCCAATAGTGACAGGTACAAGAGGAGTGTTGTCAACGCTTACGTCGACCGGGCTCTCAGTCACAGCTCAGGATGGAAGCAAGTAGATGAAGAGATTCATAGTTCCCAGTTGAGGTGCCGCGGATGTACGAACTGCTGTACGACAATTGGGCAGCTATTATGGTTAATGTTAGTACTGCTTAATATAGGATTTACACCTGTAGACGCGTTTGGCTCATTTTCCAGGTCTGCGAACAACTATAACCTATGAAGAGATACAGTCACACAAGAGAGAAACAATCCAACAAGAGAGATACAATCCAACAAGAGAGAAACAATCCAACAAGAGAGATACAATCCAACAAGAGAGATACAATCCAACAAGAGAGATACAATCCAACAAGAGAGACACAATCACACAAGAAACAATCCAACAAGAGAGAAACAATCCAACAAGAGAGAAACAATCCAACAAGAGAGAAACAATCCAACAAGAGAGAAACAATCCAACAAGAGAGATACAATCCAACAAGAGAGATACAATCCAACAAGAGAGATACAATCCAACAAGAGAGACACAATCACACAAGAAACAATCCAACAAGAGAGAAACAATCCAACAAGAGAGATACAATCCAACAAGAGAGATACAATCCAACAAGAGAGACACAATCACACAAGAGAGACACAATCACACAAGAGAGAAACAATCCAACAAGAGAGAAACAATCCAACAAGAGAGAAACAATCCAACAAGAGAGAAACAATCCAACACGAGAGATACAATCCAACAAGAGAGATACAATCCAACAAGAGAGACACAATCACACAAGAAACAATCCAACAAGAGAGAAACAATCCAACAAGAGAGATACAATCCAACAAGAGAGATACAATCCAACAAGAGAGATACAATCCAACAAGAGAGAGACAACAAGAGAAACAGAATCTGGAACAAGCTGTAACAGGTAATGAGGATAATTGCCACTTAAGGCTAAGTGGACCAGCATCAGTTTCCCCCGAGAAGATCACGTCTCCCTCAGAGATTATCCCGTGATGGTTGTGTGGTCACTCATCACCTGGTGATGGTTGTGTGTGGTCACTCATCACCTGGTGATGGTTGTGTGTGGTCACTCATCACCAGGTGATGGTTGTGTGTGGTCACTCATCACCTGGTGATGGTTGTGTGGTCACTCATCACCAGGTGATGGTTGTGTGTGGTCACTCATCACCTGGTGATGGTTGTGTGTGGTCACTCATCACCAGGTGATGGTTGTGTGTGGTCACTCATCACCAGGTGATGGTTGTGTGTGGTCACTCATCACCTGGTGATGGTTGTGTGGTCACTCATCACCAGGTGATGGTTGTGTGTGGTCACTCATCACCAGGTGATGGTTGTGTGTGATCACTCATCACCTGGTGATGGTTGTGTGGTCACTCATCACCAGGTGATGGTTGTGTGTGGTCACTCATCACCTGGTGATGGTTGTGTGTGGTCACTCATCACCAGGTGATGGTTGTGTGTGGTCACTCATCACCTGGTGATGGTTGTGTGGTCACTCATCACCAGGTGATGGTTGTGTGTGGTCACTCATCACCTGGTGATGGTTGTGTGTGGTCACTCATCACCAGGTGATGGTTGTGTGTGGTCACTCATCACCAGGTGATGGTTGTGTGTGGTCACTCATCACCTGGTGATGGTTGTGTGTGATCACTCATCACCTGGTGATGGTTGTGTGTGGTCACTCATCACCAGGTGATGGTTGTGTGTGGTCACTCATCACCTGGTGATGGTTGTGTGTGGTCACTCATCACCCGGTGATGGTTGTGTGTGGTCACTCATCACCTGGTGATGGTTGTGTGTGGTCACTCATCACCTGGTGATGGTTGTGTGGCCACTCATCACCTGGTGATGGTTGTGTGTGGTCACTCATCACCAGGTGATGGTTGTGTGTGGTCACTCATCACCAGGTGATGGTTGTGTGTGGTCACTCATCACCTGGTGATGGTTGTGTGTGGTCACTCATCACCAGGTGATGGTTGTGTGTGGTCACTCATCACCAGGTGATGGTTGTGTGTGGTCACTCATCACCAGGTGATGGTTGTGTGTGGTCACTCATCACCAGGTGATGGTTGTGTGTGGTCACTCATCACCAGGTGATGGTTGTGTGTGGTCACTCATCACCTGGTGATGGTTGTGTGTGGTCACTCATCACCAGGTGATGGTTGTGTGGTCACTCATCACCTGGTGATGGTTGTGTGTGGTCACTCATCACCAGGTGATGGTTGTGTGGTCACTCATCACCTGGTGATGGTTGTGTGTGGTCACTCATCACCAGGTGATGGTTGTGTGTGGTCACTCATCACCAGGTGATGGTTGTGTGTGGTCACTCATCACCAGGTGATGGTTGTGTGTGGTCACTCATCACCAGGTGATGGTTGTGTGTGGTCACTCATCACCAGGTGATGGTTGTGTGGTCACTCATCACCAGGTGATGGTTGTGTGGTCACTCATCACCAGGTGATGGTTGTGTGGTCACTCATCACCAGGTGATGGTTGTGTGTGGTCACTCATCACCAGGTGATGGTTGTGTGTGGTCACTCATCACCTGGTGATGGTTGTGTGGTCACTCATCACCAGGTGATGGTTGTGTGTGGTCACTCATCACCAGGTGATGGTTGTGTGTGATCACTCATCACCAGGTGATGGTTGTGTGTGGCCACTCATCACCAGGTGATGGTTGTGTGGTCACTCATCACCAGGTGATGGTTGTGTGTGGTCACTCATCACCAGGTGATGGTTGTGTGGTCACTCATCACCAGGTGATGGTTGTGTGGTCACTCATCACCTGGTGATGGTTGTGTGGTCACTCATCACCAGGTGATGGTTGTGTGTGGTCACTCATCACCTGGTGATGGTTGTGTGGTCACTCATCACCAGGTGATGGTTGTGTGTGGTCACTCATCACCAGGTGATGGTTGTGTGGTCACTCATCACCAGGTGATGGTTGTGTGGTCACTCATCACCTGGTGATGGTTGTGTGGTCACTCATCACCAGGTGATGGTTGTGTGTGGCCACTCATCACCAGGTGATGGTTGTGTGGCCACTCATCACTAATGGTGATAGTTGTGTGGCCACTCATCACTAATGGTGAGAGTGGGGGAGGAACAAGGGTGAGAGTGGTGGAGGAACAAGGGTGAGAGTGAGGGAGGAACAAGGGTGAGAGTGAGGGAGGAACAAGGGTGAGAGTGAGGGAGGAACAAGGGTGAGAGTGAGGGAGGAACAAGGGTGAGAGTGAGGGAGGAACAAGGGTGAGAGTGAGGGAGGAACAAGGGTGAGAGTGAGGGAGGAACAAGGGTGAGAGTGAGGGAGGAACAAGGGTGAGAGTGGGGGAGGAACAAGGGTGAGAGTGGGGGAGGAACAAGGGTGAGAGTGAGGGAGGAACAAGGGTGAGAGTGAGGGAGGAACAAGGGTGAGAGTGAGGGAGGAACAAGGGTGAGAGTGAGGGAGGAACAAGGGTGAGAGTGAGGGAGGAACAAGGGTGAGAGTGGGGGAGGAACAAGGGTGAGAGTGAGGGAGGAACAAGGGTGAGAGTGGTGGAGGAACAAGGGTGAGAGTGGTGGAGGAACAAGGGTGAGAGTGAGGGAGGAACAAGGGTGAGAGTGAGGGAGGAACAAGGGTGAGAGTGAGGGAGGAACAAGGGTGAGAGTGAGGGAGGAACAAGGGTGAGAGTGAGGGAGGAACAAGGGTGAGAGTGAGGGAGGAACAAGGGTGAGAGTGAGGGAGGAACAAGGGTGAGAGTGGGTGAGGAACAAGGGTGAGAGTGGGGGAGGAACAAGGGTGAGAGTGGGGGAGGAACAAGGGTGAGAGTGAGGGAGGAACAAGGGTGAGAGTGAGGGAGGAACAAGGGTGAGAGTGAAGGAGGAACAAGGGTGAGAGTGGGGGAGGAACAAGGGTGAGAGTGGGGGAGGAACAAGGGTGAGAGTGGGGGAGGAACAAGGGTGACAGTGGGTGAGGAACAAGGGTGAGAGTGGTGGAGGAACAAGGGTGACAGTGGTGGAGGAACAAGGGTGAGAGTGTGGGAGGAACAAGGGTGAGAGTGTGGGAGGAACAAGGGTGAGAGTGTGGGAGGAACAAGGGTGACAGTGGTGGAGGAACAAGGGTGAGAGTGGTGGAGGAACAAGGGTGAGAGTGAGGGAGGAACAAGGGTGAGAGTGAGGGAGGAACAAGGGTGAGAGTGTGGGAGGAACAAGGGTGAGAGTGGGTGAGGAACTAGGGTGACAGTGGTGGAGGAACAAGGGTGAGAGTGAGGGAGGAACAAGGGTGAGAGTGGGGGGAGGAACAAGGGTGAGAGGGGGGGAGGAACAAGGGTGACAGTGGGTGAGGAACAAGGGTGAGAGTGGTGGAGGAACAAGGGCGAGAGTGAGGGAGGAACAAGGGCGAGAGTGAGGGAGGAACAAGGGTGAGAGTGGTGGAGGAACAAGGGTGAGAGTGGTGGAGGAACAAGGGTGAGAGTGGTGGAGGAACAAGGGTGAGAGTGGTGGAGGAACAAGGGTGAGAGTGGTGGAGGAACAAGGGTGAGAGTGAGGGAGGAACAAGGGTGAGAGTGAGGGAGGAACAAGGGTGAGAGTGAGGGAGGAACAAGGGTGAGAGTGGTGGAGGAACAAGGGTGAGAGTGGTGGAGGAACAAGGGTGAGAGTGGTGGAGGAACAAGGGTGAGAGTGAGGGCGGAACAAGGGTGAGAGTGAGGGTGGAACAAGGGTGAGAGTGAGGGAGGAACAAGGGTGAGAGTGAGGGAGGAACAAGGGTGAGAGTGAGGGAGGAACAAGGGTGAGGAACAAGGGTGAGAGTGGGTGAGGAACAAGGGTGAGAGTGGGTGAGGAACAAGGGTGAGAGTGGGTGAGGAACAAGGGTGAGAGTGGGTGAGGAACAAGGGTGAGAGTGGGTGAGGAACAAGGGTGAGAGTGAGGGAGGAACAAGGGTGAGAGTGGGTGAGGAACAAGGGTGTGTGTGACGGCCTCTTGGGCCAGTAACCGGGTTCTTGCTGTTATAACCTCTTCTTCAATATCCATCCCCAAGTCGGTGGCAAGTTTTCAAGAACTGGCTGTGGCAAGTAGAAGCGCAAAGAATAAAAGGGCGATTATAGACAATACACAATTATACCTTCACCACTTCATACATTATATTACAATATTACTACAAGTATCTGCAAATTGTCGCTTTCACTCAGGACACAGTGCATCGGCAGTGTTCATCAATCCCTGTGAATCCACTTACCAGGTACATCCCTGGAAACACAAACTGTAACTGTCTCTATTTTCCGCTTGTTACAACTTGTAATAAAGTTGTTCTATCTTGGCTTAACGTATTTTTGACGTATTAGAACGTTGTTACAACTTGCTATATTGGTTGTTATAATTGGTTAGGAGGTGTTAAAACTTGTTCGAACGTTGTACCAACGTCGTAGTTTCGCTGTGTGTTTGGCGGGATGTCGTCCACTCCTAGTGGCAAACACCGGCGAGTTCATCTTCAACATGGGCCAGTCCACACACACCGTATCTTCACGATGTGCCAATACCTCCACTCTCCAGATACACACTGGCAGAGGGTTTCAGCCACACGCTGACAGGGGTCTCAAACAATCACATACAGGGGTAGCTAACACCCTGGCAGAAGTCTCGAGCAGCTTGCTAGCAGCACTTCTCAACAGACACACCACCATCGTCGTGTAACTCTTCCTGGCAAATCCGAATACGTTGGCCTATCCAAAATTGGAGAAGCCATCATCCAACACACTGCTAGAACCGATGGCGGCCACTTTGTCCTCTCACAGGACCAAGTCAAGGGTTTTTAGACTACCCAAAATGAACTGCCCTCCTCGATGCAATCGGTTTCTTATGTCACCTCTGTGAACATATAACGTCATAAACTAGATGGACAGTACACTTGTATGACCCTAGGATAACACCCTTCCAACGGGAATTGACATTGTAAATTGCAGCCACAACCTAGATGGCGTTGATCTTGATACGCCACCCACTAGAGGTCAGCATCATCGACCTCTTCTAACTGAGGCAGGAAACCTGAGCCTTTCACCGATACCACACCACCACCAACAGATGGCGTTGTCTGCATAGCACCCATACACCTGGAAGATACTGGAGGGCCAAGTACCAAATCTACACAGTAAAATAACAACGTACTGGAGTGAACGACATGGAAGAAAATGTAGAATAGAACCAATGAAGAGCAGAGGTGCCATAGGCACAATCAGAGAACACTGTATAAACATCAGAGGTCCGCGGTTGTTCAACGTCCTCCCAGCGAGCATAAGAAATATTGCCGGAACAACCGTGGACATTTTCAAGAGGAAACTAGATTTATTCCTCCAAGGAGTGCCGGACCAACCGGGCTGTGGTGGGTATGTGGGCCTGCGGGGCCGCTCTAAGCAACAGCCTGGTGGACCAAACTCTCACAAGCCAAGCCTGGCCTCGGGCCGGGCTTGGGGAGTAGAAGAACTCCCAGAACCCCATCAACCAGGTATCAACCAGGTATCAACCAGGTATCAACCAGGTATCAACCAGGTATCAACCCAATACCGAGGAGTTGGACTGCAGACCCATTGATTAAAAGTATTTAAAAGAGTAAGGATGGAAATAGTGATCCCTTGTCTTGCATATTCAATAAATCCATGTTTTTGGGCACGGACTGACTCCCTGAACCTAACCTGCCCTCACCTAGTCTCTAGGTGAGACTTTAGGGCCTCGTAGCCTGGTGGCTAGCGCGCAGGATTCGTAATTCTGTGGCGCGGGTTCGATTCCCGCACGAGGCAGAAGCAAATGGGCAAAGTTTCTTTCACCCTGAATGCCCCTGTTACCTAGCAGTAAATAAGTACCTGGGAGTTGGTCAGCTGTCACGGGCTGCTTCCTGGGGGTGGAGGCCTGGTCGAGGACCGGGCCGCGGGGACACTAAAAAGCCCCGAAATCATCTCAAGATAACCTCAAGATATCACCTACCGTCAGTGTTCTGTAATGGTTAGGAAAGTGTTGTTAGTGCACCAACCCAACGACCCGGGACCTAACCTCTAATATCAGGATTTTGATTCGATATTGTATCTTCAAGCTTAGGGAAGGGAGGGGGGGGGGGGGGGGATAAGCCCCCTAGTTATGGGTTACGTTAAAGAAAATTGGGTTATGTTAATGGAGTGAATCATATCCCTTTCTGAAAAATATGTCGTAAAATGGAGTTCAGATGCAGGAATATATAGGTTACAACCCGTTCTCGCAAATTCGTAAAGTCAATATTGACTTATTAACTACGTGCATAGGTGATATACTAAACATAATAGATACCCTTAAAAAGATTCATAGAAAACACCAACCTTACCTAACCTTGTTAGTATCTTAAGATAAGCATCTTATTGCTTCGTAATTACAATTATTATTTAACCTATACCTATTATAGGTTAAGTAATAATTGTAATTACGAAGCTATAAGATGCTTATCTTAAGATACTAACAAGGTTAGGTAAGGTCGGTGTTTTCTATGAATCTTTTTAAGGGTATCTATTATGTTAAGTATGTCACCTATGCACATATTTAATAAGTCAATATTGACTTATTAAATTTGCGAGAACGGGTTGCGGTTAAGGTTGGTTAAGTTGGACTGATGTAGAGAAAATGCCCAATAATTACACATTTCCATTAACTCAGGTATTAGAGGTTAGGGTGAGATGGTTGTATTGATGTCAACAAAAAACATGGCTAAGAATAAGATGAAATATTGAGTCAAAATCCTGGCATCAGAGGTTAGGTCCAGAGCGGTTGGGTTATCTTGAGATGATTTCGGGGCTTAATGTCCCCGCGGCCCGGTCCTCGACCAGGCCTCCACCCCCAGGAAGCAGCCCGTGACAGCTGACTAACACCCAGGTACCTATTTACTGCTAGGTAACAATGTGAAAGAAACTCTGCCCATTGTTTCTCTCCGGCGCTCGGGATGGAACCCGGGACCACAGGATCACGCGTCCAGTGTTCTGTCCGCTCAGCCACCGGCTCATCTGCTCGATACATAAACAATACTTTAGTAAATACTGTATACGGCACATTGACGGTAGGTCAGGTTCACGGTGGCTCACTCTATCTCCATAAACAAACTTCGCCAAGAATATTGATTAAAGATCCAAGCAGGTTAGACACCAGGCAGCTAAGTTGATGTGTAAAATCAAACACTTTCCTAACAATATAGCTATAAAATCGAACATAGGTCAGGCACCTATGTTGATTTGTGGAACCAATTGCCGCGTAACGTGGTGGAGGTGGGGTCCCTCGATTGTTTCAAGCGCGGGTTGGACAAGTATATGAGTGGGATTGGGTGGTTATAGAATAGGAGCTGCCTCGTATGGGTCAATAGGCCCTCTGCAGTTACCTTTGTTCTTATGTTCTTATGGCACGGAGCAGTTAGAATTATATCCATAAAGCAACACTTGTCTCAGAATATAGATACAATATTCAACAAAGATCCAAGCAAGTTAGGTGCAGCTCATATAGATATATACCCAAAATCAACCCTTTCTTAATAATGAAGTTTACAAACATTTAACAAACATCCCTACACGTTAGGCACGAGTCACTTAGGGTTAAAATCAGCAGTAACCCAGGGTGGAATGGAAGTTAGAAGCAGACATTAACAACTCTAACAGTTAACTTCAGCTCTGGATGTGATGAGCTTAGCTACATTTAGTAGAAATTGACTTTTGGTTTGATATTATTAGGGTAAATTTAGTGGAATTGACTTAATGAAATTGGGATAAATTTGGTTCAATTAGCTTTTGCTGTTAGGTTAGGTTGGGTTGGGCTTGGTTAAGTTAGTTTGGGTTCAGTTGGGTTGGGTTAGGTTAGGTTCTATTAGGGTAGGTTGGATTAGGTTAGGTTGGGATGGGTTAGGGTGGGTTAGGTTAGGTTAGGTTGGGTTAGGTTAGGTTAAGTTGGGTTAGGTTAAGTTAGGTTGGGTTAGGTTAGGTTGGGTTAGGTTAGGTTGGATTAAGTTAGGTTGGGATGAGTTAGGTTGGGTTAGGTTAGGTTAGGTTAGGTTAAGTTAGGTTGGGTTAGGGTAGGTTGTATTAGGTTAGGTTGGATTAGGTTAGGTTGGGATGGGTTAGGTTGGGTTAGGTTAGGTTACGTTGGGTTAGGTTAAGTTTGGTTGGGTTAGGTTAGGTTGGGTTAGGTTAAGTTAGGTTGGGTTAGGTTAGGTTGGGTTAGGTTAGGTTGGGTTAGGTTAGCTTGGGTTAGGTTGGGTTGGGTTGGGTTAGGTTAGGTTAGGTTAGGTTAGGTTGGTTTAGGTTAGATTAGGTTGGGTTCGATTGATGCTAGAAAACCTCATCTGGATATTGGAAATACCCTGATGGACAGAGCACTAACACTGTAAAATGGTATTGAGATTGGGATATGTTTTGTGGTGACTGGATATTGGATATAGACATTACATTTAGATGAGATGGGTAAAACTTGGTTAAACTGGGCTTTGGTTGTGCTATGTTACAATAAATTTGGATAAGTTTGGTTGAAATTGTCTCTTTTTTAGGCAAATTTAGGTTAGGTTGGGTTGGGTTTGGTTAAGTTAGTTTGGGTTGAGTTGGGTTGGGTTAGGTTAGGTTCTATTAGGTTAGGTTGGATTAGGTTAGGTTGGGATGGGTTAGGTTGGGTTAGGTTAGGTGGGACAGCTTAAATTTACCAACTTTAGTAAGAAGCTTAGTACCCAAATGAGCCACAGGGACGTTAGAAAGAACTTTTTCAGTGTCAGAGTAGTTAACAGGTGGAATGCATTAGGCAGTGATGTGGTGGAGGCTGACTCCATACACAGTTTATAATGTAGATATGATAGAGCCCAATAGGCTCAGGAACCTGTACACCACCTGAGCATCTGGAGGGAAATAACTTTGTAACGCACCACCAACATGGGTTCAGAGATGGTAAATCGTGCCTCACAGGTTTAATAGAATTTTATGACCAGGCAACGAAAATTAGGCAGGAAAGAGAAGGGTGGGCCGACTGCATTTTCCTGGATTGCCAAAAAGCCTTTGACACAGTACCCCATAAAAGGCTGTTAAAAAAGTTGGAGCAACAGGCAGGAGTAAAAGGGAAGGTGCTCCAGTGGATAAGGGAGTACTTAAGCAACAGGAAACAGCGAGTAACGGTGAGGGGGAAGACATCAGAGTGGCGAGTCGTCACCAGCGGAGTCCCACAGGGCTCAGTACTTGGACCCATCCTGTTTCTAATATATGTGAACGATCTTCCAGAGGGTATAAACTCATTCCTCTCGATGTTTGCTGATGATGCAAAAATTATGAGAAGAATCAAGACGGATGAAGATAGACAGAGACTACAGGATGACCTGGAGAAACTGGAGGAATGGTCTAGAAAATGGCTGCTGAAGTTCAACTCTGGAAAGTGTAAGGTGATGAAATTAGGCGAAGGGAGCAGGAGGCTGAACACAAGGTATCATCTGGGAGGGGAAATCCTGCAAGAATCAAATAGAGAGAAGGATCTGGGGGTTGATATCACACCGAACCTGTCCCCAGAGGCCCACATCAAAAGAATATCATCAGCGGCATATGCTAGACTGGCCAACATAAGAACTGCCTTCAGAAACTTGTGTAAGGAATCGTTCAGAACCCTGTATACCACTTATGTAAGACCAATCCTGGAGTATGCAGCTCCAGCCTGGAGTCCATACCTAGTTAAACACAAGACAAAGTTAGAGAAGATTCAGCGGTATGCCACCAGGCTCGTCCCGGAACTGAGAGGATTGAGCTACGAGGAAAGACTAAAGGAGCTGAACCTCACATCCCTGGAAAACAGAAGAGTAAGGGGAGACATGATAACCACCTACAAAATTCTCAGGGGAATTGACAGGGTGGACAAAGACAAACTCTTCAGCACGGCTGGGACACGAACAAGGGGACACAGGTGGAAACTTAGTACCCAGATGAGCCACAGAGACGTTAGAAAGAATTTTTTCAGTGTCAGAGTAGTTAATAAATGGAATGCACTAGGAAGTGATGTGGTGGAGGCTGACTCCATACACAGTTTCAAATGTAGATATGATAGAGCCCAGTAGGCTCAGGAACCTGTACACCAGTTGATTGACAGTTGAGAGGCGGGACCAAAGAGCCAAAGCTCAACCCCCGCAAGCACAATTAGGTGAGTACAATTAGGTGAGTACCAGTTGATTGACAGTTGAGAGGCGGGACCAAAGAGCCAGAGCTCAACCCCCGCAAGCACAACTAGGTGAGTACAACTAGGTGAGCTCTCACTCTGTCTCTCCACTATGACCTTTGACCTTGTCCTCACCTCCTGGCCCCCCCCCCACCCAGTCAAGTCTATAATTGTGGCGTCCAGTCTGGTCTATAATTGTGGCGTCCAGTCTGGTCTATAATTGTGGCGTCCAGTCTGGTCTATAATTGTGGCTTCCAGTCTGGTCTATAATTGTGGCGTCCAGTCTGGTCTATAATTGTGGCGTCCAGTCTGGTCTATAATGGTAGCGTCCAGTCAGGTCTATAATTGGCGTCCAGTCTGGTCTATAATTGTGGTGTCCAGTCAGGTCTATAATTGTGGCGTCCAGTCAGGTCTATATTTGTGGCGTCCAGTCAGGTCTATAATTGTGGCGTCCAGTCTGGTCTATAATTGTGGTGTCCAGTCAGGTCTATAATTGTGGCGTCCAGTCAGGTCTATAATTGTGGCGTCCAGTCAGGTCTATAATTGTGGCGCCACAATTATACCAGTGGAGGCCTGTGCAGGAGCTGTGCAAGACCTGTGCACGACCTGTGCAAGACCTGTGCACGACCTGTGCAAGACCTGTGCACGACCTGTGCAAGACCTGTGCACGACCTGTGCAAGATCTGTGCGGGAGCTGGGAGGACCTGTGCAGGAGTGTGCAGGAGTGTGGAAGACCTGTGCAAGACCTGTGCAGGCGTGTGCAGGACCTGTGCAGGAGTGTGCAGGAGTGTGTAAGACCTGTGCAAGACCTGTGCAGGCGTGTGCAGGACCTGTGCAGGACCTGTGCAGGAGTGTGTAAGACCTGTGCAAGACCTGTGCAGGCGTGTGCAGGACCTGTGCAGAGGGAAGGGTGGGGCGGGGTGTGGCAGCAACAATAAACTCTCCAAGGTCTCCTCTACAGTCACTGCTGGTCTCCTCTACAGTCACTGCTGGTCTCCTCTACAGTCACTGCTGGTCTCCTCTACAGTCACAGCTGGTCTCCTCTACAGTCACTGCTGGTCTCCTCTACAGTCACTGCTGGTCTCCTCTGCAGTCACTGCTGGTCTCCTCTACAGTCACTGCTGGTCTCCTCTACAGTCACTGCTGGTCTCCTCTACAGTCACTGCTGGTCTCCTCTACAGTCACTGCTGGTCTCCTCTACAGTCACTGCTGGTCTCCTCTACAGTCACAGCTGGTCTCCTCTACAGTCACTGCTGGTCTCCTCTACAGTCACTGCTGGTCTCCTCTGCAGTCACTGCTGGTCTCCTCTACAGTCACTGCTGGTCTCCTCTACAGTCACTGCTGGTCTCCTCTACAGTCACTGCTGATCTCCTCTACAGTCACTGCTGGTCTCCTCTACAGTCACTGCTGGTCTCCTCTACAGTCACTGCTGGTCTCCTCTAGTCACTGCTGGTCTCCTCTACAGTCACTGCTGATCTCCTCTACAGTCACTGCTGGTCTCCTCTACAGTCACTGCTGGTCTCCTCTACAGTCACTGCTGGTCTCCTCTACAGTCACTGCTGGTCTCCTCTACAGTCACTGCTGGTCTCCTCTAGTCACTGCTGGTCTCCTCTACAGTCACTGCTGATCTCCTCTACAGTCACTGCTGGTCTCCTCTACAGTCACTGCTGGTCTCCTCTACAGTCACTGCTGGTCTCCTCTACAGTCACTGCTGGTCTCCTCTACAGTCACTGCTGGTCTCCTCTACAGTCACTGCTGGTCTCCTCTACAGTCACTGCTGGTCTCCTCTACAGTCACTGCTGATCTCCTCTACAGTCACTGCTGGTCTCCTCTACAGTCACTGCTGGTCTCCTCTACAGTCACTGCTGGTCTCCTCTACAGTCACTGCTGGTCTCCTCTACAGTCACTGCTGGTCTCCTCTACAGTCACTGCTGGTCTCCTCTACAGTCACTGCTGGTCTCCTCTACAGTCACTGCTGGTCTCCTCTACAGTCACTGCTGGTCTCCTCTACAGTCACTGCTGGTCTCCTCTACAGTCACTGCTGGTCTCCTCTACAGTCACTGCTGGTCTCCTCTACAGTCACTGCTGGTAAATTTCGAACATTATAAAGAAGCCACCAAAGCGACTCAACCAACTCCCCTCCATGATGACCCCAGACGACACCAACGATGTCAACAAAGAGTCTAAACATCCAGTATGTTGACGTCCACCAGTTGACATAAACAAACAATCCCCCCCCCCCCCCCCAAAAGTGTATCGTTTATCAAGTGTGAAGTTTAGTACCTCACCACCGATACAAAAAAGTTGTGTCGGGGCGTTGCGACTGGCCGAATCAAAACGAAGAGTGATGGATCAATGGGCGTTAACAGGCCGGCTAAGTCACCCTTTCAACAGGAGGAGGAGAATGGTTGAGGACGCGAGCATAAAGCGTCCTCTGGAGGCGGTGTTGTGGCGGCCACGCGCCTCTACAGCCTCATAAAGAAGGCCGCTAGTGGTGGCGGCCGCCGACGTGGTTAAAAAAAATATGGCCTCGGGGAGAATGACCAGTGTTTGCCGAGTGTGAATGACGCCGCCGCCACGGTAGCCGACCAGATTAAGTCCTCGTCCCGACACTGGAGGCCCCTCGCGCCTGGATAAAAAAAAATCCCTCTCTTGAGGTAATGGCCGGGCGACGTATGTGATCTGTGAGGTGTTTGTGGTCAGTAAACATTACTCGGCTCCACTTTGGTCCGCTGCTAAACATCTGTCAGATATGTTTATATGTTTAGTAGATTTGTCAAGTAAAATATATTGCTTACTTGTCATATCAATAATGAAAATGTTACATTTCCAAAACTCAGTTACAGAATGACTCGCGTCTGACTGAAGAATGTTGGGGTACTTATGTTTGGCATGTGGACCCCATGTCCCCATGGTACCCCATGGACCCCATGCCCATCCTGTGGTAATGGACCCCTTGTCCATCCTGTGGTAATGGACCCCATGCCCATCCTGTGGTAATGGACCCCATGCCCATCCTGTGGTAATGGACCCCTTGTCCATCCTGTGGTAATGGGCCCCATGCCCATCCTGTGGTAATGGACCCCTTGCCCATCCTGTGGTAATGGACCCCTTGCCCATCCTGTGGTAATGGACCCCATGCCCATCCTGTGGTAATGGACCCCATGTCTATCCTGGGGTAATGGACCCCATGCCCATCCTGTGGTAATGGACCCCTTGTCCATCCTGTGGTAATGGACCCCATGTCTATCCTGGGGTAATGGACCCCATGTCTATCCTGGGGTAATGGACCCCATGTCCATCCTGGGGTAATGGACCCCTTGTCCATCCTGTGGTAATGGACCCCATGTCTATCCTGTGGTAATGGACCCCATGCCCATCCTGGGGTAATGGACCCCATGTCCATCCTGGGGTAATGGACCCCTTGTCCATCCTGTGGTAATGGACCCCATGTCTATCCTGTGGTAATGGACCCCATGCCCATCCTGGGGTAATGGACCCCATGTCCATCCTGGGGTAATGGACCCCTTGTCCATCCTGTGGTAATGGACCCCTTGTCCATCCTGTGGTAATGGACCCCATGTCCATCCTGTGGTAATGGACCCCATGTCCATCCTGGGGTAATGGACCCCTTGTCCATCCTGTGGTAATGGACCCCTTGTCCATCCTGTGGTAATGGACCCCTTGTCCATCCTGTGGTAATGGACCCCATGTCTATCCTGTGGTAATGGACCCCTTGTCCATCCTGTGGTAATGGACCCCATGTCTATCCTGTGGTAATGGACCCCTTGTCCATCCTGTGGTAATGGACCCCATGTCTATCCTGTGGTAATGGACCCCATGTCCATCCTGTGGTAATGGACCCCTTGTCCATCCTGTGGTAATGGACCCCATGTCTATCCTGTGGTAATGGACCCCATGTCCATCCTGTGGTAATGGACCCCATGCCCATCCTGTGGTAATGGACCCCATGTCTATCCTGGGGTAATGGACCCCATGCCCATCCTGTGGTAATGGATCCCATGTCTATCCTGGGGTAATGGACCCCTTGTCCATCCTGTGGTAATGGACCCCATGTCCATCCTGTGGTAATGGACCCCATGTCTATCCTGGGGTAATGGACCCCATGTCCATCCTGTGGTAATGGACCCCATGTCCATCCTGTGGTAATGGACCCCATGTCTATCCTGGGGTAATGGACCCCATGTCCATCCTGTGGTAATGGACCCCATGTCCATCCTGTGGTAATGGACCCCTTGTCCATCCTGTGGTAATAGACCCCTTGTCCATCTTTTACTCACCTAGTTGTACTCACCTAGTTGTGCTTGCGGGGGTTGAGCTCTGGCTCTTTGGTCCCGCCTCTCAACCGTCAATCAACTGGTGTACTTTGAAATGTTTCTTGAGGCTACTCCTGAGCCTACTGCATGGGCTCTGTCATATCTACACTTGAAAATGTGTATGGAGTCAGCCTCCACCACATCACTGCCTAATGCATTCTACCTGTGATTCCTTGTATGTGTTCCACCCGTGCTAAATAGTTTGTCTTTGTCAACCCTGTCAATTCCTCTTGAGAATTTTGTAGGTGGTGATCATGTTTCCGTAAGTCTTCTGTCTTCCAGGGCCGTGAGGTTTAGTTCCTGAATGTACCTGAGGTCCACTAATACTACTAGTGGCCTTGACGAGGACACGAAGCCAGCAGCTTGTCACCCCCCCCCCCCCCATCCCCCTTTGTTCTCTGATGATCTTTTCCAGCTGAGGTGTAAACTCCTTATTATTATTAACATCTTTATTGACAAAATTAATTACAGTTTTGCCTAATCTGAGGATTTTGATAGTCTTATTAAATTGAGGTTAATGCTGGTATTCACTGTCACGCAGGACAGAGGGTCATACATAAGACAATAGGTCTAAACTGTAGGCTGAAGCACATATATATCATGGTTACAATCAATGTTTTAATGTGTGGATATGTGAAAACAACTCCAGCAGAGTTTTGGCGTTTACGGCTTCGGCGGGTAGGCGGTTCCACGGGTTAACAACCTTATGGGTGAAAAGCATCTTCTATTTTCTGTCCCACATTGTGGCTTGATGAGCTTGAGCCCGTTGCTCCTTGTTTGTGATACATCTGAACTCTTGAAGAAATTGACTTTAAATTGAACAATCCTCCAAATTGTTCAGTATTTTAAATGTTTCGACGAGATCCGCCCCGTCATGTCTGGTGTGTAGTGTTGTAGCCCCTGTGGTCCCCAACCGTTCCTGGCACGAGAGATGACTTGCCTCTGGGATGATTTATGTTGCCCGGTGTTGCACCTTCTCCAGAGCAGCTGTGTCTCCTGTAGACGAGGTCTCCATGCCTGGCCGCAATACTCCAGGTGGAGGCACACCAGAGACTTGTACAACTGAATATCTACCTTCTGTTCCTTAGAGGTAAAGGTACGCTCGATTATTCCCAGGGTTTGGTTAGTTTTGTTTACTGCCGCTCCCGCCAAACACACACTGAAACTACGATGTTGGTACAACGTTTGAACAAGTTTTAACACCTCCTAACCAGTTATAACAACCAATATAGCAAGTTGTAACAACGTTCTAATACGTCATAAACACGTTAAGCCAAGATGTAACAACTTTATTACAAGTTGTAACAAGCGAAAATTAGAGACAGTTTCGGTTTGTGTTTCCAGGGCTCCCACTTGTTGAGCAACTAGTGAAGACGGAGTCTGACTCAGAAGTTCTTTTCTCCGTCAATCAGTTGTAAGGAAGTGTTGTCAGTGGGGTAGTTGTGACGTGGGTTGTTATGCCCCACATGTAAAGTCTTGTATTTACCGACATTAAAAAGAATTTGCCAGTCATCTGACAATTTGTGGAGTCCATTGCCGTAGCCTAAGGGCGCCTGACAGCTGGGTGGACAGCTTTTTGGATTCGTAGTCCTGAGGTTCCGGGTTCGATCCCCGGTGGAGGCGGAGACAAATGGGCAAAATGTTTCTTTCACCCTGATGCCCCTGTTACCTAGCAGTAAATAGGTACCTGGGAGTTAGACACCTGCTTCCTGGGGGTGGAGGCCTGGTGGAGGACCGGGCCGCGGGGCCACTAAGCCCCGAAATCATCTCAACATAACCACAAGATATAGCCTTTCTTCGTAACTTATAGCTCTCAGCTCTGGGACTAGTTTAGTGGCAAACTTCTAATATTCTCTAAATTTGTCTTGTGTTTAACTAGATAACTCCAGGCTGGAGCTGAACACTCCAGGATTGGTCTGACATATGTGGCATACAAGGTTCTGGATGATTCCTTGCTCACGTTTCTAAAGACAGTGCTGATGTAGGCCAACCTAGCATATGCCGCTGATGATATCCTTGTGATGTGGGCCTCTGGGGAAAGGTTCGGTGTGACATCTTTCTTCACTACGAGCAATAAACAGTTTGGAATCAAGTAATAACGTGCTTGTTTCAGAAGCCAGACACAGATATATAAGAATACTTACAAGAGGGTAAATATAAAAATGTTGTGGATTCCTTCTCACTGTAACACCGCTCTGAAATGTAACACCACTATAATGGAACACCACTATAATGGTGTTACGGACCGGAGTCCAGCGTCCGAGCCCGGAGCAGTGACGACCACGCCATCTGTGGGTCAGCTCCCGAAACCCCCTCCAAATGGACGACGCCATCTAGTGAGGACGAGATATACTGGCCACAAGGGCTAGTTTCCCGTCCTGATCAGCTCATAATACAGCCGCTGCTGACCTCTGGTGAGGTGGCGCTTAGACAGCAACGCCATCTATGGAGAGGATAGGTGGACGTTTGTGTCTAAGCCTGTGAGTGAGGTGCCCTAGAGTGTAACTAGTACTGATGACGTGTCTGATTACAGAGTCGACCTGGGACTGCTGAATCGGACGTTGGATCAGTCTACCCAAGGCAGCCGAAGAATCTCCACGTGTTTGCTGCAGCAGCTGTGAGTCACCCCCCGGATGAACACTGTTGTGTTAGCCTGCCTGCGAGGTGGCAGAACCAGGGATTGTCGTACCCAGGGCTGACTGGTGGAGAAGACTAGCCACTGGGGTGTTGTGGTGAGGAGAGTGATCTGTGGAATCACACGAGTCTCCTGCCTAGGGCTCGCAACCCTAGTATTGGTCGTGGAGTGGCTTACGCAGCGTTGCTGATTGGAACCTGCCAGCTAAAGGCTGGATTTGTGGTTGACGGCCTCCACGACGGTGCACCCAGTGGGACTGTGATTTGGCTGGCCTGTGGCCGGGGTAGACTCGCTGGGAGAATCTAAGGATTCGTCTAGAGGCCACAAGAAGAGAACCAGGGCTACTCGTTTTGAGCACCGTTAAGCAGAGCATCCTGTGTCTTCGGAGGAAGACAAGTGATTGTAAATAAGTGTAGTTATAGTAACAGCGTGTGACTGTTTATATATTTATTTATTGGTAGTGGTGAATATATATTTATTTCTGAGCAGTTTTATCCCTTCCCCTTTAATTTACTTGCGTTACGGAGCACACCCCTTGAAAGCCACTACTAGCTTGGGGCCGGATACCCAAGCTCTACTAACATCAGAGAAAGAACCCAGTTGCGACCCAAGAGGGCCGTAACAAATGGATACTAAACTAATAATGTAAACACTACTTATCCTGAGTAACACTTCCCCATCAGTTGCACTTGGTAACACTGTTATAAGCTGACATATGATGGTTACACTGGAACTAAAAGGTACACTGCCAACAAGGAAATGGTAACACAGGAGTAAATACGCTGCCACCATCTGCCTTTGACCATTGAGACTATATCAAGCAACGAGGCAAGAAACATTGCTTGACTTGGAGAGTACTTTCTATGACTGTCATTAATTATGAAAACGGTTGTCAGCCACTATATCCAAAAGGCTAAGAGGATTCAACAATTGACACAGACGGGAAATTTAACATGAGTTTATTGAGACCAAAATTATGTCAATCACCACTTATAAATCCTACTCTAACCCTGGCAAAAATTTAAGAAATTTGGACATGGAACAAAACCTCAGAGATCACACACATTACCTTAAGACCTCTGTCTCTCCCTGGCTGAGGTGTTCTTCACAGACCCGCTCTCGATCCTAGTGTCCTGCACTCTGTTCCTAAATCTCTACAGGACCAATATATATACCCCAAAAGGGGGGAGGAGAGATTTACTGTTGCTACCTAGATCAGAAATGCTAGGGGGGTCGGGCCACACGTGCACAAACACTTAAAAAATATTTCAATTAAGCTTGTTTGACATTCACCATACACTCTTCAAGAGAGGAGTTATTAATTACATGTGTGACTGACCTCTGACCTGGCCAAAAGGGGGAGATCCAGGGATGTTTACACATGAGAATCTGGAGTCTAATTCCCTTGCAATGTTTGACAAGAGTATCATGAAATATTACATACTTGAAACTATGTTGACTAAGACTAACCCAGGAATTTTTTTAATCAACATACAAGATAAACCGGAGGTCATCTGGGCTGACCTCTTGGAGAAGGCTTCCCTGGGTGAGAACTCTAAGGGGGAGGGGGGTCATGGGTGTTACATCACATTGACCTGCAGGAACATGACAAAGTTGACGCCCTTGCTAAGGCTGCAGTAAAGACAGTATTGAACGGAATCTTGAGTTATCAAATAGGTCCCTTAAAAGTGTCATTAGACAAGAACTCCTGGATGGATTTGAAGAAAGTAGAACTGTGCAAACTAGAACTAGCAGGTCCATTGTTTATCACAATGAAATGTGTGAAGTAAAACGTGTATAGGGCAAGTAACAAAGTCAGTAGACTAACAGATGTTGTCACAGCTCGTATAAGACTTGGCTACAAGTATCTCTGGCAGTTCGGCTTGTATAGGGATCTAGATGAAGTAAAGTGTAAAGTGTGTGGACAAAGACAGGGACACACACTCGAACATCATATCTTGGATTGTAGTAAAATTGAGCCATTTAGCAATAAATCTAAGCTCACTCTGTATGATATGGCAACCTATCTTATTACCATGGATAAATTACCTGAAATCCTTGCACTGTACCCATATTTCGCTTCCAGTAGATAAACGACATATGAGATTCAGAAACAAGTAATGTATTGTGAGGACTAATAATAAACAGAAGCTCCCCTATGACTCTGTAATATCCCCATTGGCCAAACTATTATGTATTAGCTATAAGTCCTACCATTAATGTATAATGACTTACTGTAAATATATAGCTCCTGAAATAGAACATTCTCTGTAACTAGTTGACATTGTAACTATAAGGTGTGAAGGTTAGATGTAATTGTTTATGTAATAATCTAAGATGAGGTCTGATAAAGACCTTTTGTGCCCTCTGTAATGCTTTTTGCGCTACCGCTCACAGGATGGGTATGGGGTGCACAATAAACTACCCGCCTCCGGCGGCAACAGCCAAAAAACAAATCAACCCCCGAGATCTTTCTCTACTTGACTCTTGCAGGATTTCACCTCCCAGATGGTACCGTAACGTACGATTATGTTACGTTGTTGGGTTGATTAGATAAGCAGTGTTTAGTGGTTTTCATATTTATTTAGTAGTCTTGGTTACAGTAGTCGGTTGTTGGCATTGTCGTAGACGTTGAGACGGAGCTTGGAGCAGAGCAGAGAGCTGAGTGAGGCCGGAGTCGCGGAGCTCTATGTGGGAGAGCGTGGCAGCTCGATGGGGGATGGTGAGTGTCTAAACTCTATGAGGCCGGAGCTCTATGTGGGATGGTGTTGTTGTTATAGATTCAGCTACTCGGAACAGATTCCAAGTAGCACGGGCTATGGTGAGCCCGTAGTGGACTTACCTGACACAGGAGCGGTGCCGTCTGCTGTGTGGGAGAGCGTGGCGGCTCGATGGGGGATGATGAGTGTCTGAACTCTATGAGGCCGAGAGCGTGCGAGCTCGATGCGGTCGTATTCTGCTGTCAGCTCTGTGTCGAAGCTGAGACATCTTGGGGTCGATTAGAACTGTACACGCCGAGTGCTACATTCTTGAGGTTGAAGAGGTTTGGTAACTCCTAAGCGTCGTTACCGAAGTTAACTGAGTCACTGGAAATTATACTGATGATTACTCAACTGATTGATGAAGATTAAGCCACCCAAGAGGTGGCATGGGCATGAATAACCCGTAAGATAATTAATCGCTGTTCTTTGTTGTTTAAGATTCAGCTACTTGGGAACAAGAAGCTCCAAGTAGCACGGGCTGTACGTGTCTGTGTAATATACAAAAGACTCTCTCTCTCTCTCCTATATTTCTTAAAATACATACTACAAATACATATTTACCTATTGTAATATCGAAGTTGCCACCTTGCCTACTCGCAAGACCCCGATAGTAGGGGCGTCTAGCCACATCGTTTGACATTCAACTGGATGAGACCACAGACATAGGAGGAGAAGAACAGCTGATTGTTGACTGTCGGTTTCCAGACTTAGAAGAGAAAACCATTGTTGAGCACTATTAGTGCTGCCTCCAACTGGGCGTAGAAACACCACGCAACAATTTTCAGAAACTTCATGATTTCATTATTGACGAGGACATTGACTGGTCAAAATGCACGTCTGTTACTACTGATGGTGCTAAAGCTATGGTCGGTGCCATCAATGGCGTTGTACAGAAGATCCCAGCGGTCTCACCAAGTTGTGTCACGATTCACTGCGTGACTCACGGGGAAGCGTTAGTGGCACAGCGACTGAATGAAACTAGAAATGCTAAGGAGAAAAGTGACTTTGAACTTCTACTTGATGATGTTGTTAAAATGGTTAATCATGTTGACCAGACCACACACTAGAAGGTGAAGGGACGACGACGTTTCGGTCAGTCCTGGACCATTCTCAAGTCGATTGTGACTTCACAATCGACTTGAGAACGGTCCAGGACGGACCGAAACGTCGTCGTCCCTTCATCTTCTAGTGTGTGGTCTGGTCAACATACTTTAGCCACGTTATTGTGACTCATCGCCTGCACATGGTTAATCATATCTGTGCACATGCAAAAAGCATAGAATGTTTCGTGAGTTGTGTAAGGACATGGAAGCTAATTTCCCAAAACTCTTCCTTCATACTGAAGTACATTGACTATCTCGGGGTAAGGGTCTTAATCGAGTGTTTGCATTGAGAGAGCAGCTCTGTGTTGTCTTTACTGAGGAAGCCAACCACATGGAAGTTAAGTGTCAGCATGTGCTCTGGCTGGCTAAATTGTCTTACAAGGCTTCAATCTTCGATCATCTGAATAAGCTAAACATCAGTCAGCAAGGCAAAGATGGGGATATTTTGACTAGTATAGGGAAATAAATACATTTAAACTGAAGGTGAAAAAATGGGAAAGCAATGTAGAAAAGAGGTGCTTTTCTGATTTAGAATTATTTGACTCATTTATGAATGTGGCTGGGAACATGGTATGCAGACAACACAGCAGACACTGGAGGTACACATGTCACACTCAGTTATCAGACACCTTACTCTAATGCAAGAAAACCTTGACTTCTATTTCCCAGACAGTGAGAATGACCAGTTGACCTCCAACGTGTGGATGCTTAATCCCTTCACAGATGAAGGAACTGATCAGTGTGATGCTCTTTTGCAGCTTCGAGCGGATTATTCACAAAAAGCAGTTATCAAGACATTTAGCCATCCCATGGATTCCTGGGTTACCTTGCTTGATGGTCCAGAGTACGAGGATCTAGCCGAGCGGACAATAGCCATAGTTGTTCAGGTGCCAACATCATATTTGTGTGAGCAAGGGTTCTCTACTTTAGTTTTGGTGAAGATAAAGAAAAGGAATGCAATCCTGAACCTGGATCCTCTCATGCGAGTTGCACTTGAAGATCGTCTGACACCTCGACTCAACTTGAAGATCGTCTGACACCTCGACTCAACTTGAAGATCGTCTGACACCTCGACTCAACTTGAAGATCGTCTGACACCTCGACTCAACTTGAAGATCGTCTGACACCTCGACTCAACCTAATAGCAGACAAAGTGCAGCAGCAGCCAAGCCACTGATTTTATTTAAAGGATAACTATTTGTTTTATTTATTGATACTGTACCAAATATACCAAACATTGCTGTGATTTTACTCTAGTGAAGAAAAATGCGTCTAAATGTCATGCTTAATATTGTGTATTTTGAGCGTCTTAGTTTGAGATGAGCTGTGTAAATATATGGATGAATATGTAAAAGTTAAACAAAAAATAAGAGAAACTGCTTTTTTCTGTTTACAGAGTCACAGAAATGAGATATGAAACATAGATTTTAAATATTAAAAACGTGAGATTTTTAATGAGACTTTTTCGGGGTGGAGGGTGGACAGCTTCCACTTAACCACCACTAGAGGAGGACGACATTAAAAATGGTCTATGACAGGACGACAATGGAATGGTCTAGAGCAGTGCTTGAAGACCACTGGTCTAGACCATTGATCCAGTTGTCCAGGTCGTCCCGTAGCCTCTCGCAAATTTAATAAGTCAATATTGACTTATTAAATATGTGCATAGGTGACATACTTAACATAATAGATACCCTTAAAAAGATTCATAGAAAACACCGACCTTACCTAACCTACTTAGTATGTTAAGATAAGCATCTTATTGCTTCGTAATTACAATTATTACCTAACCTATAATAGGTATAGGTTAAGTAATAATTGTAATAACGAAGCAATAAGATGCTTATCTTAAGATACTAACAAGGTTAGGTAAGGTTGGTGTTTTCTATGAATCTTTTTAAGGGTATCTATTATGTTTAGTATATCACCTATGCACGTAGTTAATAAGTCAATATTGAATTTACGAATTTGCGAGAACGGGTTATCGTAGGATAGTGGACCCCATGCCCATCCTATGATAGTGGACCCCATGCCCATCCTATGATAGTGGACCCCATGCCCATCCTATGATAGTGGACCCCATGCGTATTCTGTGATAATGGACCCCAGGCCCATCCTGTGGTCTTCATTGAAGCCTAATTTATATATCCACTTTAACTTTCCAACAACGAGAATTTTTATATTGTTAAATGAAGTTTACTGTGATAGAGGAGTCCCGGGCCCACAGAGTTAAAGAAAATGGATTTGATAATACACCGAAGTTATTTACGTTTTCTTCGTTACGGAATATCATTAACTAGTTTAAATCAGCTTTCCAGCTATATTTATTTATTTATTTATTTATTTATATATATATAAGAAGGTACATTGATGGGGTTAAGAGAGTACATAACAATGATGATTTGACATTCTTGTAAAGCCATTAGCACGTATAGCGTTTCGGACAGGTCTTTAATGCAGCGGATAATTGAAAGTAGGTAATTTCTAGCAAAATCGAGAACACATGTTTATAGGTACATTGTAAGAAAACGTGACACAATACACAAAGATTAGATTAATAAACAATAACGACAATACACAAGGTATCATTGACAAGTGTAATAGTCAAAATATTGGAAAAAAATAATTAAAACTAAATGGGTAGAACACCTGGAGAGAAATGATATAATATCAGACAGACAGTATGGTTTTCGATCTGGAAGATCCTGTGTATCGAATTTACTCAGTTTCTATGATCGAGCAACAGAGATATTACAGGAAAGAGATGGTTGGGTTGACTGCATCTATCTGGACCTAAAAAAGACTTTGGACAGAGTTCCACATAAGAGGTTGTTCTGGAAACTGGAAAATATTGAAGGAGTGACAGGTACGCTTCTAACATGGATGAAAAATTTTCTGACTGATAGAAAAATGAGGGCTGTGATCAGAGGCAATGTATCGGACTGGAGAAATGTCACAAGTGGAGTACCACAGGGTTCAGTTCTTGCACCAGTGATGTTTATTGTCTACATAAATGATCTACCAGTTGGTATACAGAATTATATGAACATGTTTGCTGATGATGCTAAGATAATAGGAAGGATAAGAAACTTAGATGATTGTCATGCCCTTCAAGATGACCTGGACAAAATAAGTACATGGAGCACCACTTGGCAAATGGAATTTAATGTTAATAAATGCCATGTTATGGAATGTGGAATAGGAGAACATAGACCCCACACAACTTATATATTATGTGAGAAATCTTTAAAGAATTCTGATAAAGAAAGAGATCTAGGGGTGGTTCTAGATAGAAAACTATCACCTGAGGACCACATAAAGAATATTGTGCGAGGAGCCTATGCCACGCTTTCTAACTTCAGAATTGCTTTTAAATACATGGATGGCGATATACTAAAGAAATTGTTCACGACTTTTGTTAGGCCAAAGCAAGAATATGCAGCAGTTGTGTGATGCCCATATCTTAAGAAGCACATCAACAAACTGGAAAAGGTGCAAAGACATGCTACTAAGTGGCTCCCAGAACTGAAGGGCAAGAGCTACGAGGAGAGGTTAAAGGCATTAAATATGCCAAAAATAGAAGACAGAAGAAAAAGAGGTGATATGATCACTACATACAAAATAGTAACAGGAATTGATAAAATCGATAGGGAAGATTTCCTGAGACCTGGAACTTTAAGAACAAGAGGTCATAGATGTAAACTAGCTAAACACAGATGCTGAAGAAATATAAGAAAATTCACTTTCGCAAACAGAGTGGTAGACGGTTGGAACAAGTTAGGTGAGAAGGTGGTGGAGGCCAAGACCGTCAGTAGTTTCAAAGCGTTATATGACAAAGAGTGCTGGGAAGACAGGACACCACGAGCGTCGCTCTCATCCTGTAACTACACTTAGGTAATTACACTTAGGTAATTACAATAATGACAAAGATAAGAGTTATCAACTGGTTCACTGAAACAATTTGAGGATCATTTCAAGGAATAATTTATTTATTATTTATTTATATATATACAAGAAGGTATATTGGGTTTATGAGAGTACATAGCATAGTGTTTACGTTCTTGTAAAGCCACTAGTACGCGCAACGTTCTGGGCACGTCCTTAATCTAAGAGATAATGCAGTCAAATATGCACTCAATATAGCAACCATGATATAAGGTGCAGGCGATGAGTCACAATAACGTGGCTGAAGTATGTTGACCAGACCACACACTAGAAATTGAAGGGACGACGACGTTTCGGTCCGTCCTGGACCATTCTCACAATCGACTTGAGAATGGTCCAGGACGGACCGAAACGTCGTCGTCCCTTCAATTTCTAGTGTGTGGTCTGGTCAACATGATATAAGGTGATAGCAGTGATGACAAAGGTAAAGATTGTATGGTTTAGGTACGTATATTGGGGGATTGGGTTGCACTATACACAGTTTAAAGCACAAGGTAGGAAACTATGAAGATGAAATTAGGTACTTTTTGTTTTTGTTTTTGAATAAGGCAAAAGTTAGACAGACTCTCAATTCATTAGGTAGTGAGTTCCATAGACTGGGTCCCTTTATTTGCATAGAGTGTTTACACAGATTAAGTTTGACTCTGGGGATGTCAAAGAGATATTTATGTCTGGTGTGGTGATAATGGGTCCTATTACATCTGTCCAGGAAGAGTTTCATAACAGGGTTTGCACTTAAGAAAAGGGTTTTGTAAATGTAACTGGCACATGAGAATGTTGCCGTCGGGTTCTCGTCCTGCTCCGGTTGGTGTCCCTGGAGTTCCTGTGGATCTTACGACTGCCTTCTGCACGGCTCCCTCATCTTCCAGTTCTTCACCTGCTGCGTCTGTCCCTGCGCGCTCGCCGTGTGTCCCGGCTGTGCTGGGTGCTGGGGTGGATACGGCGCCTCTTCCTGTGCCTGGCCTGATGCCCCATGTGATTGAGGATGCTGCCGTTCTACGACGAGCGTCGGTTCGCCCGGCTTGTGTTGCACGTGTCTCTGACTCAGCCTCCGGATCTGATGATGTCTGGCTAGAGCCTAAGCTTTCCTGGCGTTCTTATGCCTGGGCCGATGTTGGCGAATTAGGTGACTGCATCTTCCGGGGTAGCTCCGGTTGCGTCGCATTGTATGGTGGTGGCGGAGATACATATGCCTGCGGTTGCCAGTGTTTCAGCATCTCCTTCTGGTGTGGCGCCTGTGGATCATGCTTCGAGTGCGTCGCCCACGTCGGATGGTTCCGATTCTTCGTGGGGGGTGGTTTCCCCTGTTGAGGTTCAAGGTGAGCGTAGTGACCTGGTGGTGGTGTTGAAGAAGGTTGCCCGCTCTAAGGTTCCGTGCCCTCATTCCTCGTTACCCGTTTCCTCGGCGGCGGCTTTGTCGCCTCTTCCGTCTTTGGCCGTCTCTTCTGTTTCTCCTGCGGTATCAGTGGAGGTGTTACCGTCTCGACAGCCTTCGCCTTCTCCTGTGCGTTCGGCGGCAGGTCCGTCTCGGCGGCCTACGTACGCTTCCTCGGTGTCTTCAGCTTCCTCAGGAAGGGTGGTTTGCCCTACCATGCCTCGTTATGCAACTTGCATCAGCGAGCTTAGGGAGTGGCTGTATCCACCTGACTTGGTGATTCCTGAGTTTATGGGGGCCCCGCAGAGGCAGGGGGTTCGTCCCCCTACCGACATGGAGTATTTGGTTTGGGAGGTCTATAAGAACAAGTATCCTCGGAATGAGTTCCCTGAGAAATATATTCCTGTCTGAGAAATGTATTCCTCGCTCGTGATTTCTTAGTTTGATGTGTGTTGTGGTTTGTTTCCGTTTGTGTGCGTGGTTGTGGAGTGCGTGTACTCACCTAATTGTGCTTGCGGGGGTTGAGCTTTGGCTCTTTGGTCCCGCCTCTCAACTGTCAATCAACTGGTGTACAGGTTCCTGAGCCTATTGGGCTCTATCATATCTACATTTGAAACTGTGTATGGAGTCAGCCTCCACCACATCACTGCCTAATGCATTCCATTTATTAACTACTCTGACACTGAAAAAATTCTTTCTAACGTCTCTGTGGCTCATCTGGGTACTAAGTTTCCACCTGTGTCCCCTTGTTCGTGTCCCACCCGTGCTGAAGAGTTTGTATTTGTCCACCCTGTCAATTCCCCTGAGAATTTTGTAGGTGGTTATCATGTCTCCCCTTACTCTTCTGTTTTCCAGGGATGTGAGGTTCAGCTCCTTTAGCCTTTTCTCGTAGCTCAATCCTCTCAGTTCTGGGACGAGCCTGGTGGCATACCGCTGAATCTTCTCTAACTTTGTCTTGTGTTTAACTAGGTATGGACTCCAGGCTGGAGCTGCATATTCCAAGATTGGTCTCATTTAAGTGGTATACAGGGTTCTGAAAGATTCCTTACACAAGTTTCTAAAGGCAGTTCCTATGTTGGCCAGTCTAGCATATGCCGCTGATGATATCCTTTTGATGTGGGCCTCTGGGGACAGGTTCGGTGTGATATCAACCCCTAGGTCCTTCTCTCTATTTGACTCTTGCAGGATTTCCCCTCCCAGATGGTACCTTGTGTTCAGCCTCCTGCTCCCTTCGCCTAATTTCATCACCTTCATCACCATCATCGCGTGTGTGTGTGTGTGTGTGGATGGGGCGGGAGTGTTTTCCTGGTTCCTGTGTGCTCCGGTTTGTGGTTGTGGGTATATTCATGTGGATTGTGTGTGTATATCCGATTCCTGTGAGTTCCAGTGCTTGTTTGCGTGTGTGTCTGGTTGTAGATGTCCCGTTATTCTGTTTTTATGTTTTTGTGTTTTTTTACTTGTTGTGGTTGTGCGTTTGTGGGATGGTGCGTGCGCTTTGGGCTGCTAGTGTGCCCCAGCCTATTCTTGTTCTCCTTATCATGTATTGCGGCTGTAGTTTTTTTTTGTTTCTGTGCTATGTATTTGTATTCCTTTTCTCGTTTTTTTATCATTATGTATTGGTGCCTCTCCGTGTGTGGTTTGCCGGGCCAGTAGGGCTCGTTTTGTATAATTATGTTCCGGTGGTTGGGTTGTTTGGGTGAAGGGTTTAATTGGGTGCTATGTGTTGCTCGGTTGTTATTTCTGTACTATTTTCCTGTGTTTGTAATTATTGTGTTTGTCATTATTATTGTTGTGTTTGTTTCTCCTGAGTTTTTCTTGTCGGCCCTTCAGGTCTGTGTTTTGTACTTAGACCGCTTCTTATTTTGTTATTTGCGAGTTTGGACTTTTGTTATTTTGTAATTTGCGAGTTTGGACTTTTGTTATTTTTGTAATTTGCGAGTTTGGACTTTTGTTATTTTGTAATTTGCGAGTTTGGACTTTTGTTATTTTTGTAATTTGCGAGTTTGGACTTTTGTTACTTTGTAATTTGCGAGTTTGGACTTTTGTTACTTTGTAATTTGCGAGTTTGGACTTTTGTTATTTTTGTAATTTGCGAGTTTGGACTTTTGTTATTTTGTAATTTGCGAGTTTGTACTTTTGTTATTTTGTAATTTTACGAGTTTGTACCTTTGTTATTTTTGTAATTTGCGAGTTTGGACTTTTGTTATTTTGTAATTTGCGAGTTTGGACTTTTGTTATTTTTGTAATTTTGTGTTCTACTTGCTTCGTTCTTGTTTGTTTTCTGTTTTGCTTATATTGTACTTATCCGCACGCTCGCATGTCAAAATAAAAATAAAAGTTGGTAGAAAGCTAAAATGAGATCAACTAATTTGTCTTAACTGATCATTCCGAATGCCTTGCTGCAACCCGTCCTCGACTCAAGTCCATTCCATCCAGCGGTCGACCCCACAGACGCATTCATATATTTTAACATGCTGTTCATTCAAAACGGGAATTTTTTCAAGTATAAATTAATATTATAATATATTAGCATATTGTGTATAAATAGGCATAGGATAGGTTAGGTGTTTAGGTTCTGTTGGCGATTATTTGTATTTGTAGTACGTGGGTGAAGCATTTACAGCGTTGTGGTTCGAACAAAATTCGTCAGTGAAGCACTTGTTCCGGATATGTTCGAACGTCAGCAGTTGTGAGTCGTGTGTAAACCGCTTTTCATTCATAAACAGGGGGTTTGGCGGGTGCATGGAATCACTTTTGCATCTTTGTTTGGAGGACGGGCTGCATACAGCGTTGTGATTCGAACACAAGTCGCCAGTGAAGCACTTGTTCTGGAAGTTTTCGAACGTCATCAGTTGTGAGTCGTGTGTACATCGTTTTTCATTCATAAACACCTGGCGAGGGGGGGGGGGGAGGGTTGGTGCAGGTGCATGGAATCACTTTTGGGTCTTTGTTTGAAGGGCGGCCTGGCACACGACTCACAACTGATGACGTTCGAACACTTTCGGAACAAGTGCTTCACTGACGAGTTTTGTTCGAACCACAACGCTGTAAACAGCCCGTCCTCCAAACAAAGTCCAAAAGTGATTCCATGCACCCGCCAAACCCCCTGTTTATGAATGAAAAGCGGTTTACACACGACTCACAACTGCTGACGTTCGAACATATCCGGAACAAGTGCTTCACTGACGACTTTTGTTCGAACCACAACGCTGTAAATGCTTCACCCACGTACTACAAATACAAATAATCGCCAACAGAACCTAAACACCTAACCTATGCCTATATATGCACAATATGCTAATATATTATAATATTAATCTATATTTGAGAAAATTATTGGTTTGAATGTATACCATTTAACAATTTGTGTATGCGTCTATGGGGTCGAGCGCTGGATGGAATGGACTTGAGTGAAGGACGGGTTGCTCAATGACTCGCACTCCTACTTCAGTCATGGGGATGGAACATAAACAAAGGAATATTTGCCAAAAGATTTATTAAGCAGAAAAGTTAAGTTTTGCGCGCTGGTCGCCTAATGTCCGCAGCGCGGTGAAGATAACCTAAATGACTAATATGAAGCTGAAGGAAAGACCGCAGAGCACACAGCACCACCCAGGTGTCCGCTGCTGTTGTTGAGGTGAGGGGCTGCTGTTGTTAAGGTGAGGGGCTGCTGTTGTTGAGGTGAGGGGCTGCAGTTGTTAAGGTGAGGGGCTGCTGTTGTTGAGGTGAGGGGCTGCTGTTGTTAAGGTGAGGGGCTGCTGTTGTTGAGGTGAGGGGCTGCTGTTGTTAAGGTGAGGGGCTGCTGTTGTTGCTGTGGTGGTTGACGCAACGGACGCGTTCTCTTGCTTCAGGCCAGGCGGTGACCGTTGTTGCTGTGGTGGTTGACGCAACGGACGCGTTCTCTTGCTTTAGGCCAGGCGGTGACCGTTGTTGCTGTGGTGGTTGACGCAACGGACGCGTTCCCTTGCTTCAGGCCAGGCGGTGACCGTTGTTGCTGTGGTGGTTGACGCAACGGACGCGTTCTCTTGCTTCAGGCCAGGCGGTGACCGTTGTTGCTGTGGTGGTTGACGCAACGGACGCGTTCCCTTGCTTCAGGCCAGACTGTGACCGTTGTTGCTGTGGTGGTTGACGCAACGGACGCGTTCTCTTGCTTCAGGCCAGGCGGTGACCGTTGTTGCTGTGGTGGTTGACGCAACGGACGCGTTCTCTTGCTTCAGGCCAGACTGTGACCGTTGCTACTGCCTCACACTCTGCCTCATCATTCTAAGGTTAAGTTAACCTTAGTTACAGAACAAGACACGTGGACACCTAGGTTATGAAAGTGCAGTGTAGTAACACTGTTAGCAGTGGGTGTGCTAGCGTGGGTGTGCTAGCGTGAGTGTGCTAGCGTGGGTGAGTGCAACTAAGTTCTCGGGTAAGTTTTCCAGTAGATTTATAACAAAGTTTGTATTGAGAGGTCTCCGTGACTCGTGACGTTCAGCGAGGGTTCCTATTGGTTGACGCACCAGCTGAACTTCTCAAGCTGTTGGGGAAAGGGAAAAGGATTAACGTTAGTTATATATTGTGGTCAAATATAGAGAGTCGTGTGGCACAGCGCAGCCTGATGACACCAGGAAGTATAGAGTCGTGTGGCACAGCGCAGCCTGATGACACCAGGAAGTATAGAGAGTCGTGTGGCACAGCGCAGCCTGATGACACCAGGAAGTATAGAGTCGTGTGGCACAGCGCAGCCTGATGACACCAGGAAGGTCCAGAGTCCAGTTGGACAGAAGGGTTTGGACTATTTCCTTTCACTAGATGTCTGGGGCCTATTCACCTAGTGGTAAATAGGTAGCCTGTAGAGGCTCCCTATTTACCGCTACTAATGCAACTTTACCTAAGCCACCTGTGGAGTACTGCGTCCTGAGAAAGGTCAGGAGCAGTTGACTTAGAGAACCTTCCATAATGCTAGCAGGCTTCCTGTCCCCGACCGTGGAGACATAATAAGGTGTTACGTTTAATCGAGTAGTTTAATTTGAAGAAGGATTAGTTGTTGGGTACAGCCCGTTCAAGTTCAAGTTCAAGTATGTTTATTGAGATAAGCAATAAATACATCTCAAAGGGATAGAGTAGCTTAGGCTATTTCTACCCCCCCGGTACAGCCCGTGGCGGGGTGACCACACACCTCACCACTCACCATCTGGTTCTCCGTCAGGAGGCAGCGAACCATGGGCACCAACTGGTCTTGAAGGAAATTGGTTTTCTTGAGGAATGTCTCCAGTTCTTCGTAGTATTCATAAGCCTCCTCGCTGTTCTCCTCGCTCTCACCGCTCTCACTGCTCAGCGAGACTGTCAGGATAACAAACAAATTATTAGTGATAATCTAACATTATGTTATGTTTCCTTACGTAGTTTATACATGAGAGATGCAGGTATTAAGTGAGAGTTTTTCATTAACAATGTTGATAGAAATATGTGATATATTGTGATGAGTCACCAGTGATGCTTTCCAAGGAAGGAAAGAGTGAATCTCGGATACAAAATTTATGCTCAAAAGAAGATGGTGTTAAGTTATTTACTGTCTTCTGGGGATGGAGGGGGAGTGAAGCTGTAGGCCAGCTGCCTGGCGCAGGTGGTGATGTTGGCCAACATCTGTTGCTTCCACACGGAACAGTCTGAGGGCTTCACCGGACTCTGGTCCTTCAGGCACTCGGCCACACGGGCGACGCAGCGGCCCTTGCCTTGCTGCTCACACAGCTCTTGTGCTGGGGGGGGGGGGGGAGACACACCTGGTTACAGGCTCTGCTTTATACACCTGGCAAGCAACTGTCCATCATCGCTACCACTACCAGGACAACCAGCACCACAACCACCACACACACCACCACCACACACCACCACCACCACACACGTATGCACACACAATCAGTACACCAGTTGATTGACAGTTGAGAGGCGGGACCAAAGAGCCAGAGCTCAACCCCCGCAAGCATACCTAGGCGAGTACATACACACACACACGCACACACACGCTTGCAGCTACACCTGGCAGCTACACCTGGCAGCTACACCTGGCAGCTACACCTGGCAGCTACACTTGGCAACTACACTTGGCAGCTACACCTGGCAGCTACACAACAGCTACACTTGGCAGCTACACCTGGCAGCTACACAACAGCTACACTTGGCAGCTACACAACAGCTACACTTGGCAGCTACACAACAGCTACACTTGGCAGCTACACTTGGCAGCTACACAACAGCTACACTTGGCAGCTACACAACAGCTACACTTGGCAGCTACACAACAGCTACACTTGGCAGCTACACAACAGCTACACTTGGCAGCTACACTTGGCAGCTACACTTGGCAGCTACACAACAGCTACACTTGGCAGCTACACAACAGCTACACTTGGCAGCTACACTTGGCAGCTACACAACAGCTACACTTGGCAGCTACACAACAGCTACACTTGGCAGCTACATAACAGCTCCACTTGGCAGCTACACAACAGCTACACTTGGCAGCTACACAACAGCTCCACTTGGCAGCTACACAACAGCTACACTTGGCAGCTACACAATAGCTACACTTGGCAGCTACACAACAGCTACACTTGGCAGCTACATAACAGCTACACTTGGCAGCTACACAACAGCTACACTTGGCAGCTACATAACAGCTACACTTGGCAGCTACACAACAGCTACACTTGGCAGCTACACAACAGCTACACTTGGCAGCTACACAACAGCTACACCTGGCAGCTACATAACAGCTACACTTGGCAGCTACACAACAGCTACACTTGGCAGCTACACAACAGTTACACTTGGCAGCTACATAACAGCTACACTTGGCAGCTACACAACAGCTACACTTGGCAGCTACATAACAGCTACACTTGGCAGCTACACAACAGCTACACTTGGCAGCTACACAACAGCTACACAACAGCTACACCTGGCAGCTACATAACAGCTACACTTGGCAGCTACACAACAGCTACACTTGGCAGCTACACAACAGCTACACTTGGCAGCTACATAACAGCTACACTTGGCAGCTACACTTGGCAGCTACATAACAGCTACACTTGGCAGCTACATAACAGCTACACTTGGCAGCTACATAACAGCTACACTTGGCAGCTACATAACAGCTACACTTGGCAGCTACACAACAGCTACACTTGGCAGCTACACAACAGCTACACTTGGCAGCTACACAACAGCTACACTTGGCAGCTACACAACAGCTACACTTGGCAGCTACACAACAGCTACACTTGGCAGCTACACAACAGCTACACTTGGCAGCTACACAACAGCTACACTTGGCAGCTACACAACAGCTACACTTAGCAGCTACACAACAGCTACACTTGGCAGCTACATAACAGCTACACCTGGCAGCTACATAACAGCTACACAACAGCTACACCTGGCAGCTACACAACAGCTACACTTGGCAGCTACATAACAGCTACACTTGGCAGCTACACAACAGCTACACTTGGCAGCTACACTAACAGCTACACTTGGCAGCTACATAACAGCTACACTTGGCAGCTACACAACAGCTACACTTGGCAGCTACACAACAGCTACACTTGGCAGCTACATAACAGCTACACTTGGCAGCTACATAACAGTTACACTTGGCAGCTACACAAAAGCTACACTTGGCAGCTACATAACAGCTACACTTGGCAGCTACACAACAGCTACACTTGGCAGCTACATAAACAGCTACACTTGGCAGCTACACAACAGTTACACCTTGGCAGCTACACAACAGCTACACTTGGCAGCTACACAACAGTTACACTTGGCAGCTACACAACAGCTACACTTGGCAGCTACATAACAGCTACACAACAGCTACACTTGGCAGCTACACAACAGTTACACAACAGCTACACTTGGCAGCTACATAACAGCTACACAACAGCTACACTTGGCAGCTACTACAGCTACACAACAGCTACACTTGGCAGCTACATAACAGCTTACACTTGGCAGCTACACAAAAGCTACACTTGGCAGCTACATAACAGCTACACTTGGCAGCTACACAACAGCTACACTTGGCAGCTACATAACAGCTACACTAACAGCTACACTTGGCAGCTACACAACAGCTTACACTTGGCAGCTACATAACAGTTACACTTGGCAGCTACACAAAAGCTACACTTGGCAGCTACATAACAGCTACACTTGGCAGCTACACAACAGCTACACTTGGCAGCTACATAACAGCTACACTTGGCAGCTACACAACAGCTACACTTGGCAGCTACACAACAGCTACACTTGGCAGCTACACAACAGCTACACTTGGCAGCTACATAACAGCTACACTTGGCAGCTACATAACAGCTACACTTGGCAGCTACATAACAGCTACACTTGGCAGCTACACAACAGCTACACTTGGCAGCTACATAACAGCTACACTTGGCAGCTACACAACAGCTACACTTGGCAGCTACACAACAGCTACACTTGGCAGCTACACAACAGCTACACTTGGCAGCTACACAACAGCTACACTTGGCAGCTACACAACAGCTACACTTGGCAGCTACATAACAGCTACACTTGGCAGCTACATAACAGCTACACTTGGCAGCTACACAACAGCTACACAACAGCTACACTTGGCAGCTACATAACAGCTACACTTGGCAGCTACATAACAGCTACACTTGGCAGCTACATAACAGCTACACTTGGCAGCTACATAACAGCTACACTTGGCAGCTACACAACAGCTACACTTGGCAGCTACAACAGCTACACTTGGCAGCTACACAACAGCTACACTTGGCAGCTACATAACAGCTACACTTGGCAGCTACATAACAGCTACACTTGGCAGCTACACAACAGCTACACTTGGCAGCTACATAACAGCTACACTTGGCAGCTACACAACAGCTACACTTGCAGCTACATAACAGCTACACTTGGCAGCTACATAACAGTTACACTTGGCAGCTACACTTGGCAGCTACACTTAACAGCTACACAACAGTTACACTTGGCAGCTACATAACAGCTACACTTGGCAGCTACACAACAGTTACACTTGGCAGCTACATAACAGTTACACTTGGCAGCTACACAACAGCTACACTTGGCAGCTACATAACAGCTACACTTGGCAGCTACATAACAGTTACACTTGGCAGCTACACTTGGCAGCTACACAACAGCTACACTTGGAAGCTACATAACAGCTACACAACAGTTACACTTGGCAGCTACACAACAGCTACACTTGGCAGCTACATAACAGTTACACTTGGCAGCTACATAAACAGCTACACTTGGCAGCTACATAACAGTTACACTTGGCAGCTACACAACAGCTACACTTGGCAGCTACACAACAGCTACACAACAACTACACTTGGCAGCTACACAACAGCTACACTACAGCTACACAACAGCTACACTTGGCAGCTACACAACAGCTACACTTGGCAGCTACACACAGCTACAGTACACTTGGCAGCTACATAACAGCTACACTTGGCAGCTACACAACAGCTACACAACAGCTACACTTGGCAGCTACACAACAGCTACACTTGGCAGCTACACAACAGCTACACTTGGCAGCTACATAACAGCTACACTTGGCAGCTACATCAACAGCTACACTAACAGCTACACTTGGCAGCTACACAACAGCTACACAACAGTTACACTTGGCAGCTACACAACAGCTACACTTGGCAGCTACACAACAGCTTACACTTGGCAGCTACATAACAGCTACACTTGGCAGCTACACAACAGCTACACAACAGCTACACTTGGCAGCTACACAACAGTTACACAACAGCTACACTTGGCAGCTACACAACAGCTACACTTGGCAGCTACATAACAGCTACACTTGGCAGCTACACAACAGCTACACAACAGCTACACTTGGCAGCTACACAACAGCTACACAACAGCTACACTTGGCAGCTACACAACAGCTACACAACAGCTACACTTGGCAGCTACACAACAGCTACACTTGGCAGCTACACAACAGCTACACAACAGCTACACTTGGCAGCTACACAACAGCTACACAACAGCTACACAACAGCTACACTTGGCAGCTACACAACAGCTACACAACAGCTACACAACAGCTACACTTGGCAGCTACACAACAGCTACACTTGGCAGCTACACAACAGCTACACAACAGCTACACTTGGCAGCTACACAACAGCTACACTTGGCAGCTACACAACAGCTACACTTGGCAGCTACACAACAGCTACACTTGGCAGCTACACAACAGCTACACAACAGCTACACAACAGCTACACTTGGCAGCTACACAACAGCTACACAACAGCTACACTTGGCAGCTACACAACAGCTACACAACAGCTACACTTGGCAGCTACACAACAGCTACACAACAGCTACACTTGGCAGCTACACAACAGCTACACTTGGCAGCTACACAACAGCTACACTTGGCAGCTACACAACAGCTACACAACAGCTACACTTGGCAGCTACACAACAGCTACACAACAGCTACACAACAGCTACACTTGGCAGCTACACAACAGCTACACAACAGCTACACTTGGCAGCTACACAACAGCTACACTTGGCAGCTACACAACAGCTACACAACAGCTACACTTGGCAGCTACACAACAGCTACACAACAGCTACACAACAGCTACACTTGGCAGCTACACAACAGCTACACAACAGCTACACTTGGCAGCTAACACAACAGCTACACTTGGCAGCTACACAACAGCTACACTTGGCAGCTACACAACAGCTACACTTGGCAGCTACACAACAGCTACACAACAGCTACACTTGGCAGCTACACAACAGCTACACAACAGCTACACTTGGCAGCTACACAACAGCTACACAACAGCTACACTTGGCAGCTACACAACAGCTACACAACAGCTACACTTGGCAGCTACACAACAGCTACACAACAGCTACACTTGGCAGCTACACAACAGCTACACTTGGCAGCTACACAACAGCTACACAAACAGCTACACTTGGCAGCTACACAACAGCTACACTTGGCAGCTACACAACAGCTACACAACAGCTACACTTGGGCAGCTACACAACAGCTACACTTGGCAGCTACACAACAGTTACACAACAGCTACACAACAGCTACACTTGGCAGCTACACAACAGCTACACTTGGCAGCTACACAACAGCTACACAACAGCTACACTTGGCAGCTACACAACAGCTACACTTGGCAGCTACACAACAGCTACACAACAGCTACACTTGGCAGCTACACAACAGCTACACTTGGCAGCTACACAACAGTTACACAACAGCTACACAACAGCTACACAACAGCTACACAACAGCTACACTTGGCAGCTACACAACAGTTACACAACAGCTACACAACAGCTACACAACAGCTACACAACAGCTACACTTGGCAGCTACACAACAGCTACACTTGGCAGCTACACAACAGCTACACAACAGCTACACTTGGCAGCTACACAACAGCTACACTTGGCAGCTACACAACAGCTACACAACAGCTACACAACAGCTACACTTGGCAGCTACACAACAGCTACACAACAGCTACACAACAGCTACACTTGGCAGCTACACAACAGCTACACAACAGCTACACTTGGCAGCTACACAACAGCTACACTTGGCAGCTACATAACAGCTACACTTGGCAGCTACACAACAGCTACACAACAGCTACACAACAGCTACACTTGGCAGCTACACAACAGCTACACAACAGCTACACTTGGCAGCTACACAACAGCTACACTTGGCAGCTACATAACAGCTACACTTGGCAGCTACACAACAGCTACACAACAGCTACACTTGGCAGCTACACAACAGCTACACTTGGCAGCTACACAACAGCTACACAACAGCTACACAACAGCTACACAACAGCTACACTTGGCAGCTACACAACAGCTACACTTGGCAGCTACACAACAGCTACACAACAGCTACACAACAGCTACACAACAGCTACACAACAGCTACACTTGGCAGCTACACAACAGCTACACTTGGCAGCTACACAACAGCTACACAACAGCTACACAACAGCTACACAACAGCTACACAACAGC
The DNA here is from genome assembly GCF_040958095.1 of Procambarus clarkii. Lineage (NCBI taxonomy): Eukaryota > Metazoa > Arthropoda > Malacostraca > Decapoda > Cambaridae > Procambarus > Procambarus clarkii. The sequence continues at coordinate 22,350,795 of NC_091167.1, forward strand.
TACACAACAGCTACACAACAACTACACTTGGCAGCTACACAACAGCTACACTTGGCAGCTACACAACAGCTACACAACAGCTACACAACAGCTACACAACAGCTACACAACAGCTACACAACAGCTACACTTGGCAGCTACACAACAGCTACACAACAGCTACACTTGGCAGCTACACAACAGCTACACAACAGCTACACAACAGCTACACAACAGCTACACAACAGCTACACAACAGCTACACAACAGCTACACAACAGCTACACTTGGCAGCTACACAACAGCCCACCGGGAGGCCTTTATTTATTTATTAATATATTTATGTATTTATTTACTTATATACAAGAAGGTACATTGGGTTTGTGAGAATACATAGCATAGTGTTTACATTCTTGTAAAGCCACTAGTACGCGCAGCGTTTCGGGCAGGTCCTTAATCTAACAGATAATTTTAAGTAGGTAAATTCTAGCAGAATTAGTAAAATGATAACAGATACATTGCAAGAAAAAAATGAGATGAGAGAGATGAGAATACTGTAGTATTGCCATTAACTGTTTAATCTTAGTCCAGGAGGCTCACGGAGACTGTTATGGAGAAGTCACGTCAAAACTGGTAGTAAATAGAGAACATGGCGATGAATAATATCAATATTAGGAGAGGGAGAGCTGGAAAGACAAGTTCACCATAAGAGAGAACCAGACGCCAGTGTGGGACGAGAGAGAACGTCCCGGGAGCGGCTTCGGGCACACTCAAACAAACTGTGGGATGTGACATAGATATTTAGGAGAAAATTTGGCCAGTGTCTAGAAGGGAGAAGAAATAGCAAAAAAGCATGGATGAAAACATCAGAGCATGGATGAAAACAACAGAGCATGGATGGAAACAACAGAGCATGGATGGAAACAACAGAGCATGGATGAAAACAACAGAGCATGGATGGAAACAACAGAGCATGGATGGAAACAACAGAGCATGGATGGAAACAACAGAGCATGGATGAAAACAACAGAGCATGGATGAAAACAACAGAGCATGGATGAAAACAACAGAGCATGGATGAAAACAACAGAGCATGGATGGAAACAACAGAGCATGGATGAAAACAACAGAGCATGGATGGAAACAACAGAGCATGGATGGAAACAACAGAGCATGGATGAAAACAACAGAGCATGGATGGAAACAACAGAGCATGGATGAAAACAACAGAGCATGGATGAAAACAACAGAGCATGGATGGAAACAACAGAGCATGGATGAAAACAACAGAGCATGGATGAAAACAACAGAGCATGGATGGAAACAACAGAGCATGGATGGAAACAACAGAGCATGGATGGAAACAACAGAGCATGGATGGAAACAACAGAGCATGGATGGAAACAACAGAGCATGGATGAAAACAACAGAGCATGGATGAAAACAACAGAGCATGGATGGAAACAACAGAGCATGGATGAAAACAACAGAGCATGGATGAAAACAACAGAGCATGGATGGAAACAACAGAGCATGGATGGAAACAACAGAGCATGGATGGAAACAACAGAGCATGGATGAAAACAACAGACCATGGATGAAAACAACAGAGCATGGATGGAAACAACAGAGCATGGATGGAAACAACAGAGCATGGATGAAAACAACAGAGCATGGATGGAAACAACAGAGCATGGATGAAAACAACAGAGCATGGATGAAAACAACAGAGCATGGATGGAAACAACAGAGCATGGATGAAAACAACAGAGCATGGATGGAAACAACAGAGCATGGATGAAAACAACAGAGCATGGATGAAAACAACAGAGCATGGATGAAAACAACAGAGCATGGATGGAAACAACAGAGCATGGATGAAAACAACAGAGCATGGATGGAAACAACAGAGCATGGATGAAAACAACAGAGCATGGATGAAAACAACAGAGCATGGATGAAAACAACAGAGCATGGATGAAAACAACAGAGCATGGATGAAAACAACAGAGCATGGATGGAAACAACAGAACAAAACTGAGAACATAATCAAGTGTTGAAAACAAAAGAACTAATGCATAGAAATTAGGAGAGCGACGCAGAGGTTGGCTGAGAATGACATATCAATGAAACCCATGAACATAGGCTGGTCCAGTTAAACCTAAATTAAATGTTTTAAGACATATCGCAATTATAAACACCCCTGAGAGAGAACTGTCAACATCAGAGGCCCGAGACTGTTCAACACGCTTCCACTACACATAAGGGACATAACTGGCCGACCCCTCACAGTGTTCAAGAGAGAACTATCAACATCAGAGACCCGAGACTGTTCAACACGCTTCCACTACACATAAGGGACATAACTGGCCGACCCCTCACAGTGTTCAAGAGAGAACTATCAACATCAGAGGCCCGAGACTGTTCAACACGCTTCCACTACACATAAGGGACATAACTGGCCGACCCCTCACAGTGTTCAAGAGAGAACTATCAACATCAGAGACCCGAGACTGTTCAACACGCTTCCACTACACATAAGGGACATAACTGGCCGACCCCTCACAGTGTTCAAGAGAGAACTATCAACATCAGAGGCCCGAGACTGTTCAACACGCTTCCACTACACATAAGGGACATAACTGGCCGACCCCTCACAGTGTTCAAGAGAGAACTATCAACATCAGAGACCCGAGACTGTTCAACACGCTTCCACTACACATAAGGGACATAACTCGCCGACCCCTCACAGTGTTCAAGAGAGAACTATCAACATCAGAGGCCCGAGACTGTTCAACACGCTTCCACTACACATAAGGGACATAACTGGCCGACCCCTCACAGTGTTCAAGAGAGAACTATCAACATCAGAGACCCGAGACTGTTCAACACGCTTCCACTACACATAAGGGACATAACTGGCCGACCCCTCACAGTGTTCAAGAGAGAACTATCAACATCAGAGGCCCGAGACTGTTCAACACGCTTCCACTACACATAAGGGACATAACTGGCCGACCCCTCACAGTGTTCAAGAGAGAACTATCAACATCAGAGGCCCGAGACTGTTCAACACGCTTCCACTACACATAAGGGACATAACTGGCCGACCCCTCACAGTGTTCAAGAGAGAACTGTCAACATCAGAGACCCGAGACTGTTCAACACGCTTCCACTACACATAAGGGACATAACTGGCCGACCCCTCACAGTGTTCAAGAGAGAACTGTCAACATCAGAGACCCGAGACTGTTCAACACGCTTCCACTACACATAAGGGACATAACTGGCCGACCCCTCACAGTGTTCAAGAGAGAACTATCAACATCAGAGGCCCGAGACTGTTCAACACGCTTCCACTACACATAAGGGGCATAACTGGCCGACCCCTCACAGTGTTCAAGAGAGAACTGTCAACATCAGAGGCCCGAGACTGTTCAACACGCTTCCACTACACATAAGGGGCATAACTGGCCGACCCCTCACACTGTTCAAGAGAGAACTATCAACATCAGAGGCCCGAGACTGTTCAACACGCTTCCACTACACATAAGGGACATAACTGGCCGACCCCTCACACTGTTCAAGAGAGAACTATCAACATCAGAGGCCCGAGACTGTTCAACACGCTTCCACTACACATAAGGGGCATAACTGGCCGACCCCTCACACTGTTCAAGAGAGAACTATCAACATCAGAGGCCCGAGACTGTTCAACACGCTTCCACTACACATAAGGGACATAACTGGCCGACCCCTCACAGTGTTCAAGAGAGAACTGTCAACATCAGAGACCCGAGACTGTTCAACACGCTTCCACTACACATAAGGGGCATAACTGGCCGACCCCTCACAGTGTTCAAGAGAGAACTGTCAACATCAGAGACCCGAGACTGTTCAACACGCTTCCACTACACATAAGGGGCATAACTGGCCGACCCCTCACAGTGTTCAAGAGAGAACTATCAACATCAGAGGCCCGAGACTGTTCAACAAGCTTCCACTACACATAAGGGACATAACTGGCCGACCCCTCACAGTGTTCAAGAGAGAACTATCAACATCAGAGGCCCGAGACTGTTCAACAAGCTTCCACTACACATAAGGGACATAACTGGCCGACCCCTCACAGTGTTCAAAAGAGAACTATCAACATCAGAGGCCCGAGACTGTTCAACACGCTTCCACTACACCTAAGGGACATAACTCGCCGACCCCTCACAGTGTTCAAGAGAGAACTATCAACATCAGAGGCCCGAGACTGTTCAACACGCTTCCACTACACATAAGGGACATAACTGGCCGACCCCTTACAGTGTTCAAGAGAGAACTGGATAAGCACCTCCAAACGATACCTGATCAACCAGGCTGTGACTCATACGTCATTCTGCGAGCAGCCGCGTCCAACAGTCTGGTTGATTTGACGACCAACAAGGAGGCCTGGCCAGAGACCGGGTCGCGGGGACCTTGACCCCCGGAATCAACGCAAGGTAATGTCTAGATAAATTTCATGGGGTCTAGTGTGAAATGTAGCTTGTGGGTTCCGTGGAATTTAACACCGGAAGTCCGTTCTCATCAGGACAGTACTCTGAGCAACCCGTCCTCTTAAAAATAACATCGCTCCTGGCTCGTATGCGCGCTATGGCCAAAAGTGGACGTAATTTGAAATGAAATTGGCTCACGAAAGTAACGTACTGTCCCGTTTTCTGTTTGAGTCGTCCGGCTTACTCGGAAAGGTTAGGAGAGGTAACTTTCAATTAACGTTTTTCATAACGTTTTGAAACTTTATGAGAATTTCCTGTCCACCCAGCCTATCAGAGGACCCTTAACTAACTGTTGTTGAAAAAAAATCTCAAATTTATTTTAATTTTTTTCATTTTCAAATTACGTCCACTTTCGGCCATACGAGCAAACGGCCAAAGGCGACGTTATTTTTCAGAGGACAGGTTGATACATCTTGATGGGGGTGGGGAGTGGACCTAGGGAGGGGGTCAAAGGGGAGATGAGGGAGGCAGAAGGAAACGGTTGAGTGGGAGGGACCTGAAGGGAAGGGCGCGGAAGAACTAGGGGAAGGACTGAAGCAGGACCAATGGGATGGGGAGGAAAAGGTCAAGGGGGGAGGGAGGGGAAGAGATGGGAAAAGCTTGAGTGTTGGAGGTTTGATAGGTAGAGTGTGGAGGGGGAGGGAGATGGGGTTAAGGTGGAAGAGCAGTGAGAGGAGGGAGAGGGAAGGAGGTTGGAAGAGACAAGAAAGGAGGGTATATTGAGGAAAATATCAGGAGAGAGGGGAAGAAGAGAGATAACAGAGGTGGGGATTACAGCAGGGCCTGAGGGAAATCCAACATGGGGGGGTAGTGGGGCGGGGGGGGTAGAGGGGCCGGGGGGGGGTAGTGGGGCGGGGGGTAGAGGGGCCGGGGGGGGGAGAGAACTGGAAGGGAGAACAACAACTAACATGACGGAAGTCATTGTTCAAAAATGCAACAGAACTGTTGACCGCATTCCTGGCGGAGGCGGACGGGACAAATGTTCCTATATCCTGCTTGAAGACGTAGGTGGTCCTGCCCGAAACGCTTTGCGTAATAGTGGCTTTAGGCATTGTATGTACTAGCTCTATCTATAAAGCCAACAAACTTTGTAAAATCTCTATGTATGTTCCTTACCTAAATAAAAATTATTATTATTATTATTATTATTATTAAGAAGCACCTCAAGGCAGCAGGGGACCCACAACGCCTGGGAAAGTTACAGAGGACTAGGAATGTATGCAAATAAAGAGACACTGAACACAGCCACAAGTTATTACACCAGAGTCAGGAGGGAAGCGGAGAGGCAATTTGAACACGATTCTGTAGCAAATGCTAAGGGCCAGCCAAAATTGTGTTCTTTCCACATGAGGAGGAGAAGAGCAAGAGTAAGAGACCATGCGATCAGTTTGTGATCAGTGTGAAGAGGAAAGGTGGAATTTTCAAGGAAAACGACAAAGAGGTGTGTGAGGAACTCAACAATAGATTCCAAGAGGTTTTTACACAAGAAGCAGCGTAGACGCCAAGATTCTTGAGATGAAGAGGTAGAAGCCACACTGGATGACGTAGTTGTTGCTGTAGATGAGGTTAAAGAACACAACGAGGAATTAAATGTAACCTAATCAGCAGGATTAAAACCGGAAAGAAGGCTACAGAAGAACTTTGTCATCCGCTAAGTAAAGTTTTAATCTTTACTCTGAAGACTGGGGGACCTCCCAGAACTCTGGAAGTGGTAAACATAGTCATAATATGTCGAGCGTTCCCAACGTCACTAAAGTGATGAACTACATTGACCAAATCATAGATAAGGACACACAAATAGAAAACGAGACAAATCATCAATTTTGAGAGTCGCTATGATTTTTATTATAATTTACTTTGACGTTGAGGATTGTTATATCAAAATAGTGTTATGCGAGAGTACGGGAGGACACCACACACGCACACACACACACACACACACACACACACACACACACACACACACACACACACACACACACACACACACACACACACACACACACACACACCACCACACACAACACACACACACAACACACACACACCACCACACACTACCACACACAACACACACACACACACACACACACACAACACACACAACACACACCCACCACCACCACACACTCATCACCGAAGACCTTTGACTTAACTTACCCAGGGTGATCATGACTTGGGAGCTGGTCTCCGGACGCGACTGGCCTAGAGGAGCACCAGTCTGGGGGGCGGCGTCAACAAGGACCAGCACCGCCGCCGTCACCACCACCACACACGTCACCACTCTCATCATCATCATGGTGCTACAGCAGACTCTGAGGAAGACGGAGGTCGTCACTGTCAGACAGGGAGAGGGTGAGATCACTGTGAGACAGAGTGAGAGAGAGAAAGAGAGAGAGGTCGTAGCTGTGAGACAAGGAGAGGGAGCTCTCTCTCTCTCTCTCTATGAACTATGTCGGAAAACCCGACACCATTTACTAATATTCAATACAATAGGCAGATAATATTGCTGCAAGGTTGTATAAATAAATTCACTCATAGAAGACGTGGCGCAGTGGAATTCTTCTCCCGTAGAAAACGAGATATCATTGCCACATAGCACTATTAATTCACCAGATATTCTGTTGGAAATTATTATTAGTACAGCAGTGTTTGGACTGTTAACATCATAAAAACATCTCACTTGAATTAACTTAATTATTAGTACCAAAATAGAGTATATATGACTTTTCTACCACTTATTGACGTACCTGGAGAACAAGGAATGTGTCAGAGGAGGAGGACCAGAAGTCAGCCATTATTATGACAACAGGTCACTGGAGCGAGTTCAGCTCCAATAATTCTCCCTTGGACAAAGTGTTATGGAGAGTAAATTAGTGCTTCTTCCATCATCAACACGCAGTCATCATCTAACAAGGAAAGTGTCTTTCCGAAATCTTAGCTAGTCATTCCTGGCCAGTAATGTTAGGTAGATAGGATAATTACGGTTAGGACATGAGTCAGTGACCAACCCAGAGTGAGTATTATTCTCATCTCTATTTAAATTTGTAATATTTTCTCAGATATAGCTGTCATATATATAGGATTACTGCTATTATGTAAGTGGCCTTCGACAGCAACAATTGAAGAAGAATCATTAGTAACCTAGTAACCAGTGCATGAGTTGAGAGCCAGCCACACCCACAAGGTGGATATGTAACAAGAGAGCAGTACATAGTACATGAACATCATAACAGCATGAACAGGCCACGTGGAGGATGAACAACCCACAGGCGCCAGACAGGCGGCGGCAGACAATGTAAAAGTTACACCTCTGTACAAGTTAGCCATAGAGTCAGGTCAACGGTCATCGAATCACAAAGAGGTCAGAATTGATGCCTTCATGGTAATCTTCAGGGATTAACCCCTAAACAACAAATGCAAAACCCTCATGTTCAGCTGAGGAGCAGCAGATCAGGAGAGTTAGTACAGTGGGCGCAGCCCAGTAGGAAGGTGTGTGTGGACCCGGGGAAGGAACATCATCTCCCGGAAACGGTGGAACAACATACGAGTAAGTACGGCTCTCTTGTACTAAAGCACCTCATTCAGTACCCTTGGCCTCTAGTAGGGAATATAGTTAGGGAGTGTCTTATTTAATTATTTTTAATAAAGTCAGATATTAAGTGTTATTAAATGTGTATTAATGGTTCCTTGCCTAGTGATATTGGGCCTACCGTCCCCTTTGCCCTAGTGACCTAGTGCTCTTAATTATTCAGTACTCCTCCCCCCGTTCGTCTTCCGTGTTGAGGTGTTAGTATTGGTGTGTCCCGCCTTATTCTTGTGTACACTATAGTTCCCAAGTGGTCAGGATTATTCGAGTGTCAGGCCAGGATCCTTGTACCGTTCAATTGTCCCCTACACCTGTCCTGGTAGGTTATTCCATCTGCAAGACCTACGACTCTCACTCCGGTCCCCTGTCCGGTAACTCAGGGTGGTGGCAGCGTCACTCGGTAACTCATACGATAGGTTGTGACTACGATTACCTCTATCTTTCTGTCTCACTCTCCCTCACTAGTGTCTCACTCTCCCTCGCCCTCACTCGCTCTCGTTCTCCCTCCCTTGCTCTCGTTCTCGCTCTCTCCTCTCTCTCTGCCTCCCTCTTCCTCTCTCTCTCTCTCCTTCCTCTGTGTACTGGTTTACGTCTTCGTATGACGGCCCGAGTGTTAACATCTTATATGATCGGTATAGCATCTGTTATTACCATAGAAAGAGCGGAGATTGCACGGTTAGCTCAGTGGTAGTAGCGATCATATAAGATGTTAACACTCGGGCCGTCATACGACGGCCGATGTTCATCTTATTCCTATTTATTACCATAGTCTAGGACCCACCATAGTCTTGAACACCCTAGCACCATTAATTAATGGTGCAGACTCTATTTTGGGTGTAATTAATACCAGCTCGAGTTGAGTTGTGTATATATAATAATTTACTTATAATCATTGCACCTTTGAGTGATTAATTAGTGTCTATACCATCCTAGGGTGATAATTGAGGAGCTAACCTAAAGGTACTTCCAGTGACACTGGTTTATCAATCAAATCATTTATGTGTATGATTACATATAATGTGTATTAATTTTAAGTGCTAACCTCTGGAAGAGGTACGATTATAGCCTAGTGATTGCAAAATTTTACCCCTAGGCTACTTCGTCAGTACTTGTTCAGCATTATGAGCAACCCAAGTATAAGCCCCACAAGGCTTAACAGTGTCCTAGGGATAATGTTGGCAATGAGAAAACTGTCATACATTTAGTACTACAATTGCTAGACTTTCCTCAACCTGATCAGACTGGTTTTTTTTTTTTTTAATCATTACAATCCTTCAGCATGGAGTTTGAGTCACTACTAAGAACATCAGTCTTAAGGCTGACATAACCCCTGCAGAGTGGATGACCAAAGTAGTCCTTCAACGAAAATTGTCCAGTGATATACTAGATGAATTATACACACATCAACATAACACCTTCCTGACAGTACAGGACATCACTGAGGTTTGCATCATAGACAAACGACGAGCAAATGAGGAAGTTAAAGCCTCTTGCGACCCTTCAGAAATAGAAAATAATAGTCAAAGGGTAAAATAAATTCCTTAAATAAACATCAACCAATTACTTTCACACCAAGTTGGAAAAGATCTGGCAGTGAGGGCGCTTATGCAGCAGCATCCTCCAAGCCTACTGTTACTAGTTCACCCAACCCGGTAACTTCCAAACGTGCAGTAGGCTGGGGGACATGTATGTTCTGCAAAAAAAAAACATTCAACATACCGTTGTGCTAATTATCCAGACAGAGACACTCGTATTAAGCGACTCCAGGAATTAGGGAAATGCGCAAGGTGTCTTAAGTCACACAACATAGACTATTGTGAGACCCAATTCTACACCTGCACCAGGTGTAGAAGAGGTAAGCACCATGCAGCACTGTGCAAACATACGAAATTAACGTATTCAAAACCCAAGATGGAAGATAGCATTCCCACCACAGTACAGTACTGCAAGGTGCGACACACAACCGGTGTCCAATCAGCAAAGTCCAAAAGTAATGCGTCTTTGCCTACTGCCTAAATTACCATCCTGAATAAGAGGGCCAAGGTCCATACCCGTGAGTTGTTTGACCAAGGGTCCCAGAGAACATATGTCACTAAAAGGTTGGCAGATGAACTACAATTAAGCCCTGTAACCCAGACGACAATCAACATCTCAGGGTTTCTAACAAATACAGGACCTCAAGTCTACCAGGTGGTACAACCATCAGTACGTTTAGGCAGGTACGTCTGTCAAGGACAAGCCATTGTGGTGGACAAAATTCCAGCTGACCTACAAGTACAAGATCTGGGAGCTACTGTAACACTGTAAAAGTGTTTGGTTTAGTTTAATACATACATAGAGTACACGAGTCACAGACAGGGATCTGAGAGGCGCCAGTTGTCTGCCTGAGATCTCACACCTCTAAGCGTTAATGACCCCAAGTGACCTGAGGTCAGATCATGCGAATTTCACCTTGCTTCTGATAATCTCTTAGTTGTAGTCTGGTAGCCTTCAAACATGCCGACGTTTAAGGAGTGGCTTGGTAGAGTGCCGGAGGCTATCTACTTGTGGGCGGAGTTAGCTACTAGATTCCCCAATATAAACTCGGAGAGCTATCAAGCATGGAGAATTAAATCAAGAGAACAGCAGACGAGCAGAGCAGAGGAGACGGCCCTAGCAGGGAGGCTGTCGGCCGGCAGGGCGGGAGTCTCTGTCAACTACAGACCCCCCCCCTCTCTATTCAACTTAGTCCTCGGTGAGTGAACATTAAGGTGACTTGTCGTGTTTTACAAGTGTTGTGTGATGATCAGGGGCAGTCAGTTGTAGTGCTCTCAGATTCTTGGAGGATGACTCACTTTGAATATTAATCGTTAACATTTTAATTGGATTGCTTAAGTTATGATACTTATCATGAAAAATAATTGTTGAATTTATTATTTAAATGGTCTTTCACTGTGTTCCCTAGAGAGTTGAGTTGAGGTGAGAAAGCCTCGGTGGTTTCTAGATTCAAGATATTAATGAGTACATGTTTGGAGTTGATACATGGTACAGAGGGAACATACTAATAATGAACTCATGATAACATCCTTTGAGAATTTTGTGATACAGGCAAGTTCCATTCCTTGTCTTGTATGTAATGATCATGAATGGATGGTGGCAGCATTTCGTCTTCTACTATCTACTTTCGACTTCTACTATCTACTCTTCTCCTTCTACCTATCTACACCTCTCCCTCCACCCCTCTCTAAACTCTCACTTTCAACTAATGACCCTCCTCGCTCCTCCCACCTCCCTACCTCTCACCCCGAACCCTCACTAATTACTTCACTATTCATTTCTTTCCTTTCGCTTTCTCTTATACGTTTTGTGGCAATGATTTTGGATTCTAGAGTTCTCTCTAGAGTTTCGGGTAACTGATCCAGTTACGGCGCCTTGTAGTCTTAGCACCTAGGTAGTCAAATACCTAGGTTACAAGATGTTGAACGAGAGAGGCTGCCTTAGGAACTCTGGGAGTGCTCTAGAATAGTTAGCTAACTGGGGACGGGATAACGGACTAGAGAGAGCTGTTTCCCCCGGCCTCGTTAGTTAACTGGGGGGTGGAATAATGGACAAGATAGAGCTATTTTCCCCACCCCCGTTACACTACAGCCAAATTCCTGAGAAATAGAGAAATAAAATTGGCAGATAAAATTAAGTCTGCATCACCCTCACCGACTTCGGTCTCCTTGTAGGTGCAGACTACTATCACTAATTACTACTACTACTACTGGTAAGCCCTACTAAATATCAGGGCATAAATTCTGCAGGAGGCCAAATTACTTTTTCAAATTATATCTCGAAAATATTTTGAGATGTACTTCCAAGAAAGAATCAAATACGTTGACCAGACCACACTCTAGAAATTGAAGGACGACGACGTTTCGGTTCCGTCTCTGGACCATTCTCAAGTCGATTGAGAATTTCTAGTGTGTGGTCTGGTCAAACATACTTCAGCCACCGTTATTGTGACTCATCGAATCAAAATTCACTCTAGCAACGCTAGTATACATAAATTGTTGCCATTTTTTGCTGACCCAATAATGTGATTTTTCTCCACAAAATGACAAACCCTTTAGAGGCACAGACGGCGAATTACAGAAACCACACATGTCAACACTACATGTCAACACTTTATGGCAATATTGCTGCCCTGGGCGATGTTGCTCAAGTAATAAAGAATCTACACTACGAATGTATAGTAGTATAATACAATACTTATTATACTAGGCGCTAATCTATCCCTATCTTAGATATTGTATCTGTGCATGGGGTTCAACCTCTGCACACTACCTCAAGTCCATCATCACTCAGCAAAAATCTGTTATCAGAACAATAACAAACTCTGTCTTCAGACAACACTCAGCCCCACTGTTTACGTCCCTTAACATGCTAAACATAACCTTACTCCGCACATTCTCATGTGCTATTTACATGTAGAAAACCTTGTTCCTTAATGCTAATGTTGATCTGAAACTTTTCCTTGATAGGTGTAATAGAACCCATGAGCACCACACCAGAAATAAATATATGTTTGATATCCCCAGAGTCAGACTAAACCTGTGCAAACACTCCATGGAAATAAAAGAGCCCAGTCTATGGAACTCACTCCCTGATGAACTAAAAAATTGTCCAGCCTTTGCCCTGTTCAAAAGTAAAACCAAAAAGCACCTAATTTCATTCCCATAGAGTCCTACCTTGTGCTTCAAACTCACACTGTATCTTGTACTACCCACTCTCCCATTGTTAGTTCTTAAGACATATATCTTTATTAGTGTAATCACCCCTGTCAACTTACATTGTAGTTATTTCTTGATATAAAACCTATATCATATATATATATATATCATATATATATATGCTATACAAGAGTTTTACATTCTTGTAAAGCCACTAGTACGCGTAGCGTTTCGGGCAGGTCCTTAACCCTAATTTCCCTGGAATACGACCCCGCCGAATCGTTTAACAACCAGGTACCCATTCACTGCTGGGTGAACAGAGGCTAGAGTTAAGGATTGGCGCCCGGTCAATCTTCCCCGGCCAGGATTCGAACCCAAGGCAAGGCGCTTGCGAAACGCCAGGCGAGTATCTTACCACTGCGCCACGGAGACTGCTGAGACTGCTGATATCTTACCTGATACAGATAAATAAAACCTGATAAAATCTTTTCATCTTACTTGACATGTGTGATTGAGAAACACCTGCCCGAGACGCTGTGCGTGTTACTGGCTTTACAAGAATGTACAAATACCAATCTTATGTAATCTCACCCATTATATCTTCTTTGTGAAAAAATTATTATTATTATTATTATTATTATTATTATTATTATTATTCTGCGTTTCCAGTTGCTTTATGCCTTATCAAATATGCTGTCATGCACATTCGATGTTCTTCCTCATTTTCATGTTCAACAATAACATTGCTGTGCTTCCAGTCATTGAACCCCAATGTAGCAAAGGGAGATTCTTTCATGGACAAGAGGCGACATACAAAGCCGTACAAACGACCTTGTGATGGTCAATAGAGAAGCCATTCACGTTTTACATACTCGCCATTCCGCAGTTCAAGTTTGAACACATTGTTTGATAAATACCTCGCCATTATATTCTCTACTCCAGCTGTTGTGTGCACTCTGCGGGAGTTTGAAAGGTTGCTATCAGGAGTCTGACATGATGAGGCCCCACTACGAGTCCAGTAATATATTGTGTTAGGGTCATTAATGTTCCATAGCCCCGCATCTGGGGACAGATTCACGAAGCAGTTACGTGAATCTGCAGTTGTTTCGAATAGCAGTTGTTTACAATTATTAAACAGTTAATGAGCTCCGAAGCACCAGGAGGCTGTTTATAACAATAACAGCAGTTGAATATGAAGTTTGCATGCTTGTAAACTGTTTAATAAATGTAAACAAAGCCGTCAAAGTTTTAACAAAGATGTACACGTTCGTAAGTACTTGCGTAACTGCTTCGTGAATCTGGCCCCTGTCTCTTGGATTGCCAACTCCTTTACTGTTAAAAATTTCGTTATTTCCTCTTGTAAAATGTCACCAGCAGCAGCAACAACAGACAATGATGGCATGTCTGCTGAAGCTGGATGATTGGTAGCAGGAATGGATGTACATGTGGCTGCTATATCTGAAGGAAGAGTACTAGTGGCTGACATTGCAGGAGTGGATGTTGATGTGGATGTTATATCTTGTGGATGTTATATCTTGTGGGTGTTATATCTGAAGGAATGGTACGAGTGGCTGTCGTTACACCTGTGTTGAGCCATGATGGTAATTTTGGAAGTTTTCCTATTGTATCCTTCTCCTCTACAGCTCTTCCTCTTCTCTGCTCCACTCAAAACACTTACTTGTCATTTCTGCTGAAAGGGTTATTCATCTGGAATTTACATCTTAAATATTTAGTATTTAGTCCCACACCAGGATGTTGGGTTGTATTATATAAGTGTCTCGCCTTGGTTACCCTTTGCATTTCATCAACTGTGCCCACTCTCAAGCTAAACGAAATTTCTTTCATCCTAAACCTGCTTCCAACACTAGTAGCACTGTACTATGCCTTCCCTTCATATCTGAACTCAAAACTTTTACCAATACCTTTCGTCCTCTTGACATTAAACTCGCCTTTCGACAAACTAACACACTTCGTAGCAATCTAGTTCACACTGCTCCTCCTGCTTCTAATGCTGCTGGTGTCTACTCTATTTCCTGTTCATCTTGTCCTCTCCAATACTTTGGCGAAACTGGCCGTACACTGAATGACAGACTTAAAGAACACAAGAGAAGTGTTAAGTCTGCAGACACTAACAATGCTCTCTTCTGCCATGTGAGGGATTCCAATCATCCTATTGATTGGTCTTCCTCCAAAATAATCTTTCCTGCCTCTACACAGACGCCGTCATGTTGACTCTGCTCAGATACACAATGTACCCAACATGAACTTGAGTCCTGGCTTTGTTGCTGTGGACTCTTCCCTTTCACAGTATATACTCCAGTGTTCTAAACTTTCTAACAAACGTGACCTAACATAAGCCTACCCTCACATTTTCTTTTTTTTTTCTTTCTCTTGTTTCTCTTACGTTCTCATTCTTACTCCTATTATTACACCTTAAAAACACCTTACCTCCGTATCTTTTATCTTGATTCTTCCTCTAAGATTTCCATCTCCTCAGCTCTCTCTTGCCTTACTTAGTGCCCGTGCCTCCCGCGTCTCATCACAATGGACTTGATCCAGGACGGACCGAAACGTCGTCGTCTATTTTCAAGTGTGTGGTTTGGTCAACATTTTTCAGCCAAGTTATTGTGACTTAATACACAGACCTGAAATGTCGGCATCAACTTCAGAATTACCACGACGAAGATATCTCTGCAGTTGCCACCACAGCTCTCAGTGGTGGCCCGTGGCGCCTCAAGTAAGAGCTGGTGGCTCAAGTAAGAGGTGGTGGCTCAAGTAAGAGTTGGTGCCTCAAGTAAGAACTGGTGCCTCAAGTAAGAGCTGGAGCCTCAAGTAAGAGCTGGAGCCTCAAGTAAGAGCTGGTGCCTCAAGTAAGAGCTGGTGCCTCAAGTAAGAGCTGGTGGCTCAAGTAAGAGCTGGTGCCTCAAGTAAGAGCTGGTGCCTCAAGTAAGAACTGGTGCCTCAAGTAAGAGCTGGAGCCTCAAGTAAGAGCTGGTGCCTCAAGTAAGAGCTGGTGCCTCAAGTAAGAGCTGGTGCCACATGTAAGAGCTGGTGCCTCAAGTAAGAGCTGGTGCCTCAAGTAAGAGCTGGTGCCACAAGTAAGAGCTGGTGCCTCAAGTAAGAGCTGGTGCCTCAAGTAAGAGCTGGTGCCTCAAGTAAGAGCTGGTGCCTCAAGTAAGAGCTAGTGCCACAAGTAAGAGCTGGTGCCTCAAGTAAGAGCTGGTGCCTCAAGTAAGAGCTGGTGCCACAAGTAAGAGCTGGTGCCTCAAGTAAGAGCTGGTGCCTCAAGTAAGAGCTGGTGCCTCAAGTAAGAGCTGGTGCCTCAAGTAAGAGCTGTGCCTCAAGTAAGAGCTGGTGCCTCAAGTAAGAGCTGGTGCCGCAAGTAAGAGCTGGTGGCTCAAGTAAGAGCTGGAGCCTCAAGTAAGAGCTGGTGCCTCAAGTAAGAGCTAGTGCCTCAAGTAAGAGCTGTGCCTCAAGTAAGAGCTGGTGCCTCAAGTAAGAGCTGGTGTCTCAAGTAAGAGCTGGTGCCACAAGTAAGAGCTGGTGCCACAAGTAAGAGCTGGTGCCTCAAGTAAGAGCTGGTGCCTCAAGTAAGATCTGGTGCCTCAAGTAAGAGCTGGTGCCTCAAGTAAGAGATGGTGCCTCAAGTAAGAGCTGGTGCCCCAAGTAAGAGATGGTGCCTCAAGTAAGAGCTGGAGGCTCCTACACCCTGTGATGACACAGGGAGTCCTAATACGATACAACACATGATTGAAGCTCTCGAGAAGCCTACTATTGAGACGTCCACTAACACAAGTGTTCTATAAGGAGAAGACTAACAGAGAAAACCTTGGCAAGTTTTACCACGACAAAATGTTGAACATTCCTTAAAAAATTTTGTCACTTTCAGTGTCATTTCTTCAGTTGATCAATCGAAATGGAACGAAAATTATGACTATAATAAAATAAAACAGAATGTTGACAAAGTTAATTTTGACAAGACAGAAAGAGCAGTTGCTTTGATCCAGTCATTCAACACTCATCTGAAGAACAATGAAGAACAACTGCAAGAACAGCTTGCAGATTGCAGAGAAGCACAGAAATCAGTTTCTAAAGATAAAACTTGGAATTATAGGACAAATTGCACTTTCTGAATAATTATTTGAAAACATTTATGTTGACTAGGCCTACTGGGGGCATCACATTAACAAACAAAAAACACGCGCTGAATGCAAGTACGTCCTTGACGATGTGGAATTACTGCATTCATAACATTGATCGAAATTTCAATCGTCTGGCGGCAGCATTGAACATTATTTAACACTGCTGAAATCTTGTGTGCCGGGTTTTGTTGCGAGGTTCAGCAACAGAGGGTTCAGGGTTCTGTAACACTATCAGATGGTATGGTACAAATGGTACCATACCATCTTACAAATGTTTGTACCATATATATGGTAAAAATATAAACATGAAGAATCACCTCTATATACATGGGTCACTGTGATGTGTAGTATACACATTATGTGTTGCTCCATATTGTCTATACCACCAGTTAATATTCACACACAGGGACATCACAATAGCTGGATATATCTTTATGAAAGTCATTGGAGTAGAGCGGGAATCGAACCAGTGTCGTGGGTGCTCGTCTGGGGCGACCCTGGACGCTGCCTCCTGCTCCAGTGATGTTTGCAGTTATCATTCATGTTTATCTAACTATACATGACACTCACGATGGATTATTTTCTTTTAGGAATCACTACTATTAAAGCACTTATTGTCGTTGAAAAGATTAACTATTTTGTAAATTGTAGGATTATTAGGAGAAAATGACTTTGAACTCTGCACTATGTATGACGTCACCAGAATTGCAAAGACTGTTCCCATATTGCAGCTTTGTTTAGCATTCCTTTGAATCATATTTATTTAATTTAATTAATTAAAGCACTTTCGCGGGATCAGGACGCACCGAGGAGTCCTGTTTCGCTAACCGCTCCCGCATGGTGGACATAAAGTTATGTCCTCTTTTAAAATATTTGTATAAAATTCAATTTTTATCCGATTTACTTTGGGTTTCAAACTGCGCGCCATGAGGCTCTCTTTCTCACCACTAGGCTGCATGGTACAATAAGTTCATGAAAGGTGTGGACCACTTCGATCAAATGGTATTATGTCCCAAACGGGTTGCAGGTGGGTGACTTTAGCCGTTTATACTGGTAATGCTTCCCCCATATCATGTATTATATGCATATGTCTGTTTAGGGAATTTTATTCCGATCAATGTACAACCAAAAATAACTGTGTGCAACAAGTATAAACTTGACAAACATAACAAAAGTAAAAACATTTCGTGTGTGTTTGACGCTCACTGATATGTTCCAGCGTTGTTTTATATTTGGCGCTATTCTATCTTACGCTTTGTTGATCTTTTTTACCTACGGGCTCATAGAACATTCTATTGCGAACACATTGACACAAAAATGAATGACGTACATAGAAAATTAATGTCATGAGAGTGAAATAAGTATAAACTTTCAAAGCGCCGTGCGTCGTCCCGTCACCGATACCGGGTAACAATTTCACCACTTCCCACACTCTTGCGGGCGGGCCGCAATCATTATTCTACGCTTATATTCATATCACCGTGTTGGGAATTTCATTGCGAGTCCATTGATACCAAAATTAACGCTGTAGGACAAGAGTGGAGGTGATTACAATCCCAAGAGTAAAAACATTTTGTTGCTGTTGGGCGCTCACGGCGAGTCATCTTCGTAGTTATTTATTTGGTGCTGGTATCCCTATACGTTTCGTGACTTTTTTACTGATGTTCTTCTAGAGAATTTTATTGCGAACACGTTGGTACCAAACTGAAATACGTAGCTCAAGAACTAAGGTCAGGAGAGTAAAAAGAGTATACACATTTTTGTTTTTACACTTACGCAGCAAAAACGCCGCGCGCACATACCACTTTTTTTTTTACCATCGAAGGGGGCGCGAAAGTGTCTTAATACTTTATTATAAAAATAAACAGACATGGTAGGAGAAAGGTGTAGAGTGGAGAGCTTTTCATGGAGAACTGGGATGCACTTCTCCGTATCAGAGCCTTGTTTTAATTCAATTTATATTCTAGATATATATGACACCCAGTCTGACACTGTGTACCGTACTCCGGCACAAAAGGTTACATAGTCCGCACAAAGGTTTGGAAGGTAAAAAAGTGAGTTCTGGCCGAGTCATCGTGAGACTGTACAACACAATGACTACTTGGTGAGGCGGTCGTCTGCTTTACAGGCACTTATCTTCGCATTTGTTTATATCCTCATATATAGTTTATTTAGTTTCAGGACTTATTTCCTCATATTTAAGGACTTAGTTCCTTATATATAAGGACTTAGTTCCTCATATTTAGTTTAAGGACTTGCCCGAAACGCTATGCGTGCTAGTGGTTTTACAAGAATGTAAAATCAACTTAATTTCTATGTTCTCTGTTAACCCCCAATATACCTTCTTGTATATCTATTTTTTTTTCTTTTGAGATATATACAAGAGTTGTTACATTCTTGTACAGCCACTAGTACGCGTAGCGTTTCGGGCAGGTCCCTGGAATACGATCCCCGCCGCGAAGAATCGTTGTTACATCCAAGTACACATTTTACTGTTGCGTTAAACAGAGGCTACAGTTAAGGAATTGCGCCCAGTAAATCCTCCCCGGCCAGGATACGAACCCATGACATAGCGCTCGCGGAACGCCAGGCGAGTGTCTTACCACTACACCACGGAGACTGTAAATATACATCTATATAAATATGCATCTATGTAAATATGCATCTATATAAAGGAAAACATAAATGTTCGTTTGTTCAAAATTGCTAATCTCCGAAAGTTCTTCACCGATTGCTGTGAAATTTTGACACAACGTTGCATTATAATAGACCCGGGTTTTTATATATCTACTATATACATGCCTCACCTGTGACAGGTAAAAAACATATATTTTTTTTAAAACAGCGCCATCTGTTGGACGTAAGAGCAACACATGCTATACTAAATATGTTACGATTCCATTTGAATGGTTTTGATTGCATTGATAAATTGAATCTTCATAGATTTCGATTTATTTTCATTTTGATTTAATTATTTTGTGAGATATTACATTGGAATTTAGCTGTGTTGTTCACCATACCGTTCATTTCGTAAGTATAAGTATAAATGCCACACCTGTGACAGGTAAAAGCATGTTTTTAAAAAAAAAAAAACAGCGCCATCTGTTGCACGTAAGCGCAACACATGCTATACTAAATATGTTACGATTCCATTTGAATGGTTTTGATTGCATTGATAAATTGAATCTTCATAGATTTCGATTTATTTTCATTTTGATTTAATTATTTTGTGAGATATTACATTGGAATTGAGCTGTGTTGTTTACCATACCGTTTATTTCGTGAGTATCGTTTATTTTATTATTTTTTTATTTTTTTTTTAACTTTTCTTCTTATTTTCCATTGATGGGAACATCAGATCATTTGAGATTGCATCGGCCGAGGGAGAGGGGAATGGCGGGGAGGACAAGAGGGACAGGGGAGTGGGGGGATGGTGGGGAGGACGAGGGCACGGGGGAGTGGATTATAGTGGGGAAGACAAGGGGACGGTGGAGGGGGGAAATGATGGGGAGGACGAGGCTATGGGGGAGTGGGGAATGATTTGGAGGACGAAGTGATAGGAGAGGGGTGGAATGGTGGGGTGAACTGGGAGACAGGAGAAGGTTGCTGTGGCTCAGCAACGTACATGCGTTGTTGAGCCACAGCAACGCGTGGCCGGGTACAGCTAGTAAATAAATAAATAAATAAATAAATAAATAAATAAATATCTGGTTAATGTTAAGCCCTAAGACTGATCTTCGTAGGTTACAAAATGTAGGGAAACATGCAGGGTGACCCTGAGACTGACCTTAGTAATCGAGAACAGGCAGGCAGGCAGGCAGGCAGGCAGGCAGGCAGGCAGGCAGGCGTCTTGTGGCGTCTTACTGTGCTGGGAACATATATATACCCGGCAAGTCACCGGATAATCGACTCCTCAGTTGTATCACGACACACGACACTGTCGCCCACTCCCTGTAATTTGCCTGCGACTCTTTGTGCAGCCGTTGTTCCCGTGGCAGAGCCACTGTTGGTGTTCACGTGTCATGAATGAGATGCATGAGTGCGGAAGTCGCCACTTTGGTACCAACACAAAAGATTTTCCGCTGAGACCCACTGATGTAAGAGTTCGTGGAGTGCATCACGCAGGAGACCAATCCGGACTGATCCGAGTAACTCCTGTGAACACGTGCTCAACTGATTGTGAATTTGATTCACAATCACCGATGAGTTTGATAGTTTGGGTGCCAGAGAGTATGGAGCTTCCAGGTCAAGGTCTGAAGCTTCCAGGAGGTCAAGGTCTGAAGCTTCCAGGAGGTCAAGGTCTGAAGCTTCCAGGAGGTCAAGGTCTGAAGCTTCCAGGAGGACAAGGTCTGAAGCTTCCAGGAGGTCAAGGTCTGAAGCTTCCAGGAGGTCAAGGTCTGAAGCTTCCAGGAGGTCAAGGTCTGAAGCTTCCAGGAGGTCAAGGTCTGAAGCTTCCAGGAGGTCAGGGTCTGAAGCTTCCAGGAGGTCAAGGTCTGAAGCTTCCAGGAGGTCAAGGTCTGAAGCTTCCAGGAGGTCAAGGTCTGAAGCTTCCAGGAGGTCAAGGTCTGAAGCTTCCAGGAGGTCAAGGTCTGAAGCTTGCAGGAGGTCAGGGTCTGAAGCTTCCAGGAGGTCAAGGTCTGAAGCCTCCAGGAGGTCAAGGTCTGAAGCCTCCAGGAGGTCAGGGTCTGAAGCTTCCAGGAGGTCAAGGTCTGAAGCTTCCAGGAGGTCAAGGTCTGAAGCTTCCAGGAGGTCAAGGTCTGAAGCTTCCAGGAGGTCAAGGTCTGAAGCTTCCAGGAGGTCAAGGTCTGAAGCTTCCAGGAGGTCAAGGTCTGAAGCTTCCAGGAGGTCAGGGTCTGAAGCTTCCAGGAGGTCAAGGTCTGAAGCTTCCAGGAGGTCAAGGTCTGAAGCTTCCAGGAGGTCAAGGTCTGAAGCTTCCAGGAGGTCAAGGTCTGAAGCTTCCAGGAGGTCAAGGTCTGAAGCTTGCAGGAGGTCAGGGTCTGAAGCTTCCAGGAGGTCAAGGTCTGAAGCCTCCAGGAGGTCAAGGTCTGAAGCCTCCAGGAGGTCAGGGTCTGAAGCTTCCAGGAGGTCAGGGTCTGAAGTTTCCAGGAGGTCAAGGTCTGAAGCCTCCAGGAGGTCAAGGTCTGAAGCTTCCAGGAGGTCAAGGTCTGAAGCTTCCAGGAGGTCAAGGTCTGAAGCTTCCAGGAGGTCAGGGTCTGAAGCTTCCAGGAGGTCAAGGTCTGAAGCTTCCAGGAGGTCAGGGTCTGAAGCTTCCAGGAGGTCAAGGTCTGAAGCTTCCAGGAGGTCAGGGTCTGAAGCTTCCAGGAGGTCAGGGTCTGAAGCTTCCAGGAGGTCAAGGTCTGAAGCTTCCAGGAGGTCAAGGTCTGAAGCTTCCAGGAGATCAAGGTCTGAAGCTTCCAGGAAGTCAAGGTCTGAAGCTTCCAGGAGGTCAGGGTCTGAAGCTTCCAGGAGGTCAGGGTCTGAAGCTTCCAGGAGGTCAAGGTCTGAAGCTTCCAGGAGGTCAAGGTCTGAAGCTTCCAGGAGGTCAAGGTCTGAAGCTTCCAGGAGGTCAGGGTCTGAAGCTTCCAGGAGGTCAAGGTCTGAAGCTTCCAGGAGGTCAAGGTCTGAAGCTTCCAGGAGGTCAAGGTCTGAAGCTTCCAGGAGGTCAGGGTCTGAAGCTTCCAGGAGGTCAGGGTCTGAAGCTTCCAGGAGGTCAAGGTCTGAAGCTTCCAGGAGGTCAAGGTCTGAAGCTTCCAGGAGGTCAAGGTCTGAAGCTTCCAGGAGGTCAAGGTCTGAAGCTTCCAGGAGGTCAGGGTCTGAAGCTTCCAGGAGGTCAGGGTCTGAAGCTTCCAGGAGGTCAAGGTCTGAAGCTTCCAGGAGGTCAGGGTCTGAAGCTTCCAGGAGGTCAAGGTCTGAAGCTTCCAGGAGGTCAAGGTCTGAAGCTTCCAGGAGGTCAAGGTCTGAAGCTTCCAGGAGGTCAAGGTCTGAAGCTTCCAGGAGGTCAAGGTCTGAAGCTTGCAGGAGGTCAGGGTCTGAAGCTTCCAGGAGGTCAAGGTCTGAAGCCTCCAGGAGGTCAAGGTCTGAAGCCTCCAGGAGGTCAGGGTCTGAAGCTTCCAGGAGGTCAAGGTCTGAAGCTTCCAGGAGGGTCAAGGTCTGAAGCTTCCAGGAGGTCAAGGTCTGAAGCTTCCAGGAGGTCAAGGTCTGAAGCTTCCAGGAGGTCAAGGTCTGAAGCTTCCAGGAGGTCAAGGTCTGAAGCTTCCAGGAGGTCAAGGTCTGAAGCTTCCAGGAGGTCAAGGTCTGAAGCTTCCAGGAGGTCAGGGTCTGAAGCTTCCAGGAGGTCAAGGTCTGAAGCTTCCAGGAGGTCAAGGTCTGAAGCTTCCAGGAGGTCAAGGTCTGAAGCTTCCAGGAGGTCAAGGTCTGAAGCTTCCAGGAGGTCAAGGTCTGAAGCTTGCAGGAGGTCAGGGTCTGAAGCTTCCAGGAGGTCAAGGTCTGAAGCCTCCAGGAGGTCAAGGTCTGAAGCCTCCAGGAGGTCAGGGTCTGAAGCTTCCAGGAGGTCAGGGTCTGAAGTTTCCAGGAGGTCAAGGTCTGAAGCCTCCAGGAGGTCAAGGTCTGAAGCTTCCAGGAGGTCAAGGTCTGAAGCTTCCAGGAGGTCAAGGTCTGAAGCTTCCAGGAGGTCAGGGTCTGAAGCTTCCAGGAGGTCAAGGTCTGAAGCTTCCAGGAGGTCAGGGTCTGAAGCTTCCAGGAGGTCAAGGTCTGAAGCTTCCAGGAGGTCAAGGTCTGAAGCTTCCAGGAGGTCAAGGTCTGAAGCTTCCAGGAGGTCAAGGTCTGAAGCTTCCAGGAGGTCAAGGTCTGAAGCTTCCAGGAGGTCAAGGTCTGAAGCTTCCAGGAGGTCAAGGTCTGAAGCTTCCAGGAGGTCAGGGTCTGAAGCTTCCAGGAGGTCAGGGTCTGAAGCTTCCAGGAGGTCAAGGGTCTGAAGCTTCCAGGAGGTCAAGGTCTGAAGCTTCCAGGAGGTCAAGGTCTGAAGCTTCCAGGAGGTCAAGGTCTGAAGCTTCCAGGAGGTCAAGGTCTGAAGCTTCCAGGAGGTCAAGGTCTGAAGCTTCCAGGAGGTCAAGGTCTGAAGCTTCCAGGAGGTCAAGGTCTGAAGCTTCCAGGAGGTCAAGGGTCTGAAGCTTCCAGGAGGTCAAGGTCTGAAGCTTCCAGGAGGTCAAGGTCTGAAGCTTCCAGGAGGTCAAGGTCTGAAGCTTCCAGGAGGTCAAGGTCTGAAGCTTCCAGGAGGTCAGGGTCTGAAGCTTCCAGGAGGTCAAGGGTCTGAAGCTTCCAGGAGGTCAAGGTCTGAAGCTTCCAGGAGGTCAAGGTCTGAAGCTTCCAGGAGGTCAGGGTCTGAAGCTTCCAGGAGGTCAAGGTCTGAAGCTTCCAGGAGGTCAAGGTCTGAAGCTTCCAGGAGGTCAAGGTCTGAAGCTTCCAGGAGGTCAAGGGTCTGAAGCTTCCAGGAGGTCAGGTCTGAAGCTTCCAGGAGGTCAAGGTCTGAAGCTTCCAGGAGGTCAAGGTCTGAAGCTTCCAGGAGGTCAAGGGTCTGAAGCTTCCAGGAGGTCAAGGGTCTGAAGCTTCCAGGAGGTCAAGGTCTGAAGCTTCCAGGAGGTCAGGGTCTGAAGCTTCCAGGAGGTCAAGGTCTGAAGCTTCCAGGAGGTCAAGGTCTGAAGCTTCCAGGAGGTCAAGGTCTGAAGCTTCCAGGAGGTCAAGGTCTGAAGCTTCCAGGAGGTCAGGGTCTGAAGCTTCCAGGAGGTCAAGGGTCTGAAGCTTCCAGGAGGTCAGGGTCTGAAGCTTCCAGGAGGTCAAGGTCTGAAGCTTCCAGGAGGTCAAGGTCTGAAGCTTCCAGGAGGTCAAGGTCTGAAGCTTCCAGGAGGTCAAGGTCTGAAGCTTCCAGGAGGTCAAGGTCTGAAGCTTCCAGGAGGTCAGGGTCTGAAGCTTCCAGGAGGTCAAGGTCTGAAGCTTCCAGGAGGTCAAGGTCTGAAGCTTCCAGGAGGTCAGGGTCTGAAGCTTCCAGGAGGTCAAGGGTCTGAAGCTTCCAGGAGGTCAAGGTCTGAAGCTTCCAGGAGGTCAGGGTCTGAAGCTTCCAGGAGGTCAGGGTCTGAAGCTTCCAGGAGGTCAGGGTCTGAAGCTTCCAGGAGGTCAAGGTCTGAAGCTTCCAGGAGGTCAAGGTCTGAAGCTTCCAGGAGGTCAAGGGTCTGAAGCTTCCAGGAGGTCAAGGTCTGAAGCTTCCAGGAGGTCAAGGTCTGAAGCTTCCAGGAGGTCAAGGTCTGAAGCTTCCAGGAGGTCAAGGTCTGAAGCTTCCAGGAGGTCAAGGTCTGAAGCTTCCAGGAGGTCAAGGTCTGAAGCTTCCAGGAGGTCAGGGTCTGAAGCTTCCAGGAGGTCAAGGTCTGAAGCTTCCAGGAGGTCAAGGTCTGAAGCTTCCAGGAGGTCAGGTCTGAAGCTTCCAGGAGGTCAAGGTCTGAAGCTTCCAGGAGGTCAGGGTCTGAAGCTCAGGAGGTCAAGGTCTGAAGCTTCCAGGAGGTCAAGGTCTGAAGCTTCCAGGAGGTCAGGTCTGAAGCTTCCAGGAGGTCAAGGGTCTGAAGCTTCCAGGAGGTCAAGGTCTGAAGCTTCCAGGAGGTCAGGGTCTGAAGCTTCCAGGAGGTCAAGGTCTGAAGCTTCCAGGAGGTCAAGGTCTGAAGCTTCCAGGAGGTCAAGGTCTGAAGCTTCCAGGAGGTCAGGGTCTGAAGCTTCCAGGAGGTCAGGGTCTGAAGCTTCCAGGAGGTTAGGGTATGAAGCCTCCAGGTCAGGGTCTGAAGCTTCCAGGAGGTCAAGGTCTGCAGCTTCCAGGAGGTCAAGGTCTGAAGCTTCCAGGAGGTCAAGGTCTGAAGCTTCCAGCAGGTCAAGGTCTGAAGCTTCCAGGAGGTCAAGGTCTGAAGCCTCCAGGAGGTCAGGGTCTGAAGCTTCCAGGTCAAGGTCTGAAGCTTCCAGGAGGTCAAGGTCTGAAGCTTCCAGGAGGTCAGGGTCTGAAGCCTCCAGGAGGTCAGGGTCTGAAGCTTCCAGGAGGTCAAGGTCTGAAGCTTCCAGGAGGTCAGGGTCTGAAGCTTCCAAGAGGTCAGGGTCTGAAGCCTCCAGGAGGTCAGGGTCTGAAGCTTCCAGGAGGTCAGGGTCTGAAGCCTCCAGGAGGTCAAGGTCTGAAGCTTCCAGGAGGTCAAGGTCTGAAGTCTCCAGGTCATGGTCTGAAGCCTTTAGGAGGTCAAGGTCTGAAGCCTCCAGGAGGTCATGGTCTGAAGCCTCCAGGAGGTCAAGGTCTGAAGCCTCCAGGAGGTCAAGGTCTGAAGCCTCCAGGAGGTCAGGGTCTGAAGCTTCCAGGAGGTCAGGGTCTGAAGCTTCCAGGAGGTCAAGGTCTGAAGCCTCCAGGAGGTCAGGGTCTGAAGCTTCCAGGAGGTCAAGGTCTGAAGCTTCCAGGAGGTCAAGGTCTGAAGCTTCCAGGAGGTCAAGGTCTGAAGCTTCCAGGAGGTCAAGGTCTGAAGCTTCCAGGAGGTCAAGGTCTGAAGCTTCCAGGAGGTCAGGGTCTGAAGCTTCCAGGAGGTCAGGGTCTGAAGCCTTCCAGGAGGTCAGGGTCTGAAGCTTCCAGGAGGTTAGGGTATGAAGCCTCCAGGTCAGGGTCTGAAGCTTCCAGGAGGTCAAGGTCTGAAGCTTCCAGGAGGTCAAGGTCTGAAGCTTCCAGGAGGTCAAGGTCTGAAGCTTCCAGCAGGTCAGGTCTGAAGCTTCCAGGAGGTCAAGGTCTGAAGCCTCCAGGAGGTCAAGGTCTGAAGCCTCCAGGAGGTCAAGGTCTGTAGCTTCCAGGAGGTCAAAGTCTGAAGCCTCCAGGAGGTCAGGGTTTGAAGCCTCCAGGAGGTCAGGGTCTGAAGCTTCCAGGTCAGGGTCTGAAGCCTCCAGGAGGTCAGGGTCTGAAGCTTCCAGGAGGTCAGGGTCTGAAGCCTCCAGGAGGTCAAGGTCTGAAGCTTCCAGGAGGTCAAGGTCTGAAGCCTCCAGGTCATGGTCTGAAGCCTTTAGGAGGTCAAGGTCTGAAGCCTCCAGGAGGTCATGGTCTGAAGCCTCCAGGAGGTCAAGGTCTGAAGCCTCCAGGAGGTCAAGGTCTGAAGCTTCCAGGAGGTCAGGGTCTGAAGCCTCCAGGAGGTCAAGGCCTGAAGCCTCCAGGAGGTCAAGGTCTGAAGCCTCCAGGAGGTCAGGGTCTGAAGCTTCCAGGAGGTCAAGGTCTGAAGCCTCCAGGAGGTCAGGGTCTGAAGCCTCCAGGTCAAGGTATGAAGCTTCCAGGAGGTCAAGGTCTGAAGCCTCCAGGAGGTCAAGGTCTGAAGCCTCCAGGAGGTCAGGGTCTGAAGCCTCCAGGAGGTCAAGGTCTGAAGTGTCCAGGAGGTCAGGGTCTGAAGCCTCCAGGAGGTCAGGGTCTGAAGCCTTTAGGAGGTCAGGGTCTGAAGCCTCCAGGAGGTCAAGGTCTGAGGCCTCCAGGAGGTCAAGGTCTGAAGCTACCAGGAGATCAATGTCTGAAGCCTCCAGGAGGTCAAGGTCTGAAGCCTCCAGGAGGTCAAGGTCTGAAACCTCCAGGAGGTCAAGGTCTGTAGCTTCCAGGAGGTCAAAGTCTGAAGCCTCCAGGAGGTCAGGGTTTGAAGCCTCCAGGAGGTCAGGGTCTAAAGCCTCCAGCAGGTCAAGGTCTGTAGCTTCCAGGAGGTCAGGGTCTGAAGCCTTTAGGAAGTCAAAGTCTGAAGCCTCCAGGAGGTCAGGGTCTGAAGCGTCCAGGAGGTCAAGGTCTGAAGCCTTTAGGAGGTCAAGGTCTGAAGCCTCCAGGTGGTCAGGGTCTGAAGCTTCCAGGAGGTCAGGGTCTGAAGCCTCCAGGAGGTCAAGGTCTGAAGCCTCCAGGAGGTCAAGGTCTGTAGCTTCCAGGAGGTCAAGGTCTGAAGCCTCCAGGAGGTCAAAGTCTGTAGCTTCCAGGAGGTAAAGGTCTGAAGCCTCCAGAAGGTCAGGGTCTGAAGCCTTTAGGTCAAGGTCTGAAGCTTCCAGGAGGTCAGGGTCTAAAACTTCCAGGAGGTCAAGGTCTGAAGCCTCCAGGAGGTCAAGGTCTGAAGCCTCCAGGAGGTCAAGGTCTGA
The DNA here is from genome assembly GCF_040958095.1 of Procambarus clarkii. Lineage (NCBI taxonomy): Eukaryota > Metazoa > Arthropoda > Malacostraca > Decapoda > Cambaridae > Procambarus > Procambarus clarkii. The sequence goes on from NC_091167.1 coordinate 22,378,894, forward strand.
AGCTTCCAGGAGGTCAGGGTCTGAAGCCTACAGGAGGTCAAGGTCTGAAGCCTCCAGGAGGTCAAGGTCTGAAGCCTCCAGGAGGTCAGGGTCTGAAGCTTCCAGGAGGTCAAGGTCTGAAGCCTCCAGGAGGTCAGGGTCTGAAGCCTCCAGGTCAAGGTCTGAAGCTTCCAGGAGGTCAAGGTCTGAAGCCTCCAGGAGGTCAAGGTCTGAAGCCTCCAGGAGGTCAGGGTCTGAAGCCTCCAGGAGGTCAAGGTCTGAAGTCTCCAGGAGGTCAGGGTCTGAAGGCTCCAGGAGGTCAGGGTCTGAAGCCTTTAGGAAGTCAGGGTCTGAAGCCTCCAGGAGGTCAAGGTCTGAGGCCTCCAGGAGGTCAAGGTCTGAAGCCACCAGGAGATCAAGGTCTGAAGCCTCCAGGAGGTCAAGGTCTGAAGCCTCCAGGAGGTCAAGGTCTGAAACCTCCAGGAGGTCAAGGTCTGTAGCTTCCAGGAGGTCAAAGTCTGAAGCCTCCAGGAGGTCAGGGTTTGAAGCCTCCAGGAGGTCAGGGTCTAAAGCCTCCAGGAGGTCAAGGTCTGTAGCTTCCAGGAGGTCAGGGTCTGAAGCCTTTAGGAGGTCAAAGTCTGAAGCCTCCAGGAGGTCAGGGTCTGAAGCGTCCAGGAGGTCAAGGTCTGAAGCCTTTAGGAGGTCAAGGTCTGAAGCCTCCAGGTGGTCAGGGTCTAAAGCTTCCAGGAGGTCAGGGTCTGAAGCCTCCAGGAGGTCAAGGTCTGTAGCTTCCAGGAGGTCAAGGTCTGAAGCCTCCAGGAGGTCAAAGTCTGTAGCTTCCAGGAGGTAAAGGTCTGAAGCCTCCAGAAGGTCAGGGTCTGAAGCCTTTAGGTCAAGGTCTGAAGCTTCCAGGAGGTCAGGGTCTAAAGCTTCCAGGAGGTCAAGGTCTGAAGCCTCCAGGAGGTCAAGGTCTGAAGCCTCCAGGAGGTCAAGGTCTGTAGGTTCCAGGAGGTCAAGGTCTGAAGCCTCCAGGAGGTCAAGGTCTGAAGCCTCCAGGGGGTCAAGGTCTGAAGCCTCCAGGAGGTCAGGGTCTGAAGCCTCCAGGAGGTCAGGGTCTGAAGCCTCCAGGAGGTCAAGGTCTGTAGCTTCCAGGAGGTCAGGGTCTGAAGCCTTTAGGAGGTCAAAGTCTGAAGCCTCCAGGAGGTCAGGGTCTGAAGCTTCCAGGAGGTCAAGGTCTGAAGCCTCCAGGAGGTCAAGGTCTGAAGCCTCCAGGAGGTCAAGGTCTGTAGCTTCCAGGAGGTCAAGGTCTGAAGCCTCCAGGAGGTCAAGGTCTGTAGCTTCCAGGAGGTCAAGGTCTGAAGCCTCCAGGAGGTCAGGGTCTGAAGCCTTTAGGAGGTCAAGGTCTGAAGCCTCCAGGAGGTCAGGGTCTGAAGCTTCCAGGAGGTCAAGGTCTGAAGCCTTTAGGAGGTAAAGGTCTAAAGCCTCCAGGAGGTCAGGGTCTGAAGCTTCCAGGAGGTCAGGGTCTAAAGCCTCCAGGAGGTCAAGGTCTGAAGCTTCCAGGAGGTCAAGGTCTGAAGCCTCCAGGTCAGGGTCTGAAGCCTCCAGGCGGTCAAGGTCTTAAGCTTCCAGGTCAGGGTCTGAAGCCTCCAGGAGGTCAGGGTCTGAAGCCTCCAGGAGGTCAGGGTCTGAAGCCTCCAGGAGGTCAGGGTCTGAAGCCTCCAGGTCAGGGTCTGAAGCCTCCAGGAGGTCAAGGTCTGAAGCCTTTAGGAGGTCAAGGTCTAAAGCCTCCAGGAGGTTAGGGTCTGAAGCTTCCAGGAGGTCAGGGTCTAAAGCCTCCAGGAGGTCAGGGTTTGAAGCCTATAGGAGGTCAGGGTCTGAAGCCTCCAGGAGGTCAAGGTCTGAAGCCTCCAGGAGGTCAGGGTCTGAAGCCTCCAGGTCAGGGTCTGAAGCCTCCAGGAGGTCAGGGTCTGAAGCTTCCAGGAGGTCAGGGTCTGAAGCCTCCAGGAGGTCAGGGTCTGAAGCCTCCAGGAGGTCAGGGTCTGAAGCCTCCAGGTCAGGGTCTGAATGTAATAGCCCAACGTACCATTATTTTACCCTGTTATCTTGTGATCGTAATCGTTCGCTATCCCTGTTGCAAATCTCTTTCTCTCTTCACTCAATACCCCAGCTCAACACTGTTACAGTCCAGTATGACCCCTCACTGGACGGCCACGAATATAAGAGGAATATTAAATGAGGAAGACACACCAAGGACAAGGGTTAATAATTTATAAAAGAAAATAACAAAACACATTAGACACTGCCACCACCTTCCCGACCAACCATACCTGAATGTGTCTATCACCGATCCCCCAGGAAGACAAGGAATCAGTAATCATGGGACTCTCAGGGAAGTATGAATTTCAGTATTAATTTTTTGGGGGAAAATTAGTTTGTTTAATTTACGTTACGTATTTAAATCCAAGGGCAACTTTAGTATCTATTAACTGTAGGAGAACCTGGGGGTTTCCAATTCAACACATAAAAATGACAAGTAGCAAAATATATCAAAGGGGAGTTAAGTGAATACCACTGGACAAGTTATACAATTTATTTTATGAAACATGTAAATTAAGACAATTTGAACATATACCCTATTCTATTCCCCTAGAGGCACAATGGATATTTACTGAGGACACGAAATCAAGTGCACTATACCTTAAATACCCGCGCTACGGCCAAGGTGTTGATGGCTGCCCTCAGCCCCTAGGATGCGGCCTTTCAGCCCCTTTATTCCACACACTCCCGAGACACGCTAATCAAATTTTGTTTTACCAACTTATTGCTGGGAAGGATTACTCCTCCCACCATCTAATACAGCCCCAGGGCTCCACCCATTATTTTGGCAATGGCCAACCATTTAACACTTAGGCCTGAGGTCTGGCTCTCTAGGACCAATAAGGACTTGGCCCTTATCTCCCACCAATCACCTTCACTGATCTGCCGTGGAAAGCTACATGAATTCCTGAAGATTGAGTCAGCTCTCCCCAGCTATGAGAAGGGAGACAAGGCGCCACTATGGAGCCCCAGTGCACCTGCGAGCAATGTTTACCAACTGATAAATTATGTTCAAGCCTGTCTCCTGCAAGATAAAGAGTAGGGACATTTGACTCGTCTGGTATGGGGAAGGGACCGCTGAGAGGGGAAGAGAGGGAATGAGAGGTGGATGGAGAGGGAATGAGAGGTGGATGGAGAGGGAAAATCTAAGTGGGGGGAAGTTGAGTGGAGGAAGCCAAAGGTATCCAAGACCACCCTCAGGTCAACCTCTTGGCCCTGACAAATGGGCGACAGGGGGGGGGGGAAGAGGAGGAGACGAATGACGGCCAAGAGGAGGGGAGAAGGAAGGAGGGGAGAAGGGAGAAGGAAGGAGGGGAGAAGGGAGAACCAATGATCTGAGCACCAGATCATTACATGAAGCTTCCAGGAGGTCAGGGTCTGAAGCCTCCAGGAGGTCAAGGTCTGAAGCCTCCAGGAGGTCAAGGTCTGAAGCCTCCAGGAGGTCAGGGTCTGAAGCCTCCAGGAGGTCAGAGTCTGAAGCTTCCAGGAGGTCAGGGTCTGAAGCCTCCAGGAGGTCAAGGTCTGAAGCCTCCAGGAGGTCAGGGTCTGAAGCCTCCAGGAGGTCAAGGTCTGAAGCCTCCAGGAGGTCAAGGTCTGAAGCCTCCAGGAGGTCAGGGTCTGAAGCCTCCAGGAGGTCAGGGTCTGAAGCCTCCAGGAGGTCAGGGTCTGAAGCCTCCAGGAGGTCAGGGTCTGAAGCCTCCAGGAGGTCAGGGTCTGAAGCTTCCATTAGGCTAACACAAGAGCTTCCACGAGGTCACAAAGCTTCTACGAGGCCACGAAGCTTCCACGAGGTCACGAAGTTTCCACGAGGTCACGAAGCTTCCACGAAGCTTCCACGAGGCCACGAAGCTTCCACGAGGTCACGAAGCTTCCACGAGGTCACGAAGCTTCCACGAGGCCACGAAGCTTCCACGAGGTCACGAAGCTTCCACGAGGCCACGAAGCTTCCACGAGGCCACGAAGCTTCCACGAGGCCACGAAGCTTCCACGAGGTCACGAAGCTTCCACGAGGTCACGAAGCTTCCACGAGGTCACGAAGCTTCCACGAGGCCACGAAGCTTCCACGAGGCCACGAAGCTTCCACGAGGCCACGAAGCTTCCACGAGGTCACGAAGCTTCCACGAGGCCACGAAGCTTCCACGAGGTCACGAAGCTTCCATGAGGCCACGAAGCTTCCACGAGGTCACGAAGCTTCCACGAGGCCACGAAGCTTCCACGAGGCCACGAAGCTTCCACGAGGTCACGAAGCTTCCACGAGGCCACGAAGCTTTCACGAGGCCACGAAGCTTCCACGAGGCCACGAAGCTTCCACGAGGCCACGAAGCTTCCACGAGGCCACGAAGCTTCCACGAGGCCACGAAGCTTCCACGAGGTCACGAAGCTTCCACGAGGCCACGAAGCTTCCACGAGGCCACGAAGCTTCCACGAGGTCACGAAGCTTCCACGAGGCCACGAAGCTTCCACGACATTCCAGTAAAACAGAGTCTTGAGCTTCCATAAGGTACCAGCCAGGAGGTTCCACCTGTGTCATGGTCAGAAGTATTCAGGTCATGCAAACTTCAGACATGAAGTTTACATGTTCTGGCCTGCAGCTATGAAGGTGCCAGGGCCAAGAGCTTCCAAGAAATCGTAGCCTGGAACTTGTGACTGGAACAGCGTCAGAAACTCAAGGTCTGAAGTTTCCAGTTGTTTTAAGAGCTGGGAGCTTCCAGAAGGTCGAAGTCAGGAAGTCCCTTGAGGTCAGGGTATAGGAAGGTTCAGTGATATCACGGATTAAAGCTGACAGGTCTGGAAGTAGTTCAGAGCCTGGAACTTCCAGTAGACTATGGACTTACTGGATTGGAAGGCTATGGATTTGGAAGCAGGTAAAGGCCTGAAGGTTCTTTAAGAGTCTGGTGGAGGAAGATGACTTGGGATTGTTTCCAGGAGTCCAGTACCTGTAGCTTCCAGTATATCTGGGTCTGCAGCTTCCAGTACATCTGGTCTGTACCTTCCAGTACATCTGGCCTGTACCTTCCATATATCTGGTCTGTACCTTCCAGTACATCTGGCCTGTACCTTCCATATATCTGGTCTGTACCTTCCAGTACATCTGGCCTGTACCTTCCATATATCTGGTCTGTACCTTCCAGTACATCTGGCCTGTAGCTTCCAGTACATCTGGCCTGTAGCTTCCAGTACATCTGGCCTGTAGCTTCTAGTACATCTGGTCTGTAGCTTCCAGTACATTTGGTCTGTAGCTTCCAGTACATCTGGTCTGTAGCTTCTAGTACATCTGGACCTGTAGCTTCCAGTACATCTGGTCTGTACCTTCCAGTATATCTGGTCTGTAGCTTCCAGTACATCTGGCCTGTAGCTTCCAGTACATCTGGTCTGTACCTTCCAGTATATCTGGTCTGTAGCTTCCAGTACATCTGGCCTGTAGCTTCCAGTACATCTGGCCTGTAGCTTCTAGTACATCTGGTCTGTAGCTTCCAGTACATCTGGCCTGTAGCTTCCAGTACATCTGGCCTGTAGCTTCTAGTACATCTGGTCTGCAGCTTCCAGCACATCTGGTCTGTAGCTTCCAGTACATCTGGTCTGTACCTTCCAGTACATCTGGGTCTGTAGCTTCCAGTACATCTGGGCCTGTAGCTTCCAGTACATCTGGTCTGTAGCTTCCAGTACATCTGGCCTGTAGCTTCCAGTACATCTGGCCTGTAGCTTCTAGTTCATCTGGGCCTGTAGCTTCTAGTACATCTGGGAAAGTAGCTTCCTGTACATCTGGTCTGTAGCTTCTAGTACATCTGGGAAAGTAGCTTCCAGTACATCTGGCCTGTAGCTTCCAGTACATCTGGCCTGTTGCTTCTAGTACATCTGGTCTGCAGCTTCCAGTACATCTGGTCTGTAGCTTCCAGTACATCTGGGTCTGTAGCTTCCAGTACATCTGGGTCTGTAGCTTCCAGTACATCTGGCCTGTAGCTTCCAGTACATCTGGCCTGTAGCTTCCAGTACATCTGGTCTGTAGCTTCCTGTACATCTGGTCTGTAGCTTCCAGTACATCTGGCCTGTAGCTTCCAGTACATCTGGCCTGTAGCTTCCAGTACATCTGGCCTGTAGCTTCCAGTACATCTGGGTCTGTAGCTTCCAGTACATCTGGCCTGTAGCTTCCAATACATCTGGTCTGTAGCTTCCAGTACATCTGGCCTGTAGCTTCCAGTACATCTGGTCTGTAGCTTCCAGTACATCTGGGCCTGTAGCTTCCAGTACATCTGGGAAAGTAGCTTCCAGTACATCTGGGAAAGTAGCTTCCAGTACATCTGGGAAAGTAGCTTCCAGTACATCTGGCCTGTAGCTTCCAGTACATCTTGTCTGTAGCTTCCAGTACATCTGGGCCTGTAGCTTCCAGTACATCTGGTCTGTAGCTTCCAGTACATCTGGGCCTGTAGCTTCCAGTACATCTTGTCTGTAGCTTCCAGTACATCTGGGCCTGTAGCTTCCAGTACATCTTGTCTGTAGCTTCCAGTACATCTGGCCTGTAGCTTCCAGTACATCTGGTCTGTAGCTTCTGGGAGCCAGTTTAAGAACAGGAAAAAATCCATTATATCTCTAACTTTTATATTGCATTTGCTTTTTTCGGTACTTATAAATTTTCAAAACTTAAGTTATTTTACATTAACTTTAAAATATAATAAATTATTTTACTGCATAAAAAGATAAGTGAATGAAAGTTTAACTTAATGTACACACAGTATGTCTTGTCAAGCGACTGTGCGTTCTAATAGGCCGCGTTACCGGTGATCAGTTAATCATATAATTCCCATTTTCCCGCTACACCCAGTGTCTTCACTTCCTATTTGTTTGTGGCGGGAAACTCCCCCTCCTGGCTGGCTGTGTCAGCCATCTTGCCTCCCAGAGTGGGCCTCTTGCCCGCCTCCACCCAAGTTGTTACCAACATAACATACAATTCTGGGTTCATTCTTTTCCTTAAAGTTAACTAAGTAAAACTATTGGGCTTCTGATGTATTTACAGAGGGAAGTATGACTCTTTATAGGCGGGAGAGGAGTGTACCTTGCCCGTACACGTAATATTCTGCACTTTTAACCAATATAGACAAGATAATAGGAGTGATTTAACAGATGAGACGAGACACAGGGAGGGAGCCTGCACCTCCCCTCCTCTGTGATAATGATGGTACACGCAGAACAGGAAGTGAATCAGTGCATAACAACCAGGTGGACTGGACAACAGGTGCTAAGCCTTCACCAGGTCCTCACCTACTCCTGAGACGTCTTATTCCCTGGAGAACAAGGCTCAGAGCTTGGTGGCTCCATAAGAATAGTAAGGTTATCTTGAGATGATTTCGGGGCTTTTTAGTATCCCCGCGACCCGGTCTTCGACCAGGCCTCCACCCCCAGGAAGCAGCCGGTGACAGCTGACTAACACCCAGGTACCTATTTTACTGCTAGGTAGCAGGGGCATAGGGTGAAAGAAACTTTACCCATTGTTTCTCGCCGGCGCCTGGGATCGAACCCAGGACCACAGGATGTTCCCTCTGGAATGTACACGTCATGGGAATGGGGGGCGTAAGACCTGTAATTTAGTCCTAAGGTCATGTGCAGGATGGATTAGTGAGGGACATCGTCAAGGCTTAGTGCGATGTAACACATGCAACACCTGTCAGCAGAAGGGACTTGAGAGCAGGAGCCGGGACCCACTCGTTCTGACCCCACAACCAATCCTATTTCTTCTTCTTGAGAATAGGCGCAGTTTGCATGAAGGGGTAACCCTCCCGATGACTGCACCAGGACAGATGTAAGGAGACGCGTTGACGGTCAGGAGGAGAAAGTCAAAAGCGGTAGATGTGATGGGCCGTAGAGAGAAGAGTGGCGACGAAAACAGAGGCGAACGTTAGAGGGAGACACCCCGCACCGGGGGGGTGCGGGGGGGGGGGGTCGTGATCACGGTGGCAGCTGATCCATGCACGGCTTAGCAGCGTGCGCAAGACGGGAACTAATACTTCTCCGGAAACTTGTGTATCGGAAAGCGCAAGCAGTACGCTTCCCAAATCACCCGCAGGTCAGCGGGCAGCCGGCCACCAGGCGGCGCCCTTGGCTGAGACATCCTATCAGGCACCCTATACACAAACTCCTTCACCCGCGACACCCAGACAGTGGACGAGCACCACGGGATCGGAAGCACCCGGGCATCCCGATAAGGGCCCAACTCCGGACCCTCACAGGGCACGACCCCAGCAGACGGGACTAGGCAATCCCCAGACTGGAGCAAAGAAGGAGGGGATACAGCAGGGGACGCAGGCGCGGCACCGACCCCACCACCGGGCACAGGAGCCGAGGCCCTCTGGCGCACATCTTTCCGCAACACCACGACGAGGTCCCGATCATCAGGCACAACCCCCCACTGCGGAGATCCAACAGCAGGTGACGCAGGAGGAGAGGCACAGGTAGCAACTTCGGAGCCCCTCACAGCACCATCATTCTCGGCGGGGGGCGCCAGATAACCATACTCCCCCACCTCCTCCCAAGGCACACCACGAAGGGGAGACACACTCCGAGCCCGCCGTGAACGCTTCGAGACAGGCGGCACCACACCACTCCCTGCAGGCCCCACTGCAGGCACAGCCACCACCTTTACATCCACACAGGCGGCACCCGCACCGTCCGAAGAGTCCACAGAGGCCACATCACCCACACTGTCCACATCATCCAGGGAAACAGCCTCAGAACACCGACGCGCACGCTTCTGCAAAGGGACGGAAAGAGCAGAACTACAGTCACCAACACACACAGGCACGGCAGGCACCTCCCCCTGCCGAAGCACCCCCTCTAAAACAGCAGAACCCGCGTTCCCGGGAGCCGGTATCACATCCACAGGCGGGGGTGGGACATGGACCTCCACCGAGACATCCTGCACTACACGCAGCTCAGGCGACGGCCCGACACCCACACACACCGGCTCAACAACCCCAGGGGCCACAGCAGTCACCTGACGTGTCGCACAGGCCGTAGAACTCGCCTCAACAGGCGGAGCAGCAGACAGGCAATCAGGCGCCTCAGGCACAGCACCTACTCCGTCCTCAGAACCGTCCGAACGTAACAAGGGCGGGAAATCCTCTGCACGAAAAACATGCACCCGACCAGGTGCTCCCACGTCGCACGCCGCAGCCAGGTGACCCTCGTGACCACACCGATAACAGGTGCGCGGTTGACCCCGGTACAAGCAGCGGAGCGTGTAACCCAACACGGACATCGACGACGGTACACTACACTTCAGCGACATCGTCAGGGTGCGGGAGCCGTCAAGCATACCAACACAGTGCCCGGCAACGACCTTGTTCCAACGAACACTTAACACGGTCCCAAATCGCTCAAAACAGGAGGTTAAAAAGTCGTCCTGAAATTCGAAGGGGGCACCATGCACCGCCACAGACGTCAAGGTGACACTAAGATTCACCACCTTAACTGAGCCAGCTGAATCAGGGAGTGGGTAAACACGCCCCTCACAACGCTCGAGAAACACCTGAAAGGCAGCCTGGAGGAGGAACTTGACCACAGCACGGTTGCCCTGAAGCAGCTGGACGCCCACCAGGTCCGACAGCTGCACATGAAGCACGTCCACCAGGGCGACACCAACCAATGGATGATCCACCGGCACCGTAAACGCTAGACCAGCCGACAATGTCCTCTGCACTGGAGGGCGAGATGACCCCATGGCTAAGGCAAACGTCACCCTGTCAGTGGCAAACCACCACCAGCAGGGCAAACAAGCAATCACCCAACGTAAACACTAGCCAGTGCGGAGAGACCTCAGGAGCGTCCGACCTGGCCGGTGGTCACCACGCAACTCCAATCCTATTTCAACGGACTGGAGCTGTTTACGACCTTGTACAGACAAGACCTTGTCTGTACCAACACCTCACACCTCCCAGCAAGATGACACATATGCAGCAGTACATCCCCAGCAAGACGAACACCAACAGCAACACATTAACAACATACAATTCAGGTACAGAAAACAGCAGAGATAGGCCTGTGATCGAGCAGCCATTACCGTCATCGCGGCTGTCAACACTGACGTCATATATGGAGGACGACCCGGGAGCAATTGTCAAGTCGTTACTTCTGTCCAACACCCGGGAGGATTGGACAGTAGACCGGACACAATGACTGGACAGTACAAGACTCCGGGCAGGAGGGTAGAGGGATCCAAGTCTACACCCGCAAAAGTTATTGGAAGAACAAAACTTAATGGAAGAACGCGACGCATCGTTATGAGGAGTTCTGAACTACGACAACATAAATTTGCCTCTTAAAATTTGTTGAAAAAAATGTCTTGTTTCAATTGTGGAAATGAAAGAAGATATATAAAAGATATTAATATAAATTTATGTGAAACATTATCTTCAGAGAACTGCACAACCCATAGGACGTTGGTCCTTAGAAACAAAAAATTCTAACTAACAATTTTGTTAGGTTTAGATAGTTTTGTTGTATCTAATTCAGTCACCCGGGGACACTGGTGAGGGTGGTGGTAGAGGGGGACACTGGTGAGGGTGGTGGTAGGGGGACACTGGTGAGGGTGGTGGTAGGGGGACACTGGTGAGGTGAGGGTGGTGGTAGGGGGGACACTGGTGAGGGTGGTGGTAGGGGGGGACACTGGTGAGGGTGGTGGTAGAGGGGGACACTGGTGAGGGTGGTGGTAGGGGGACACTGGTGAGGGTGGTGGTAGGGGGACACTGGTGAGGGTGGTGGTAGGGGGGACACTGGTGAGGGTGGTGGTAGGGGGGACACTGGTGAGGGTGGTGGTAGAGGGAACACTGGTGAGGGTGGTGGTAGGGGGGACACTGGTGAGGGTGGTGGTAGAGGGACACTGGTGAGGGTGGTGGTAGGGGAGGGACACTGGTGAGGGTGGTGGTAGGGGGACACTGGTGAGGGTGGTGGTAGGGGGGGACACTGGTGAGGGTGGTGGTAGGGGGGACACTGGTGAGGGTGGTGGTAGGGGGACACTGGTGAGGGTGGTGGTAGGGGGGACACTGGTGAGGGTGGTGGTAGGGGGGGACACTGGTGAGGGTGGTGGTAGGGGGACACTGGTGAGGGTGGTGGAAGGGGGACACTGGTGAGGGTGGTGGTAGGGGGACACTGGTGAGGGTGGTGGTAGGGGGACACTGGTGAGGGTGGTGGTAGAGGGAACACTGGTGAGGGTGGTGGTAGGGGGGACACTGGTGAGGGTGGTGGTAGGGGGGGACACTGGTGAGGGTGGTGGTAGGGGGGACACTGGTGAGGGTGGTGGTAGAGGGAACACTGGTGAGGGTGGTGGTAGGGGGGACACTGGTGAGGGTGGTGGTAGAGGGACACTGGTGAGGGTGGTGGTAGGGGGGGGACACTGGTGAGGGTGGTGGTAGGGGGGACACTGGTGAGGGTGGTGGTAGGGGGACACTGGTGAGGGTGGTGGTAGGGGGGACACTGGTGAGGGTGGTGGTAGGGGGGGGACACTGGTGAGGGTGGTGGTAGGGGGGACACTGGTGAGGGTGGTGGTAGAGGGACACTGGTGAGGGTGGTGGTAGGGGAGGGACACTGGTGAGGGTGGTGGTAGGGGGGACACTGGTGAGGGTGGTGGTAGGGGGACACTGGTGAGGGTGGTGGTAGGGGGACACTGGTGAGGGTGGTGGTAGGGGGACACTGGTGAGGGTGGTGGTAGGGGGGACACTGGTGAGGGTGGTGGTAGAGGGACACTGGTGAGGGTGGTGGTAGGGGAGGGACACTGGTGAGGGTGGTGGTAGGGGGGACACTGGTGAGGGTGGTGGTAGGGGGGACACTGGTGAGGGTGGTGGTAGGGGGGACACTGGTGAGGGTGGTGGTAGGGGGACACTGGTGAGGGTGGTGGTAGGGGGAACTCTGGTGAGGGTGGTGGTAGGGGGACACTGGTGAGGGTGGTGGTAGAGGGAAGACTGGTGAGGGTGGTGGTAGGGGGGACACTGGTGAGGGTGGTGGTAGAGGGAACACTGGTGAGGGTGGTCGTAGGGGGGACACTGGTGAGGGTGGTGGTAGGGGGGGACACTGGTGAGGGTGGTGGTAGGGGGGACACTGGTGAGGGTGGTGGTAGAGGGAACACTGGTGAGGGTGGTGGTAGGGGGGACACTGGTGAGGGTGGTGATAGAGGGACACTGGTGAGGGTGGTGGTAGGGGGGACACTGGTGAGGGTGGTGGTAGGGGGGACACTGGTGAGGGTGGTGGTAGGGGGACACTGGTGAGGGTGGTGGTAGGGGGGACACTGGTGAGGGTGGTGGTAGGGGGGGACACTGGTGAGGGTGGTGGTAGGGGGGACACTGGTGAGGGTGGTGGTAGAGGGACACTGGTGAGGGTGGTGGTAGGGGAGGGACACTGGTGAGGGTGGTGGTAGGGGGGACACTGGTGAGGGTGGTGGTAGGGGAACACTGGTGAGGGTGGTGGTAGGGGGACACTGGTGAGGGTGGTGGTAGGGGGACACTGGTGAGGGTGGTGGTAGGGGGGACACTGGTGAGGGTGGTGGTAGAGGGACACTGGTGAGGGTGGTGGTAGGGGAGGGACACTGGTGAGGGTGGTGGTAAGGGGGACACTGGTGAGGGTGGTGGTAGGGGGGGACACTGGTGAGGGTGGTGGTAGGGGGACACTGGTGAGGGTGGTGGTAGGGGGACACTGGTGAGGGTGGTGGTAGGGGGACACTGGTGAGGGTGGTGGTAGGGGGGACACTGGTGAGGGTGGTGGTAGGGGGGACACTGGTGAGGGTGGTGGTAGGGGGACACTGGTGAGGGTGGTGGTAGGGGGGACACTGGTGAGGGTGGTGGTAGGGGGGACACTGGTGAGGGTGGTGGTAGGGGGGGACACTGGTGAGGGTGGTGGTAGGGGGACACTGGTGAGGGTGGTGGTAGGGGGGACACTGGTGAGGGTGGTGGTAGGGGGGACACTGGTGAGGGTGGTGGTAGGGGGACACTGGTGAGGGTGGTAGTAGGGGGACACTGGTGAGGGTGGTGGTAGAGGGAACACTGGTGAGGGTGGTGGTAAGGGGACACTGGTGAGGGTGGTGGTCGGGGGGACACTGGTGAGGGTGGTGGTAGGGGGACACTGGTGAGGGTGGTGGTAGGGGGACACTGGTGAGGGTGGTGGTAGGGGGACACTGGTGAGGGTGGTGGTAGGGGGACACTGGTGAGGGTGGTGGTAGGGGGACACTGGTGAGGGTGGTGGTAGGGGGACACTGTTGAGGGTGGTGGTAGGGGGGACACTGGTGAGGGTGGTGGTAGGGGGACACTGGTGAGGGTGGTGGTAGGGGGGACACTGGTGAGGGTGGTGGTAGGGGGGACACTGGTGAGGGTGGTGGTAGGGGGACACTGGTGAGGGTGGTGGTAGGGGGACACTGGTGAGGGTGGTGGTAGGGGGACACTGGTGAGGGTGGTGGTAGGGGGACACTGGTGAGGGTGGTGGTAGGGGGGACACTGGTGAGGGTGGTGGTAGGGGGGACACTGGTGAGGGTGGTGGTGGAGGGACACTGGTGAGGGTGGTGGTAGGGGAGGGACACTGGTGAGGGTGGTGGTAGGGGGGACACTGTTGAGGGTGGTGGTAGGGGGACACTGGTGAGGGTGGTGGTAGGGGGGGACACTGGTGAGGGTGGTGGTAGGGGGGACACTGGTGAGGGTGGTGGTAGGGGGACACTGGTGAGGGTGGTGGTAGGGGGACACTGGTGAGGGTGGTGGTAGGGGGACACTGGTGAGGGTGGTGGTAGGGGGGGGGGGACACTGGTGAGGGTGGTGGTAGGGGGGGGGCACTGGTGAGGGTGGTGGTAGGGGGGGGACACTGGTGAGGGTGGTGGTAGGGGGGACACTGGTGAGGGTGGTGGTAGGGGGACACTGGTGAGGGTGGTGGTAGGGGGGGACACTGGTGTGGGTGGTGGTAGGGGGGACACTGGTGAGGGTGGTGGTAGGGGGGGGACACTGGCGAGGGTGGTGGTAGGGGGGGACACTGGTGAGGGTGGTGGTAGGGGGGGGGACACTGGTGAGGGTGGTGGTAGGGGGGGACACTGGTGAGGGTGGTGGTAGGGGGGGACACTGGTGAGGGTGGTGGTAGGGGGGACACTGGTGAGGGTGGTGGTAAGGGGACACTGGTAAGGGTGATGGTAGGGGGACACTGGTGAGGGTGGTGGTAGGGGGACACTGGTGAGGGTGGTGGTAGAGGGACACTGGTTAGGGTGGTGGTAGGGGGGGACACTGGTGATCTGAGGCAAAGTGAAATGGATACCAGTAGGGCTAGTTAAATGTGACAAATGTGTTCTCACCCCTCTAAACTGTGACCAAGGTGTTCTCCCCTCTCTGCAATGTGACCAAGGTGTTCTCACCTCTACACTGTGACAAAGGTTGTTCTCCCCTCCCTGCATTGTGACCAAGGTGTTCTCAACCTTCTACACTGTAGCCAAAGTGTTCTCTCTCTACACTGTGACCAAGGTGATGTTGAAATATGGATTTCAGAGTACAATCTTTTCAGATGTGATAGGAAACACCGGCTTCAGGGTGGGGTCAGCCTCTACATCAAGGACACACTCTTCTGTACTGACCTGCTAAACACCTCAAATGATATGGTGGAAGTGCTGATAATCAAAATAGAGATTTTAAATGTAGTTATTGTCCTTGTATATAAGTCACCGGAGGCAAACCCTCAGCAGTTTAAAGACCAACTAATGAAAATAGAACACTGCTTGGAAAACCTCACAAATCCAGCTCCGAACATCATCCTGCTTGGGGACTTCAACCTACGGCACCTGAAATGGAAGCACCTGGCTAATACAGTAATATCAGAAAGAATACCAGGAAGTAGCCTAAATGAACAGGCACATGCAAAGGACCTGCTACGGATGTGCGACAGGTTTGCCTTAAACCAGCAAATAGTAGAACCAACTAGGAAGGAGAACACGCTGGACCTTATTTTCACTAATAATGATGAATTGATCAGGAACATAATGATTACAAATACCTGTTACTCAGATCACAACTTAATTGAAGTTATGACAACCATGGGGAGTAGACCTTCAAAACCAGTCCAGATTCCCGGTGGAGGAGATTTCAGCAAATTCAACTTCAATAATAAACAGATAAACTGGGAGCAAATAAACCAGGACTTCACAGAAATAAACTGGGAAGAACAGCTAGAAAATGCAAACCTGAACCAGTGCCTGGAAAAAATAAGCTCAGTAGCACTAGAAATATGTTCAAACCGCATACCCCTAAGAAAAAAGAGGAAGAGATGCAGATTGGAACGGGAACGTCGTTCCCTATAAAGGCGAAGAAAACGAATCGCGGAACAACTTGAGAGTCGCACCCTATCTCAAGAACGGCGAAGAAGGTTAGGTAGAGAAATAGAAACAATTGAACGGAAGCTACAAGAATCATACAAAACCCAGGAGAGGCAAAGAGAGCAAAAGGCCATCAGTGAAATAGAGAGAAATCCGAAATATTTTTTCTCCTATGCAAAATCAAGATAAAAAACCACATCTAGTATCGGGCCCCTGCGAAAGGGAGATGGAACTTTCACCGATGACAACAAAGAAATGAGCGAGCTTTGGGATCAAAGAAGTCTTTAAATAACAAACCAACACTCCTGTCTAATAACGATGGTCAGCTTTCAGCCTCTGATTCTGCTATTGAGTTCAATAGGTTCTTCTCTTCCATTGGTTCATTCCTTGCAAATGATAGTCCATCTTCCAGTACTGACGTTAAGGACTATCTTACAGGTAACTATCCTCAGTCTCTGTACCTAAAGCCTATTAATTCCACTGACGTCAATGAGATAATCCTTTCCCTTAAAACCAAGTCTGGTGCCCTCGAGGAGATACCAACTTTAATTTACAAAAAAGCCTCCAGATCTTTAGCCCCTGCTATTGCTTTGCTCTTCAACAAGTCACTTGAACTCCAAACCTTTCCAGATATTCTAAAAAAAGCGAGAGTAACGCCTGTCCACAAATGTGGAGATCTCACAGATGTTAACAACTACAGACCTATATCAATCCTGCCAAACTTGTCAAAAAATTTTGAAAAACTAATCTATAAGCAGCTTTACTCGTATCTAGCCAAACACAATATACTTAGCCCTTGCCAATATGGCTTCAGACCCAAAAAAAGCACTAACGATGCACTTATTAGTATGCTTAACTCGATTCATACAGCTCTTGATAAAAATGAGTTCCCTGTTGGGTTATTTGTGGACCTGCGTAAGGCTTTTGACACTGTCAACCACCAAAACCTTCTTCTTAAATTACAACATTACGGAGTCAGAGGTCACTCCCTGCAGTACATTAAGTCTTACCTTACTGACAGGCTCCAGTATGTTTCTGTGAATAATACAATTTCTCCCACCCTACCCATCAACATTGGTGTTCCCCAGGGCAGCATACTTGGCCCTCACCTCTTTCTCATCTACATTAATGACCTTCCAAATGCCTCCCAACACCTCAAACCAATTCTATTTGCTGACGACACAACCTTCATTTACTCCAGTCCTGACCCCCTTGCTCTAAATGCCACAGTAAATACTGAGCTAAATAAAGTCCATCTGTGGCTAACTGCCAACAAACTCACCCTTAACATTGACAAAACTTTCTATATTCTGTTTGGCAATAAATCCTCTAATCAAATAAATCTCAAAATAAACAATACCCAAATTTGTAACAAAATAGATGGCAAATTCCTTGGCGTTCTCATTGACCACAAGCTGAATTTCCAGGGACACATTCTAAATATATCAAAAAAAGTTTCAAAAACTGTGAGCATTCTTTCTAAGATCAGATATTATGTACCACGCCCTGCCCTGGTGACTCTCTATTACTCCCTTATCTATCCATATCTCAACTATGGTATTTGTGCTTGAGGCTCTACTACCCAAAATCATTTACGTCCTCTAATTACTCAACACAAAGCTGCTATTAGGACAATATCCAACTCTGGCCCCAGACATCACTCGGTACCCCTACTCAAGTCTTTGAATATGTTAGATATAAAGTCACTGCACATTCTCTCATGTGTATTATACATATTTAAAAACGCTAAACTGTAATGCCAATCCTGACCTCAAAAGCTTCATAGAAGGTCGTAACAGAACCCATGAGCACCACACCAGAAATAAATACAGTTTTGATATTCCTAGAGTACGACTTAATCAAACTAGAACTGCTCTACAAATCAAGGGGCCCAGAATGTGGAATGACCTTCCCAACCATGTTAAAGACTGTACCTCTCTCAACCAGTTTAAGATAAAAACGAAGCTATACCTAATAAATTCCCTGTAACCTACCTTACCCCTCTATTGTCAACCAATGTCTGTTTTTTTTTCAAAGAGCGCTGTTTGTCGACATAATTGTATTTGTGCTGCTTTTTCAGCTATATTTTCATTTCTTGTTTTCATTTTACTCTTTATGCTCAATTAGTATTAAGCTTGTCATTTAAGTTTATCATGCCCGAAACGCTTTGCGTAATAGTGGCTTTAGGCATTGTATGTACTAGCTCTATCTATAAGTCCACCAATCTTTGTATAAATTTCTTGTATGTATGTACCTTACCTAAATAAACATTTATTTATTTATTTATTTATTTATTTTACTGAGGAAGCAGTACGACTCTGTTTTCAGCGAGCCATTAAACACACTAAAGATTGATAACCCAAATGAATTTTTCATGGATATGATACCAACATCAAATCATATATCAGACGTCGCCCTATCCCCACTAGATTTTGAAGAAGCCATAAACAGTATGCCTATGCACTCTGCACCAGGCCCGGATTCTTGGAACTCCATATTCATCAAGAACTGTAAAAAACCACTATCGCAGGCCCTCCACATTCTGTGGAGACAAAGCCTAGATACTGGCGTTATTCCTGATATACTAAAAACAGCAAAGATAACACCACTTCAAAAGGAGGAAATAAGGCAGAGGCAAAAAATTACAGACCGATAGCACTAACAGCGCACATCATAAAAATTTTTGAGAGAGTGCTAAGAAGTAAGATCACAAAATACATGGAATCACAGCATCTCCATAACCCCGGACAACATGGTTTCAGAACAGGGCGCTCTTGCCTGTCGCAGTTGCTGGACCACTATGATATGGCATTAGATGCTATGGAAGACAAACAAAACGCTGATGTAATTTACACAGATTTCGCAAAAGCTTTTGATAAATGTGACCATGGTGTTATTGCACATAAAATGCGTTCAAAAGGAATTACCGGAAAAATAGGCAGATGGATCTACAATTTCCTGACCAACAGAACCCAATGTGTAATAGTCAACAAAATAAAATCCAGCCCATCAACCGTGAAGAGCTCAGTCCCCCAGGGTACTGTGCTTGCTCCAGTACTTTTTCTCATCCTCATATCGGACATAGACAAGAACACAACCTATAGCACTGTATCATCCTTTGCAGATGACACTAGGATCTTCATGAGAGTAGGCAACATAGAGGACACGGCAAACCTCCAGTCAGATGTAGATCAGGTCTTTCTATGGGCTACAGAAAATAATATGGTGTTTAACGAAGATAAGTTCCAGCTCATGCGCTATGGAAAAAATGAAAATATAAAAACAGAAACCACGTACAAAACTCAGGCAAATCATAACATAGAACGAAAAGGCAATGTAAAGGATCTGGGTGTACTCATGTCGGAAGACCTTACCTTTAAAGAACACAATAAAGTAGCCGTCACAACTGCAAGAAAAATGACAGGTTGGATAACAAGAACTTTTCACACTAGAGATGCTATACCGATGATGATACTTTTCAAAGCGCTTGTGCTCTCTAGAGTAGAGTACTGCTGCACAATGACAGCCCCTTTCAAAGCTGGAGAAATTGCTGACCTGGAGAGCGTGCAGAGAGCCTTTACTGCTAGAATCCACTCAGTAAAACATCTAAACTATTGGGACCGACTAAAGAGCCTAAAACTGTACTCCCTTGAGCGCAGGCGGGAGAGGTACATAATAATTTACACGTGGAAAATATTAGAGTGGCTGGTCCCAAACCTGCACACAGAAATAACATCACATGAGACCAGAAGACATGGCAGGATGTGCAGAATACCCCCGTTGAAGAGCAGAGGTGCAACAGGTACTCGGAGAGAGAACTCTATCAACATCAGAGGTCCGAGACTGTTCAACACGCTTCCACTACACATAAGGGGCATAACTGGCCGACCCCTCACAGTGTTCAAGAGAGAACAGGATAAGCACCTCCAAATTTATAGGATACCTGATCAACCAGGCTGTAACTCATACGTCAGGCTGCGAGCAGCCGCGTCCAACAGCCTGGTTGATCAGTCCGGCAACCAGGAAGCCTGATCGACGACCGGGCCGCGGGGACGCTAAGCCCCGGAAGCACCTCAAGGTAACCTCAAGGTAACCTTGGTACCCCTACTCAAATCTCTGAATATGTTAGACATTAACCTGCACATTCTCTCATGTGTATTATACATATATAAAACGCTAAACTATAATGCCAATCCTGACCTCAAAAGCTTCATAGAAGGTTGTAACAGAACCCATGAGCACTACACCAGAAATAAATACAGTTTTGATATTCCTAGAGTACGACTTAATCAAACTAGAAATGCTCTACAAATCAAGGGGCCCAGATTGTGGAATGACCTTCCCAACCATGTTAAAGACTGTACCTCTCTCAAGCAAAGATAAAAACGAAGCTATACCTAATAAATTCCCTGTAACCTACCTTACCCTTCTATTGTCAACCAATGTCTGGTTTTTTTCAAAGAGCGCTGTTTGTCGACATAATTGTATTTGTGCTGCTTTTTCAGCCATGTTTTCATTCCATGTTTCATTTTACTCTTTATGCTCAATTAGTATTAAGCTTTAGTCATTTAAGTTTTTATGCCCGAAACGCTTTGCATAATAGTGGCTTTAGGCATTGTATGCACTAGCCCTATCTATAAATCCATCACTCTTTGTAAAATCTCTTTTATGTATGTACCTTACCTAAATAAACATTTTTATTTTTTTTTTATTTTTTAATAAACACTTTAGTGCGCGCGGCACTCCCTGAAAAAAAAGGGGGTTGTGCGCGCGGCGTTCTGGGCGCTCAAGCGTGAACACAAAAAAGTTTATCATCTTTTCACGCTCCTAACATCAATTCTCGAGCTACGTTATCATTTTGATATCAATGCGTTGGCAATAAAATTCTCTACAAGATCATATGCATAAAATGTCACCCAAGCATTTGCTCTCCCACCAAGAAGTAAATAAACACGAAGATGACTGGCCGTGACACCCAAACAGGAAGTAAATGTTCATACTCTTTCGTTTGTTGCCAGCCTCACAGTCATCCTACAGCGCTTATTTTGATATCACTGAACTCGCAATAAAATTCCCCACCCAGACATATGCCTATCAATGTCTAATTATGTTCCGCACGAGTGTGGGAACTGGGCGAAGCGTTAGCCGTGATTTCAGCAGCGACGACACTGTTGTGATGCAGCGCTTTGAAAGTTTATACTTATTTCACTGTCATGACATTATTTCTCGAGCTACGTATTTCATTTTTATAGCAATGTGTTCGCAATAGAAAGTTCTATAAGAACATGGGTAGAATTGGCCAACAGAGCGTCAAATAAATTTGCGGCGAATAAAATCTTACGCGTGTTTGTACCCGTGAGCGTAAAAAGTTTTTACTTTGCTCATGATTTTTTCTAGTTTATACTTGATTCACTCCGTTTTTTTTGTTTGTATAGTGTTCGGAATAAAATTCTCTACACAGACATATGCATATAAAGGTAGAATCATGATCGCGGCCAACACAAGAGTGTGTGGAGTGCGCGATTACCCTCGTTGTGACACCAATTCAATAGTCTCTCCTCTAAGTTACAATACATTGCCGTTTTCTCAAATAGGCACAGTGCCTATTAGAGAAAACAAAAATTTAATGGCAAACATATTCATACAAACCCCAAGTCGATCGAGTAGTAAACACCCAATATAACACTGTCCGTAAATTTACGTCGTGATCCGACAAGCGGTTAGGGAAACTGCCCGTAAGTCCAAGTCGAAAATCCAGGAAAGTGATAATTATTAAGGTAAGGTTCTCCCCTCTCTGCATTGTGACCAAGGTGTTCTCACTCCTCTACACTGTGACCAAGGTGTTCTCACTCCTCTACACTGTGACCAAGGTGTTCTCACTCCTCTACACTGTGACCAAGGTGTTCTCACTCCTCTACACTGTGACCAAGGTGTTCTCACCCTCTACACTGTGACCAAGGTGTTCTCACTCCTCTACACTGTGACCAAGGTGTTCTCACTCCTCTACACTGTGACCAAGGTGTTCTCTCTCTACACTGTGACCAAGGTGTTCTCACTCCTCTACACTGTGACCAAGGTGTTCTCACTCCTCTACACTGTGACCAAGGTGTTCTCACTCCTCTACACTGTGACCAAGGTGTTCTCACTCCTCTACACTGTGACCAAGGTGTTCTCTCTCTACACTGTGACCAAGGTGTTCTCACTCCTCTACACTGTGACCAAGGTGTTCTCACTCCTCTACACTGTGACCAAGGTGTTCTCACTCCTCTACACTGTGACCAAGGTGTTCTCACTCCTCTACACTGTGACCAAGGTGTTCTCTCTCTACACTGTGACCAAGGTGTTCTCACTCCTCTACACTGTGACCAAGGTGTTCTCACTCCTCTACACTGTGACCAAGGTGTTCTCTCTCTACACTGTGACCAAGGTGTTCTCACCTCTCTACACTGTGAGCAATGTGTTCTCCCCTCTCTACACTGTGACCAAGGTGTTCTCACCCTCTACACTGTGACCAAGGTCATCTCTCTTTACACTGTGACCAAGGTGTTCTCACCCTCTACACTGTGACCAAGGTGTTCTCACTCCTCTACACTGTGACCAAGGTGTTCTCACTCCTCTACACTGTGACCAAGGTGTTCTCTCTCTACACTGTGACCAAGGTGTTCTCACCACTCTACACTGTGAGCAATGTGTTCTCCCCTCTCTACACTGTGACCAAGGTGTTCTCACCCTCTACACTGTGACCAAGGTCATCTCTCTTTACACTGTGACCAAGGTGTTCTCACCCTCTACACTGTGACCAAGGTGTTCTCACCCTCTACGCTGTGACCAAGGTGTTCTCACCCTCTACACTGTGACCAAGGTGTTCTCACCCTCTACACTGTGACCAAGGTGTTCTCACCCTCTACACTGTGACCAAGGTGTTCTCACCCCTCTACACTGTGACCAAGGTGTTCTCACCCTCAACACTGTGACCAAGGTGTTCTCACCTTCTACACTGTGACCAAGGTGTTCTCACCCTCTACACTGTGACCAAGGTGTTCTCACCCTCTACACTGTGACCAAGGTGTTCTCACCCTCTACACTGTGACCAAGGTGTTCTCACCCCTCTACACTGTGACCAAGGTGTTCTCACCCTCTACACTGTGACCAAGGTGTTCTCACCCTCTACATTGTGACCAAGGTGTTCTCACCCTCTACACTGTGACCAAGGTGTTCTACCCTATCTACACTGTGACCAAGGTGTTCTCACCCTCTACACTGTGACCAAGGTGTTCTCACCCCTCTACACTGTGACCAAGGTGTTCTACCCTATCTACACTGTGACCAAGGTGTTCTCACCCTCTACACTGTGACCAAGGTGTTCTCACCCCTCTACACTGTGACCAAGGTGTTCTCACCCTCTACACTGTGACCAAGGTGTTCTCACCCCTCTACACTGTAACCAAGGTGTTCTCACCCTCTACACTGTGACCAAGGTGTTCTCACCCTCTACACTGTGACCAAGGTGTTCTCACCCTCTACACTGTGACCAAGGTGTTCTCACCCTCTACACTGTGACCAAGGTGTTCTCACCCTCTACACTGTGACCAATGTGTTCTCACCCTCTACACTGTGACCAAGGTGTTCTACCCTATCTACACTGTGACCAAGGTGTTCTCACCCTCTACACTGTGACCAAGGTGTTCTCACCCCTCTACACTGTGACCAAGGTGTTCTACCCTATCTACACTGTGACCAAGGTGTTCTCACCCTCTACACTGTGACCAAGGTGTTCTCACCCCTCTACACTGTGACCAAGGTGTTCTCACCCTCTACACTGTGACCAAGGTGTTCTCACCCCTCTACACTGTAACCAAGGTGTTCTCACCCCTCTACACTGTGGCCAAGGTGTTCTCACCCTCTACACTGTGAATAAGGTGTTCTCACCCCTCTACACTGTGACCAAGGTGTTCTCACCCCTCTACACTGTGACCAAGGTGTTCTCACCCTCTACACTGTGACCAAGGTGTTCTCACCCGTCTACACTGTGACCAAGGTGTTCTCACCCTCTACACTGTGACCAAGGTGTTCTCACCCCTCTACACTGTGACTAAGGTGTTCTCACCTATCTACACTGTGACCAAGGTGTTCTCACCTATCTACACTGTGACCAAGGTGTTCTCACCCCTCTACACTGTGACCAAGGTGTTCTTACTCCTTTACACTGTGACCAAGGTGTTCTCACCCCTCTACACTGTGACCCAGGTGATCTCACCCTCTACACTGTGACCAAGGTGTTCTCACCCTCTACACTGTGACCAAGGTGTTCTCACCCTCTACACTGTGACCAAGGTGTTCTCACTCTCTACACTGTGACCAAGGTGTTCTCACCCTCTACACTGTGACCAAGGTGTTCTCACCCCTCTATACTGTGACTAAGGTGTCCTCACCCTCTACACTGTGACCAAGGTGTTCTCACCCCTCTATACACTGTGACCAATGTATTCTCACCCCTCTATACACTGTGACCAAGGTGTTCTTACTCCTCTACACTGTGACCAAGGTGTTCTTACTCCTCTACACTGTGACCAAGGTGTTCTCACCCTCTACACTGTGACCAAGGTGTTCTCACCCTCTACACTGTGACCAAGGTGTTCTCACCCCTCTACACTGTGATCAATGTGTTCTCACCCCTTTATACACTGTGACCAAGGTGTTCTTACTCCTCTACACTGTGACCAAGGTGTTCTCACCCCTCTATACTGTGACTAAGGTGTCCTCACCCTCTACACTGTGACCAAGGTGTTCTCATCCCTCTATACACTGTGACCAATGTGTTCTCACCCCTCTATACTGTGACTAAGGTGTCCTCACCCTCTACACTGTGACCAAGGTGTTCTCACCCCTCTATACACTGTGACCAAGGTGTTCTCACCCCTCTATACTGTGACTAAGGTGTCCTCACCCTCTACACTGTGGCCAAGGTGTTCTCACCCCTCTATACACTGTGACCAAGGTGTTCTCACCCCTCTATACTGTGACTAAGGTGTCCTCACCCTCTACTCTGTGACCAAGGTGTTCTCACCCCTCTATACACTGTGACCAATGTGTTCTCACCCCTCTATACACTGTGACCAAGGTGTTCTTACTCCTCTACACTGTGACCAAGGTGTTCTTACTCCTCTACACTGTGACCAAGGTGTTCTTACTCCTCTACACTGTGACCAAGGTGTTCTCATCCTCTACACTGTGACCAAGGTGTTCTCACCCCTCTACACTGTGACCAAGGTGTTCTTACTCCTCTACACTGTGACCAAGGTGTTCTCACCCTCTACACTGTGACCAAGGTGTTCTTACTCCTCTACACTGTGACCAAGGTGTTCTCACCCCTCTATACACTGTGACCAAAGTGTTCTTACTCCTCTACACTGTGACCAAGGTGTTCTTACTCCTCTACACTGTGACCAAGGTGTTCTCACCCCTCTATACACTGTGACCAAGGTGTTCTTACTCCTCTACACTGTGACCAAGGTGTTCTTACTCCTCTACACTGTGACCAAGGTGTTCTTACTCCTCTACACTGTGACCAAGGTGTTCTTACTCCTCTACACTGTGACCAAGGTGTTCTTACTCCTCTACACTGTGACCAAGGTGTTCTTACTCCTCTACACTGCGACCAAGGTGTTCTTACTCCTGTACACTGTGACCAAGGTGTTCTTACTCCTCTACACTGTGACCAAGGTGTTCTCACCCCTCTATACACTGTGACCAAGGTGTTCTTACTCCTCTACACTGTGACCAAGGTGTTCTTACTCCTCTACACTGTGACCAAGGTGTTCTCACCCTCTACACTGTGACCAAGGTGTTCTTACTCCTCTACACTGTGACCAAGGTGTTCTCACCCCTCTATACACTGTGACCAAAGTGTTCTTACTCCTCTACACTGTGACCAAGGTGTTCTTACTCCTCTACACTGTGACCAAGGTGTTTTCACCCCTCTATACACTGTGACCAAAGTGTTCTTACTCCTCTACACTGTGACCAAGGTGTTCTTACTCCTCTACACTGCGACCAAGGTGTTCTTACTCCTCTACACTGTGACCAAGGTGTTCTTACTCC
This sequence comes from Procambarus clarkii, assembly GCF_040958095.1. Classification (NCBI taxonomy): domain Eukaryota; kingdom Metazoa; phylum Arthropoda; class Malacostraca; order Decapoda; family Cambaridae; genus Procambarus; species Procambarus clarkii. The sequence goes on from NC_091167.1 coordinate 22,404,386, forward strand.
TCTACACTGTGACCAAGGTGTTCTTACTCCTGTACACTGTGACCAAGGTGTTCTTACTCCTCTACACTGTGACCAAGGTGTTCTTACTCCTCTACACTGTGACCAAGGTGTTCTTACTCCTCTACACTGTGACCAAGGTGTTCTTACTCCTCTACACTGTGACCAAGGTGTTCGCATACTCCACACAGCACGAGACATAAGACCTGTGTCCATGTCCACCTTCACAACTCACAACTGCCAGTCATGGAGGGGGCCAAAAACAAAGTTATATTTGCCAATTGATTTATTTAAGAGAAAAGTTAAGTTTTGCGCGCTGGTCGCCTAATGTCCGCAGCGCGGTGAAGATAACCTAAATAACTAATATGAAGCTGAAGGGAAGACCGCAGAGCACACAGCACCACCCAGGTGTCTGCTGCTGTTGATTAGGGCTGCTGTTGTTGCTTTACTTGGTAATGTTGTTGACCTGGATGGTTATTGGTAACGTGCAACAGAAAATAACACTTAACGGGAGTTGCTGTGATTGCAGCAGGTGTTGCTGTGATTGCAGCAGGTGTTGTTATTGGTGGTGCTCTTGCACTGAACGTTGTGGCAATGGTTGCTGCAGTTCTGTTCCTGCTGCTAATATGTGGTGTTATTCCTTTATCCGCTTGTGTTATGTTGCATCTACGTCGCCTGTCCTCGCCCCTCAGGTGTCCAGGAGTTAAGGTACAAGGCCGCATCTACGTCGCCTGTCCTCGCCCCTCAGGTGTCCAGGAGTTAAGGTACAAGGCCGCATCTACGTCGCCTGTCCTCGCCCCTCAGGTGTCCAGGAGTTAAGGTACAAGGCCGCATCTACGTCGCCTGTCCTCGCCCCTCAGGTGTCCAGGAGTTAAGGTACAAGGCCGCATCTACGTCGCCTGTCCTCGCCCCTCAGGTGTCCAGGAGTTAAGGTACAAGGCCGCATCTACGTCGCCTGTCCTCGCCCCTCAGGTGTCCAGGAGTTAAGGTACAAGGCCGCATCTACGTCGCCTGTCCTCGCCCCTCAGGTGTCCAGGAGTTAAGGTACAAGGCCGCATCTACGTCGCGTGTCCTCGCCCCTCAGGTGTCCAGGAGTTAAGGTACAAGGCCGCATCTACGTCGCCTGTCCTCGCCCCTCAGGTGTCCAGGAGTTAAGGTACAAGGCCGCATCTACGTCGCCTGTCCTCGCCCCTCAGGTGTCCAGGAGTTAAGGTACAAGGCCGCATCTACGTCGCCTGTCCTCGCCCCTCAGGTGTCCAGGAGTTAAGGTACAAGGCCGCCAGGTCTTTAAGGCCATATTTTCCTATACATAAAACTTTCAAAGGAGCTTTAACCCATAAGGAAGGATTAGAGCAAACTAAGTTTACATGCTGAGAAATATACCTCTGAACATGTATACCAAGTTGTCGTTGTTGTTGCGGATGTTTACAGGTGTTTCGTTGCAGATGTTTACAGAAATATGAGTTAAACAACTCAACACCAGCAACTGAGGTCATCTTCCTCTTGGGATGAAATTCGTAAATTTTGAGTGTCTCAAAGTGCAGTGATAATGATAATTTTGATCAGAGAGTGTCAGGTTGTTCATCAGGAAGTTCTTGGGTGTTCACCAGGAAGTTCTTGGGTGTTCATCAGGAAGTTCATCGCAGAGTTCATGCATGGTGTTCATCCGGGAAGTTTCTCAAGAAGACGCCAAGGTCTACGACGTTCATTGATCTTTCTGGTTGATGCACGTACCGAATTTCTCAAGCTGTGAGGAGAAGGACGAGATTAGGGTCAGGTCTGTCTGTCGGGGAGTATGTGTGAAATGTGTTGATTTACACACTGAACATTATGAGTGTTGTTAGTCCCAAGATTAACCATATCCTACATCAAATGATCTCATATATAACCCCCGATCAACACACACATATGGGACATTCATTCCTAATAAAAGGCATTCACACCCTAATAAAAGGTTATGACACTGCTATTAAAGCGAAAATGAAAGTTTGAGAAACTAGACAATCGGGAGGACTAAGGGAAACACCAGCTCTATACTTGTGTACATATCCATACTCCATACTTGACCATATCCATACTCCATACTTGACCATATCCATACTCCATACTTGACCATATCCATACTCCATACTTGACCATATCCATACTCCATACTTGACCATATCCATACTCCATACTTGACTCTGAGAGCAGATGGGAAGAGCATTGCGACCTTGATACTCTACAATCCCCCACCAAACTGTTGAAGGCCAGAACAGAAGTATGATGACAACAACAAAACATATACAGATGAGCAGCAGAGTGCGGCAACAGCTCACAGAATGAGGACGAAACTGCTGGTGATGGGGGACCTCAATCACGGAGTGATCGATTGGGAATCAGGAAATCCTCATGGTGGGGAGGAAACGTGGGAAGCAAAGTTATTAGAAGTTATTGACAGGAATTTCCTGACACAACATGTGAAGGAAGACACAAGGGAAAGAGGAGGGGCGAGTCACCGTTCCTATTAGAGCAAATTTTCACCCAGAATGAGGAAGACTTCGCGAATTTGGAACGTGAAATACCACTAGGAGCCAGTGATCATTGGGTCCTGGTCTTTGACTACATGGATCGAGCTTAAAATTGTGACTACGGGACAAGAGGTCTAGGAAAGGGAATTACACACACACACACACAAACACTTATGTGAAGGGAGTGGGACTGGCGTAGAGTAACAAGCGGGGTGCCTCAAGGAACGGTGCTGGGCCCCCATACTATTCCTCATTGAGTAAACGACTTGACTGCAAGAGTTAAGTCTTATACAAATGTCGATGTTTTCAGGTGATGCGAAACTAATGAGAAGGGTTGAGACAGATTATGATTGTAAGATTCTCCAGGATGACTTGAACAGGTTGCAGAGCTGGTCAGAAAAATAGCTGCTAGAGTTCAACCCCAGCAAGTGTAAAGTGGTGGATATGGGATCAGGAGCCAGGAGACTGAAAGGCCATTTCACGATAAAGTGGAAGTACCTCCCTATAACGACTAGAGAAAAAGACCTGGGAGTGGACATAACATTAAACCTAACTCCAGAGGCTCATATAAATAGAATAGCTTCAGTCGCAGACTCAACGCTGGCAAAAGTCAGAACATCCTTCAGGAACTTGAATAAGGAGGCTTTTAGATCACTGTATACCACCTATGTGAGGCCAGTCTTAGAGTATGTCGCCCCATCTAAAAAATACACACATAAGGAAACTCGAAAATGTGAGAAGTTTGCAAAGTCATAGAACTGCGAGGGATAAAGTACGAAGAGAGACTGACGGAACTAAACATTAGAAAGTAGGAGGGAGAGGGGAGGAACATGATACAGACGTATAAAATACTTAGAGAGATTGACAAAGTGGAAACAGAGGAAATGTTTACAATGAATAACAATAGAACAAGGGGGCACGGATGGAAGTTTAAGACTCAGGTGTGTCACAGAGATGTTAGAAAATGTTCTTATAGCATAAGTGAGTTAATGGAATGACCTAAAGGAGCAGGTTGTAGAGGCTAACTCCATTCATAACTTTAAAAGCGGGTATGATGGAGAAATTGGCCAGGAGTCATTACATTAGACAACCAACGATTAGAAAAGCGGGATCCAAGAGCTAGAACTCGATCCTGCAGGCACAAATAGGCTAGTAGGAATAGGTGAGAACACAGACACACACACACACACACACACACACACACACACACACACACACACACACACACACACACACACACACACACACACACACACACACACACACACACACACACACACACACACACACACACACACACACACACACACACACACACACACACACACACACACACACACACACACACACACACACACAATGAGAATGAGTGACCACAGTGTATTGAACTTTGAGTACCTGATAGAGCTAGGAATTATCTCCCCCAAAAAAGCACTAGGAATCAAAAGGCTGGCATACCGAAAGGGGAATTATGAACAGATGAGAAGTTTCCTAAGTGAAATACCTTGGGACACAGACCTCAGTGATAAGTCTGTACAGGGTATGATGGACTATGTTACCCAAAAGTGTCAGGAGGCAGTAAACAGGTTCATCCCGGCCCAAAGGGAAAAATCCGAGAAGCAACAGAAGAATCCATGGTATAATAGGGCATGTATGGAAGCGAAGAAACTGAACAAAAGGGCATGGAGAAACTTCCTGAATAACAGAACACCAGAAAGCAGAGAGAGATACCAGAGAACCAGGAATGAGTACGTCAGGGTGAGAAGAGAAGCAGAGAAAAGTTTTGAAAATTATATAGCAAAGAAAGCCAAGACCGAACCAAAGCTACTCCACAGTCACATCAGAAGGAAAACAACAGTGAAAGAACAGGTATTGAAACTTCGGACAGGCGAGGACAGGTATACAGAGAATGACAGAGAGGTGTGTGAAGAACTCAACAAGAGGTTCCAGGAGGTCTTCACAATAGAACAAGGTGAGGTCACTGTGCTAGGAGAAAGGGAGGTAAACCAGGCTGCCTTGGAAGAGTTCGAAATTACGAGAGAGGAGGTCAAGAGACACCTGCTGGATCTGGATGTTAGAAAGGCTGTTGGTCCAGACGGGATCTCACCATGGGTACTGAAAGAGTGTGCAGAGGCACTTTGCTTGCCACTCTCCATAGTGTATAGTAAGTCACTGGAGACGGGAGACCTCCCAGAAATATGGAAGACGGCGAATGTGGTCCCAATATACAAAAAGGGCGACAGGCAAGAGGCACTGAACTACAGGCCAGTGTCCTTGACTTGTATACCATGCAAGGTGATGGAGAAGATCGTGAGAAAAAACCTGGTAACACATCTGGAGAGAAGGGACTTCGTGACAAATCGCCAACATGGGTTCAGGGAGGGTAAATTTTGCCTTACAGGCTTGATAGAATTTTACGATCAGGTGACAAAGATTAAGCAAGAAAGAGAGGGCTGGGCGGACTGCATTTTCTTGGATTGTCGGAAAGCCTTTGACACAGTACCGCATAAGAGGCTGGTACATAAGCTGGAGAGACAGGCAGGTGTAGCTGGTAAGGTGCTCCAGTGGATAAGGGAGTATCTAAGCAATAGGAAGCAGAGAGTTACGGTGAGGGGTGAGACCTCCGATTGGCGTGAAGTCACCAGTGGAGTCCCACAGGGCTCTGTACTCGGTCCTATCTTGTTTCTGATATATGTAAATGATCTCCCGGAGGGTATCGATTCATTTCTCTCAATGTTTGCGGACGATGCTAAAATTATGAGAAGGATTAAAACAGAAGAGGACTGTTTGAGGCTTCAAGAAGATCTAGACAAGCTGAAGGAATGGTCGAACAAATGGTTGTTAGAGTTTAACCCAACCAAATGTAATGTAATGAAGATAGGTGTAGGGAGCAGGAGGCCAGATACAAGGTATCATCTGGGAGAGGAAATTCTTCAGGAGTCAGAGAAGGAAAAAGACTTGGGGGTTGATATCACGCCAGACCTGTCTCCTGCAGCACATATCAAGCCACATTTGTATACCACATATGTCAGGCCAATCCTGGAGTATGCAGCCCCAGCATGGAGTCCATATCTAGTCAAGGATAAGACTAAACTGGAAAAGGTTCAAAGGTTTGCCACCAGACTAGTACCCGAGCTGAGAGGTATGAGCTACGAGGAGAGACTACGGGAATTAAACCACACTTCGCTGGAAGACAGAAGAGTTAGGGGGGACATGATCACCACATTCAAGATTCTGAAGGGAATTGATAGGGTAGATAAAGACAGTCTATTTAACACAAGGGGCACACGCACAAGGGGACACAGGTGGAAACTGAGTGCCCAAATGAGCCACAGAGATATTAGAAAGAACTTTTTTAGTGTCAGAGTGGTTGACAAATGGAATGCATTAGGAAGTGATGTGGTGGAGGCTGACTCCATACACAGTTTCAAGTGTAGATTTGATAGAGCCCAATAGGCTCAGGAACCTGTACACCTGTTGACTGACAGTTGAGAGGCAGGACCAAAGAGCCAGAGCTCAACCCCCGCAAACACAACTAGGTGAGTACACACACACACACACACACACACACACACACACACACACACACACACACACACACACACACACACACACACACACACACACACACACACACACACACACACTCAGTTTACCTTTCCCTTCCTGGTCATGAGGCAGCGGGTCATGGGCACCAACTCTTCCTGGCTGAAGCCAAGCTTTTTGAGATAATTATCCATGCTGTAGTGGTGAGGACAGTTGGACCCTGTGCTGGAAGTGCCAGTGTTGGAAGTGCCAGTGTTGGAAGTGCCAGTGCTGGAAGTGCCAGTGTTGGAAGTGCCAGTGCTAGAGCTGCCTGTGTTGCTTCCACTGTGTTCCCGGGAGTCTGCAAAAATAATGAATACATAAAAACACATCACTTGGACATTAAACAGTTTCTCGGTATACTATTTGTACAAGATATACAAGTATATGTATACAAGCGGTGGTGCAAGAGCTATGCGACAAACTGTGAGGGGTTACCAATGGCGGTTCTTAGATGATAAAGCACTTAAATGGGGATCAAAAGGTATATCCTAGATGGGGAATGTGTGTCTCAAAACGAAGATGGTGGCGAAGTTACTGACTGTGTTGTGAGGAGGGAGGAGCTGTGAAGCTGTAGCCCAGCTCGCTGGCGCAGGCCGTGATGTTGGCCAACATCTGCGGCTTCCAGTTGGTCGAGTTATAGGGCTTTGCTGGCTTGAGCTGCTCCATACACTTGGCCATGTTGCCGACACAGTTTCTGGTGTCTGTCTGCTCACACAGATCTTGTGCTGGGGGCATAGAACACCTGGTGAAATCGTGCATGAAATATAAGAATACAAGATTTATATGGAGCACTGATTGTCGTAGCGACATATCCCTCTCTGTTAACCAACCTTGCGGGTTTGGGAGTACTCCTTAAATAAAGACACGCTCCAACTACTGCTACCTCCTAGCACGGTCACCATAACAAACGCACATACATCACCATACACAACATATACATAAAGAAATGCTCACCACCACTACACACTCACCTGCACTACGCACTCATCATAACCACACACCACCACCACCACTACACACTCACTACACCAAACACTCACCACCACTACACACTCACCTGCACTACGCACTCATCATAACCACACACCACCACCACCACTACACACTCACTACACCACACACTCACCACCACTACACACTCACCTGCACTACACACTCATCATAACCACACACCACCACCACCACACACTCATCATAACCACACACCACCACCACCACACACTCATCATAACCACACACCACCACCACCACACACTCATCATAACCACACACCACCACCACCACTACACACTCATCATAACCACACACCACCACCACTACACACTCATCATAACCACACACTCACCACCACCACCACTACGCACTCATCATAACCACACACAACCACCACTACGCACTCATCATAACCACACACCACCACCACTACACACTCATCATAACCACACACTCACCACCACTACGCACTCATCATAACCACACACCACCACCACTACACACTCATCATAACCACACACCACCACCACCACCACTACGCACTCATCATAACCACACACCACCACCACTACACACTCATCATAACCACACACTCACCACCACCACTACACACTCATCATAACCACACACCACCACCACCACTACACACTCATCATAACCACACACTCACCACCACCACCACTACACACTCATCATAACCACACACTCACCACCACCACCACTACACACTCATCATAACCACACACCACCACCACCACTACACACTCATCATAACCACACACTCACCACCACCACCACTACGCACTCATCATAACCACACACAACCACCACTACGCACTCATCATAACCACACACCACCACCACTACGCACTCATCATAACCACACACCACCACCACTACACACTCATCATAACCACACACCACCACCACCACTACACACTCATCATAACCACACACCACCACCACCACCACTACACACTCATCATAACCACCACCA